>NC_141002.1:522039-1059307 GCF_052327205.1 Somniosus microcephalus
CAAGTTGTGAGGAAGTGCATCTCTGTCTCCACACTCCCTGACTGCAGTGAGCCGCATATCCTGTCTTCTCTTGGCAGCCAGGTCTGCCTGTGTCTGCCTTTTTCGATCGGCTAGGCTATGTTGCTAAGTCTGTACCTTGTCAAGGTTTTTCTCAGTTTGCTATCTTTACCATGGTCAGGTATTCAGCCATGTTGTATTGTCTGTTTAGGGCCAAGTAGCAATTGAGTTTGCTTTAGGTTTTTGTTGTTTCTGCCCAATATGGCAGGTATTTTTCCTTTTGCTTAGCGACGATTGTGTTGGGTCGAATTCTTTGTGTTACCCCTGTCACTGTCCTGGGGCTGGTTATTGTTAGTATTGTTAGTAGTTACTTCACTGAGTCCCAGGACTAGTTGACTGAGGGTATTCTTCTTTATGGTCAGCTCTTGGCATTTCAGGGCGTCGTAGTGATAGCATTGGGGGTTGCTCATTTGTAGGTGATTCCAAAATTTGGTGGCTCTTTTTTGGATAGTGATTATTAATGATAGTGGCCTAGTTCCCGCCCTGCATGCATTGTTTACTGTTTTCCTTTGAGTCCGGAGGATACTTTTACAGAATTCTGCATGTAGGAATCTCAATTGGGTGTTTGTCCCATTTTGCAAATTCTTGTTGTGTTAGCGGTCCCCCATACCTCACTGCCATAGAGTGCAATTGGTTCAATTACTGATTTGAAAATTTTGAGCCAAATGCTAATTGGGATTTCTATTTGGATTGATTTTTTGATGGCATAGAAAGCCCTTCTTGCTTTCTCTTTCAGTTCATTCACAGCCAGTTTGAAGTTTCCCCGTAGAACTGATTTTTAAGCCCAAGTATGTGTAGTTAGTGGTTTGTTCAATTTTGGTTGCTCCTACTGTGAAATTTATTTTGGGTCCCTGATGTTTGGATCTTTGCTGGAACACAAGGACTTTGGTTTTTTGGGGATTTATTGTCAGGGCCCAAGTCTGGCAGTACGACTCCAGCAGGTCCAGGTTCTGCTGTAGACCCTCCTTAGTTGGTGACAGCAGAACCAGGTCGTCTGCATAGAGGAGGATTTAACCTTGGATTCATATAGGGTGAGGCCGGGTGCTGTAGATTGTTCAAGTAGTTTTGCCAATCCATTTATGTAAATATTAAAGAGTGTCAGTGAGATTGGCGAGCCCTGCGTCACCCCCCTGCCCCTGTGGGAAGTATTTTGTTTGTTTTGTCTCCAATTTTAACTGCACATTTGTTGTTTGTATACATTGATTTAATTACATCATATGTTTTTCCTCCTACCCCGCTTTCGATAAGTTTCAGGAATAAACCGTCATGCCAGATGGAGCCGAAAGCCTTCTGGAAATCTACAAAGCATGCGTAGATTTTGCTTTTGTTATGGTGAACGTGTTTTGTCAATTAGGGTCTGTAGGGTGAAGATATGATCGATGTTCTATAGTTTGGCAGGAATCCAATTTGGCTTTTACTCAAGACATTGTGCTCCTCAAGGAAGTTTATAAGTCTTTTGTTTATGATGCTACAGAATACCTTCCCCAGGTTACTGTTTACACAGATGCCTCGATAATTGTTTGGGTCGATTTTGTCCCCACTTTTGTATATGGGCGTTATGAGTCCTTTGTTCCACATGTCAGGGAAATAACCGACACTCAGAACCAAGTTGAAGAGTTTTAGGATAGCCAGTTTCATTTTGTCATCTGTGTGTTTAATCATCTCGTTTAGTATGCCGTCTGTCCCGGAAGCTTTTCCTGTTCGCAGGTCCTTGAGTTTTTCAAGAAGTTCTTTTTCTGTTATTATGGCGTCTAGCGGGTTTTGGTTATCTTTTATGGCCATTTTCTAGCTTTTCCAGTTTTTTGCATATTTGGTGTTGCTCTGCTCTTAGTGTGTTTTTCTGGTATAATTTTTCAAAGTGGTTTACCCCATGTGCCCCCATTTTGAATGGCCAAATCGTCGTGTTGTTTTTTGTGTAGTGTATTCAAGTTGTCCCAGAAACAATTGGAATCAATGGATTTCTCCATGGAGCTGAGTGTGTTCTTAATATATTGCTCTTTTTTGGTTCTGAGTGTGTTTCTGTATTGTGTTAGTGTCTGACAATAAGTAAGGCGTAATTCCTCTTTTTCTGGATGTCTGTGTTTTTGGTTTGATATTTTTTCTAAGTTTTTTCCGCATGTTATGGCAATCTGGGTCAAACCATTTTTCATAGTTTTTTGTTTTGGGTTTGTTCTTGCGAGCTTTCAAGTTTGCACTTGTTGCCAAAATTATCAAAAATATTGTTTAGGTTAATAACTGCCCGAGTTTACGCCTTCTCTCGTCTCGAGCTCGTCTCTCTCACCCCCCCCAGTCTCTCTCTCTCTCTTCCCCCCCGGCTCTCTCTCTCTCTCTTCCCCCACGGCTCTCTCTCTCTCTCTTCCCCCACGGCTCACTCTCTCTCTCTCTCTTCCCCCACGGCTCTCTCTCTCTCTCTTCCCTCACGGCTCTCTCTCTCTCTTCCCCCCCGTCTCTCTCTCTCTCTTCCCCCAACGGCACCCTCTCTCTCTCTTTCCCCCCCCCCCGTCTCTCTCTCTCTCTCTCTCTTCCCCCGTCTCTCTCACTCTCTCTCTCCCCCCCCCGTCTCTCTCTCTCTCTCTCTCTCTTCCCCCCCGTCTCTCTCTCTCTCTCTTCCCCCACGGCACTCTCTCTCTCTCTTCCCCCCCCGTCCTCTCTCTCTCTCTCTCTCTCTCTTCTTCCCCCCGTCTCTCTCTCTCTCTCGTCTCTCTTTCCCCCCCCTGTCTCTCTCTCTCTCTTCACCCCACGGCACTCTCTCTCTCTCCTTGCCCCTCCGTCTCTCTCTCTCTCTCTCTTCCCCTACGGCTCTCCCTCTCTCTCTTTCCCCTACGGCTCTCTCTCTCTCTTCCCCCCCCGTCTCTCTCTCTCTCTCTCTCACCCCCCCCCCAGTCTCTCTCGCTCTCTCTCTCACCCCCCCAGTCTCTCTCTCTCTTCCCCCCTGGCTCTCTCTCGTCTCTCTTCCCCCACGGCTCGCTCTCTCTCGTCTTCCCCCACGGCTCTCTCTCTCTCTCTCTTCACCCACGGCTCTCTCTCTCTCTCTTCCCCCACGGCTCTCTCTCTCTCTCTTCCCCCACGGCTCTCTCTCTCTCTTCCCCCATGGCTCTCTCTCTCTCATCCCCCCCACGGCTCTCGCTCTCTCTTCCCCCACGGCTCCCGCTCTCTCTCTTCCAACAACAACATGCCCTCGAAAAAGCCTCGGCACCGCCGGGCACCCCCAGCAAGTCTATATATAAATTGGTGACATACACTCTGACTATGGCACCAAGAGCAGTTGAACATGAATATGAACTGTTTGAACAAGTTACACGTCAGATGCTCCAGTACAAGGTGTGTCGATGCAGGGAGCGATAAACCTTTCTTATTGAGAAAATTACACCAAGTGTTTCAATCGATATCTTGCCCCATTTTACCCCTCCCTTTCTCACTCTTTGTCATTTACCTGTTGAATTACATCACGTCCTTCAGCATGAGAATGTAATCTGTGGACCAAGGGATTTAATAAACTTTCCTTTATCTATCTCCACTCCAACTACCCCTTCTGTTTTGTATTCCTACTGAAAATCAAAAGCAAAACATGAATATAAAAGCATTCAACATTGGGGGATGTAACATTGAACAGAAACTTAACTGGACCAGCCACATAAATACTGTGGCTACAAGACCAGGTCAGAGACTGGGTATTCTGTGGCAAGTGTCTCACCTCCTGACTCCCCAAAGCCTTTCCAGCACCTACAAGGCACAAGTCAAGAGTGCGATGGAATACTCTCCACTTGCCTGGATGAGTGCAGCTCCAACAACACTCAAGAAACTCGACAGCATCCAGGACAAAGCAGCCCACATGATCAGCACTCCATCCACCATCAGAAACATTCACTCCCTCCACCACCGGTGCACCGTGGCTGCAGTGTGTACCATCTACAAGAGACACTGCAGCAACTCGCCAAGGCTTCTTCAACCTCCCAAACCCGTGACCTCTATCGCCTAATAGAACAAGGGCAGCAGGTCCATGGGAACACCATCACCTCCAAGTTCCCCTCCAGGTCACACACCATCCTGACTTGGAAATATATTGGTGTTCCTTCATCATCGCTAGCTCAAAATCCTGGAACTCCCTAGCTAACAGCAATGCAGGAGTACCTTCACCACACAGACTGGAGCAGCACAGAAGGCTGCTCACCTCCACCTTCCTCAAGAGCAAATAGGGATGTGAAATAAATGCTGGCCTTGCCAGTGCCGCCGGCATCCCGTGAATGAATAAATAAAAAATTAAAATATTTAAAAAAAGATGAAGGCCATCTCCTCTAACCCAGGACAGAGTGAAAACCATTCTGCCAAGAGATAGATGTCCCATCACAAGGGACAGGACTCATTGATGGAGCACCACCAGACTGCCAAGGCCATCTTCTGCTAAATGTCCAGCGACCAGAGACATATCTCATTGCGAGGGTACAACAGAGGGAGCTTTGCTCTGAATCAGGTTTGTTATGTCCAGACTGAGAGTGCTTCAAAAAGAAAGAAAGATTTGTAGGAATCAACGGATTCCTATCTAAATCACTGAGGTCTAGGCAGTTCAGCAAATTAACCAAATTTAATTAAACTGGTGAACAAAACAAAAACATGCAGGAGCAACAGCAAACAGGCCTACACAGTAACTAGTTCCACGAGGTCTGAACTCAGAACCTCCCACCTCGGGGCACCACGTGACCAACGTGATGACGTCATCGCGTTGTTTCAGGGTTTTTACAGAAAGCTTGTTTACACTCAGCAAACGGACATAGGTGCTGTAACATTGCTTTAAAGACAGTTATTCATTTGTACAGGAGTTCATCGGTGGTTTTACTACATTCGCCCCCCCAGAAGTGTCTTTAATCATCAAAGTCAATCGCTGAGGAGATCGGACAATCCTGTCGGAGCGACTCCGATATTCCCGGAGAGGAATGGATGGTGCAGGAAAGGAGCTGGGCTGCGGGGCCGATGGGCCAGGCGGAGCGGCCACGGGCGGTCGTCCACGACGCGGCGGCTGCGCTGTTTCGACTAGCTGGTCGAGGTCCAGGTGTGCAGCCTTGAGGCGGTCCACAGAAATGTAGTCGGGCGTCCCGCCGACGTCTACCAGAAAACTCTTGCCGCCCGCCTTCAGTACCTGGAAGGGGCCCGTGTATGGAGGCATGAGGGGACTATGGTGGGCATCATAGAGTCATAGAGTCATAGAGTCATAGAGTAATACAGCACGGATAGAGGCCCTTCGGCCCATCGTGTCCGCGCCGGCCATCAAGCCCTGTCTAATCTAATCCCATATTCCAGCATTTGGCCCGTAGCCTTGTATGCTATGGCATTTCAAGTGCTCATCCAAATGCTTCTTAAATGTTGTGAGGGTTTCTGCCTCCACAACCCTTTCAGGCAGTGAGTTCCAGACTCCAGCCACCCTCTGGGTGAAAAAGTTCTTTCTCAAGTCCCCTCTAAACCTCCCGCCCTTTACCTTGAATCTATGCCCCCTAGTTATTGACCCCTCTACTAAGGGAAAAAGCTCCTCAGCATCCATCCTATCTATGCCCCTCATAATTTTGTACACCTCAATCATGTACCCCCTCAGCCTCCTCTGCTCCAAGGAAAACAAACCCAATCTGCCCAGTCTCTCTTCATAGCTGAAGCGCTCCAGCCCTGGTAACATCCTGGTGAACCTCCTCTGCACCCTCTCTAACGCGATCACATCCTTCCTGTAGTGTGGCGACCAGAACTGCACACAGTATTCCAGCTGTGGCCTAACCAGTGTTTTATACAGCTCCATCATAACCTCCTTGCTCTTATACATAGATACATAGATACATAGAAGATAGGAGCAGGAGTAGGCCATTCGGCCCTTCGTGCCTGCTCCGCCATTTAATGAGATCATGGCTGATCCTTTAATTCAGTATCCCGTCCCCGCCTTCTCTCCGTAACCCTTAACCCCTTTTGCCCGTAGAAATATATCTAATTCCCTCTTAAATATATTTAATGAGCTGGCGTACACTGCCCTCTGTGGCAATGAGTTCCACAGGTATATTCAATGCCTCGGCTAATGAAGGCAAGTATCCCATATGCCTTTTTTACCACCTTATCCACCTGCTCCGCCGCCTTCAGGGATCTGTGTACTTGCACACCCAGATCCCTCTGCCCCTCCGTCTTGCCTAGGGTCTTTCCATTCATTGTGTATTCCTTTGCCTTGTTAGTCCCCCCAAAGTGCATCACCTCGCACTTTTCCGGGTTAAATTCCATTTGCCACTGTTCCGCCCATCTGACCAACCCATCTATATCGTCCTGCAGACTGAGGCTACCCTCCTCGCTATTTACCACCCTACCAATTTTTGTATCATCCGCGAACTTACTGATCATACCTTTTACATTCCTATCCAAGTCATTAATGTAGACCACAAACAGCAAGGGACCCAGCACCGATCCCTGTGGTACCCCACTGGCCACAGGCTTCCAGTCACAAAAACAACCTTCGACCATCACCCTCTGCCTTCTGCCACTAAGCCAGTTTTGTATCCAATGTGCCAAGGCACCCTGGATTCCATGGGCTCTTACCTTCTTGACCAGTCTCCTGTGCGGGACTTTATCGAAGGCCTTACTGAAATCCATGTATACCACATCCACTGCGTTACCCTCATCCACACACCTAGTCACCCCCTCAAAAAATTCAATCAAATTAGTCAGACATGATCTTCCCTTGACAAAGCCATGTTGACTATCCCTGATTAATCCTTGCCTCTCCAAGTGGAGACAAATTTTGTCCCTCAGAATTTTTTCCAATAATTTTCCTACCACTGATGTTAGGCTCACTGGCCTGTAGTTCCCCGGTTTTTCCCTACTACCCTTCTTGAATAATGGTACTACAGCGGTTCTCCAGTCCTCTGGCACATCCCCTGTGGCCAGAGAGGTCCTGAATATATGTGTTAGAGCCCCCGCAATCTCTTCCTTTGCCTCACACAGCAGCCTGGGATACATTTCATCCGGGCCTGGGGATTTATCCATTTTTAGGCCAGCTAAAACCGCCAATACCTCCTCCCTCTCGATGTTAATATGTTCGAGCATATCACAGTCCCCCCGCCCTATTTCTATATCTACATCGTCCTTCTCCATAGTGAAAACAGATGCAAAAAATTCATTTAGAACCCCTCCTACATCTTCCGGCTCCACACACAGATTGCCACTTTTGTCCCTAATGGGCCCTATTTTTTCCCTAGTTATCCTCTTACCCTTAATATACTTATAAAACATCTTCGGATTTTCCTTTATTTTGCTCGCCAGTGTTATTTCATGGCCCCTCCTTGATCTCCTAATTTCTTTTTTAAGTATCCCCCTGCACTTTTTGTACTCCTCTAGGGCTTCCTCCGTCTTTAGCCTTTTGTATCTACCAAAAGCCCTCCTTTTTTTCCTAATCCATTCTCGTATATCCCCTGACATCCAAGGTTCCCTGTGGTTTTTGGAACCACTCTTGACCTTTACGGGAACATGTTGCCATTGTATGATCTCAATCTCCCTTCTGAAAGCCTCCCATTGCTCCGATGCGGATTTTCCTACAAGTAGCTGATCCCAGTCCATTTTGGCCAGATCCTGCCTTATCCATCGTGCCGTACAAAAACGAATTTAGCCCTCATGAGCGTTGGCGGAACATGTGACGCAGGCAGTCCATGCTGTGAAGTCGGAATGGGCCGGAAAGCGTGCGCCACGGCTCGGTGAGCCTTCAGCTGTTCAGTGGCGGACCACGGACGCGTCGGCGACGGGAGAAACTCGCCGGGGACCCTGAGCGGCTGGCCGTAGACCAATTTGGCGGCCGACGCCTGCAGGTCCTCTTTAGGCACCGTGTGCAACCCGAGCATTACCCATGGCAACTTATCCATCCACGCAGTCCCTTGGAGGGTGGACTGCAGCGATGCCTTCAGAGAACGATGGAAGCGTTCGCATAACCCATTGGCCTGCGGGTGGTAAGCCGTGATGCGATGGAGCTTGGCGCCCAATTCTGAAGCCACGGCGTTCCATAGAGCAGAGGAGAACCGATGAAATGTCCGACGGCACGCCGATACGGGCAACCCAGGATGAAAGAAAAGCCCGGGCGACGTCCGCGGAGGTGGTGGACGTCAATGGAATGGCCTCCGGCCATCTGGTGGTACGGTCGATGATTGTCAGCAGATGCGTTAACCCTTGTGACGGTGGTAGTGGGCCCACGAGGTCGATATGAACATGATCGAATCGCCGCTCCGGTACCTCGAAAATGACGACAGGAGCTTTAACGTGGCGCTGCACCTTCGCTCTCTGGCACACGACACAGGTGTTGGCCCAGTCGCGCACATCTTTTCGCAGTCCCCTCCAGACAAACTTGGATGCTAACAACTTCTGTGACGTCCGCACACCCGGGTGGGCGAGGTTGTGCATGATATCGAAGACTTTCCTGCGCCAGGATGACGGAACGATCGGGCGTGGGTCTCCCAGGGAGACATCGCAGAGCAAGGATGTGCCGTCTGAGTGGAAAAGTCCACTGGCCGCAGGCCGGACGAATCGGAACGGAAAGCGTGCGTCTCCAGGTCAGCTGCTTGGTCGACCACCATTAGTGAATAGTCGAGACCCAGTTGGACGGCCTGGACGGCCGCACGCGAAAGGCAGTCGGCAACCACGTTGTCCTTGCCGGCCACATGACGGATGTCGGTGGTAAACTCGGAGATGAACGTGAGTTGCCGTTGCTGTCGGGCCGACCACGGCTCAGTTGTCCTGGCCATGGCAAACGTCAGGGGCTTGTGATCCACGAAAGCGACGAATTGGCGTCCTTCTAATAAAAAACGAAAGTGGCGGATGGCCAGGAACAATGCCAACAGCTCTCGGTCAAATGTGCTATAGCTACGTTCGTTACTACGTAACTGGCGGCTAAAAAACGCCAGCGGTTGCCATGCCCCGTCGACCCACTGCTCTTGCACGGTGCCGATGTCGTAGTCCGACGCAGCTGTCATGAGCGTGAAGGTGGCGCCGGGCAGCGGGTGCGCTAACATCGTCGCATTGGCGAGGGCCTCCTTCGTGTCCCCAAATGCGCGGTCCATGACCGACGACCAGATCACCGGTTCTTTCCCCGGTTTCCCTCGGAGTGCCTCGTAGAGCGGCCGCATGAGCTGGGCGGCCCGGGGGACAAAGTGATGGTAAAAGTTTACCATGCCGAGGAATTCTTGGAGCGCCTTGACGGATTGCGGCCGTGGGAACGCCGCGACGGCTGCCACTTTCGCCCTGGGTGGCCGTGCCCCTTCCGCGGTGATGCGGTGGCCCAGAAAATCGATCTGCCTCAGACCAAATTGGCACTTGTTTGGGTTAACTATAAGGCCGTGCTCCTGGAGACGACGAAAAAGGACACGCAGGTGACGTAGGTGTTCTTCCTTTGACGCACTGGCGACGAGGATGTCATCGAGGTATATGAAAAGTAATTTGAGGTCCCGGAGCACCGAATCCATGAGGCGTCGGAACGCCTGCGCCGCATTTTTAAGCCTGAAAGGCATCCGTAAAAATTCAAAGAGGCCAAATGGGGTAATGACCGCCGTTTTCTGGATGTCCTGAGGGTGGACGGGCACCTGGTGGTATCCGCGGACGAGGTCGACCTTGGAGAACCACGACGTGCCGGCCAAATGGGCGGAAAAATCTTGAATATACGGTATCGGGTACCGGTCTGGAGTTGTGACCTCGTTGAGGCGCCGATAATCACCACAGGGCCGCCACCTGCCACCGGGCTTTGGCACGATGTGTAGCGGGGATGACCAGGGACTGTCAGATCAGCGAACGATGCCCAACCGCTCCATAGTGGCGAATTCCGCTTTCGCGGCCTCGAGTTTACTGGCTTCTAATCGCCGAGCCCGGGCGTAAAACGGGGGGCCAGTTGTCGCAATGTGGTGTTCAACACCGTGTTTGGCGGTCGTTGCAGAGAAAGTGGGTCAAGCGAGCTCCGGAAATTCCTTGAGCAGGCAGGCGAACTCGTCGGGCGGCAACTCGGTGCGGGCAACCGCGTGGGTCGCGCCAAGGCCCCGAAAACCATGAGGCGGCATGGATCAGGCGGCGATTACGTATGTCGACCAGTAGGTCATGCGTGCAGAAAAAATCGGCACCGAGGATTGCCAGTGGTATCGTGGCGGTGATAAACTCCCAGTGGAAGAGTTGGCCGCCGAGACACGATCGGATACGCCGCTTCCCGTACGTACGGATGGCGCTGCCATTGGCGGCCTGTAGTGGAGGACCGCGCCGCCCAGATCGGACTTCGAGAACCAAAGCGGGGAGGATGCTGCACTGAGCGCCCGTGTCGCATAAGAAACGCCGGCCCGAAATGGAGTCAGTGATGTACAACAATTTCCCGGAATCGCCAACTGTCATTGTGGGGGTGAAACCGACCTCGGGACTTCCATTCCGGTCGCGCAATCGGTGTTGCTGCTTTCTCGGTGCCGGCGGCACGAATTTACACGGGGGTCGGCAGCATCTGGCTTTCTGACTGAAACGGGCGTGGTAGTAGCAAAAGCCGGTCTGTGGAGGTGCCGAGGCGGGGTTCTTGGAGGCGGGGCGCGCCGAGGTGGTGCAATACTGTTGCATCACCACGTAAATGGTGTCGGCTTCGGCCGCGAGCGCCACACCGTCCGTAGCCGTCGACCTGGCCAGGGCTGCTTGTACCTGCTCAGGGAGTTGGCTGAGGAACAGTTCACGAAATATAAAACACTGCGGCTCAGACCCGAGGAGGGTGAGCATGTGGCTCATCAACTCGGAAGGCTTAGCATCGCCTAACCCGGGGAGTGCGAGCAAGCGTCGTGCGCGCTCCGCCTTTGTGAGACCGAATACCTGCAGGAGATGTGCCTTGAGCGTTTCGTACTTGTTCTCCGCGGGCGGGGTCTCCAGCAGGCTGATAATGCGGGAAGCCGTCGAGCTGTCCAGTGCGGAGATCACATACAGGTAATGGGTCTGATCCAGCACTATGTTTCGCAGTTGGAACTGAGCCTCCGCTTGAATGAACCAGGAGGCTGCCTGTTGTTCCCAAAATTGAGGGAGCTTCAAACTCGCTGCATTTACATCCATCTTGGATTAGGCGGCGATTACGTACGTCGACCAGTAGGTCATGCGTGCAGAAAAAATTGGCACCGAGGATTGCCAGTGGTATCGTGGCGGTGATAAACCGAAAATCGTCTCCGCGAAAATCGTCCGCGAAGCTTCAGGGTCACCAATGTAGGAATCAACGGATTCCTATCTAAATCACTGAGGTCTAGGCAGTTCAGTAAATTAACCAAATTTAATTAAACTGGAGAACAAAACAAAAACATGCAGGAGCAACAGCAAACAGGTCTACACAGTAACTAGTTCCACGAGGTCTGAACTCAGAACCTCCCACCTCTGACGTCATGACGTCATCACGTTTCCCGCCACTCGGGGCACCACGTGACCAACGTGATGACGTCATCGCGTTGTTTCAGGGTTTTTACAGAAAGCTTGTTTACACTCAGCAAATGGACATAGGTGCTGTAACATTGCTGTAAAGACAGTTATTCATTTGTACAGGAGTTCATTGGTGGTTTTACCACAGATTTGCATTTATATAATGCCTTTCATGACCCCAGGACGTCCCAATGCACTTTATAGCCAATGAAGTACTATTTAAAGTGTAGTCACATTATAATCAAGGAAACGCCACAGCCAATCTGTGCACAGCAAGGTCCCACAAACAGTAATAAGATAATGACCAGATAATCTGTTTGGAGGACGAGTTCATGGAATGCATTCGACACAGTTTCCTAGAACAATACATCATGGAACCAATGAGGGAAGAAGTTATTTTAGACCTTGCCTTATGTAATGAGACAGGTTTAATTAGTAATCTCATAGGAAGGGAACCTCTGGGAGGAATAATCATAATATGATAGAATTTCACATGGAGTTCAAGAGTGACGTACTTAAATCCAAAACTAGAGTATTAAACTTCAATAATGCTTATTACATAGGTACGAGTGGTGAGTTAGCTAAGGTAGATTGGGAAATTAGATTAAAAGGTATGATGGTAGCTAAGCAATAGTAAACATTTAAAGAAATATTTCATAATTCTCAAAGAATATACATTCCACTGAGAGATAAAAACTTCATGGGAAAAGTGATCCTTCCGTGGCTAGCTAAAGAGGTTAAGGATAGTAATAGATTTAAAATCGAGGTTTATAATGTTGACAAAAAGAGTAGTAAGCCTGAGGATTGGTAGAGTTTTAGAAACCACCAAAGGATGACCAAAAATTGATAAAGAGGGAGAAAATAGAATATGAGAGTAAACTAGCAAGAAATATAAAAACCGGTTGTAAGAGCTTCTATAAGTATTTAAAAAGGAAGCGAGTAGTGAAAGTAAATGTGGGTTCCCTAGAGGCTGAGGCAGGAGATATAATGGGAAATAAGGAATAATGGAATAATGAGAGTGACAAACTTAAATAATTAATATTAGTAAAGAAAAACTACTGGAGAAAGTAATGGGACTAAAATCCATCAAATCCGCTGGACCTAATGGCTTACATCCTAGGGTTCTAAAAGAGCTGGCTGAGAGACAGTGGCTGCATTGGTTGTGATCTTCCAAAATTCCCTCGATTCTAGAACGGTCCTGGTGAATTGGAAGGTAGCAAATGTTACACTGCTATTCCAGAAAAAAGGGAGAGAGAAAACCGGGAACTACAGGCAAGTTAGCCTGACATCAGTTATCGGGAAAATGCGAGAATCCATTATTAAGGAGCTGGTAACAGGGCGCTTAGAAAATCATGATATGATTAGACAGATCAACATGGTTTTATGAAAGGGAAATAATGTTTGACAAATCTATTAGGGTTTTTTGAGGATGTAACTAGCAGGGTGCAGGAACATGGGTTCCTAACTAAAAGACTGAGTTCTACTCAGGTGATCAAACAAAACGAACTTTAATGAAACGAACAGGTTTTAACAAGAAACTGCAGGATAACATCGAATGTAGGTCTGCTCTCTTCGGAGGCTCCACCAGGACTGCCGGGCAGTCCCGTGACTGATGTCATGACGTCATCACGTTTTTCCCGCCAGTGGGGGATCACGTGATGAACAGCGTGACGTCATCATGTTTTAACCGCGCTGTTAAAGTAACCACGCTCTGTACAGTTAAACAGCATAAATAAAGATACAGACTCAGGCTGTAGCTAACATGTTGTTAAAGGAATTATATACAAACGATCTGAGTCCTTTGGTGGCTCCGCCACAAGGGTTGATAAAGGGGAACCAGTGGATCTAGTATATTTGGATTTCTAAAAGGCATTCAATAAGGTGCTGCACGAAAGATTTTGCACAAGATAAGGGCTAATGGGATTGGGGGTAATATATTAGAATGGATAGGGTATTGGTTAAAGGACAGAAAACTGAGAGTAGGAATGAACAGGTCATTTTCAGGTTGTAGCCTGTTACTAGTGGGGTGCTGCAAGGATCAGCGCTGGGCATCAGCTATTTACAATCTATACCAATGACTTAGATGAAGGGACCGTGTGTAACGTATCCTAGTTTGCTGACAATACAAAGCTAGGTGGGAAAGTAAGCAGTGAAGAGGACACAAAGGCTGGAATTTACTGGGGTCCATGCGGGCGCGATCAGAGTCGGGTTGGGTGGGACATTTGAACAAAGTCGGAGCGGGTCAGGAATCCGCCAACATCCCGCCCCCATGCACCTTTCCCTCAGCTGCATTTGCCGGTGCGGCAGCGACCCGACCAGCAGAGGCGGATGACCTAATTCAAATCATTATAAGCTTGTTGTCAGACACTTAAGAGCCTTTCTCTCCCTACATTTCAAATTTCCCTGCATAGCCATGGGATTCACGCAGCTCGGGAACCACATCTGTCAACCTAAGGCGGAGTCGAGTGGCCAATGCTCCAGCTGATTACTTGACAGCATCAAATGTACATTAAAAGCGCCCACCTCGCAGCTGATCAGTTTCCTCAGGCAGAAGCTGTTGCTGACTACATTACGAACACAGATTTAACTTTCTGCAGGCTGCAAATGTTTCGAGTAAAGTCTCCATCCAGTGTCATCTCATTGGAAGAACCTCTCTCACCATTGACAGATTGCTTCTGTCAATTCTACTTGACCTGCCATCTATTCCATCAGCATGGATACTGTTTATACTGTTTCACCCTGGTCCTCAAAATCAGACCCCGATGAGCCCCAACACCAGCAGCACCAGGCACACCAGCAGCACCAACAACACCAACCTTCCCCTCAACCACCTGATGCTGCACGGGATAGAGGGCCTCAGCAGCTGAGCGTCTTGCCTGGGAGGCCAGGGATGACCTCATCATGTTCAGATTTACTTAATTTTATGCTGTACACCCATATGGCTGCCACATGCTACGCCAGATTGGCATCACTCCACACCAACACCATAAAGGATCCTGACAATGACTAATTGTAGAAATGTCTAGTTCCTATCAAAAGACTGAGGCCCACTCAGGCGATCAAATAAACGAGGTTTAATGAAAACTAACAGAGTTTAACGGATAATTACAGGAGAACATCGAATATAGGTCTAGTTAGTTCGGAGGCTCCACAAGGACTGCTTGGGCGGTCCCGTGGCTGATGTCATGATGTCATCACGTTTTTCTCGCCGGTGGGTGATCACATGATGAACAGTGTGATGTCATCGCGTTTACCCGTGCTATTAAAGTGATCGCGCTCTGTACATGTAAACAATGAAAACAAAGATACAGACTCAGTCTGTAGCTAACATATTATTACAGGGAATTATATACAATTGGACGGAGTTCCTTAGTGGCTCCGCCACAAAGTCATTCCTTTCACACTCACCACAATTGCTGGAGCTTCCGTTATGTCTCACCAGTCACTGCAACTCAATAAGGCACTTCCAAAGGTGCACACAAATGTAACCAAGACAGCAAAGTGGTGAAAATAAAGATTTTAATGATTGACAATACATTAACGAATTTTGCCATTAACATTGACTAAAACACCCATGTGGCTACCCTTGTGAATCTACTTGTGTGTCATCTTTCTCTCCCGCGTGCTTCTACGAGGTGCTACCCCTGTGGCTTCCGCAGAGGTAGAGGTAGTTGGCTCACTTCCCTGCTGCGACTGCTTAGACACTCTTGGCGGATGCCCCCTGGGTTTTGGAGCCTCTGATGGCCCCGCCAAAGTCTGCTCCTCCTGCGAGTGTGCAGGGGCAGACTCGGCCATCGCGATCCGAGGAGGCATCTGGGGCTCTGACTGAGGGGGTGGCAACGGGGGAGAAGTGTAAGTGCTTTGAGAGGAGCCCACACTTCCCTCTTTCCTCTCACCATCATCCCCCTCATGGGCCACACACACTTGCTTGGTAGCAAGGAGATGGAGAGCACTTTGCTGCACATCAGTTGGGCCATGAGGACCCACGTCTACACTGACATCCCTCCTAGACAGGAGGTCTATGAGCCTCTGCAATCTATACTCCATAGATAACCATCTATTCTCCATAGAGACCATGTGCTCCTGTGAGTGGCGCATTAGCTGCTCCATGCAGGTGGCCATCCTATCCATGGAAGAGCCCACAGTCACCATCGCCTGCGACACGGTGGTGCTCATGTTGGAGATGGACTCCTCCATTTTCTGAACATTTGCAGACATCAGGCTTGCAAAACCCGTCAGAGCCTCCTGCTCTCCTTCTGGATGGCCCCCGAGGCTCAGGGTCTGCATTCAGCTGACCAGAGCTCGGAGAATCCTGCGCCCTCCATCAAGGAGTCTCCACTGCTGTCCCTGTCTCCACCATCTGCTCTTGCTCACTTGTGACTTATGATGGACCTAGTGATAACACTAGTCTATCTCACTTTGGACACACCGAGGTGTGCGTCTCTACGCTGGTGCTGGGTGCGCTCATATCTGGTGATGCTGCGCCCTCAGAGGCTGGAGGCGTCTTGCTCTTCCTCCTGGGCTGTGGTGGAAGGGCTCTTGGTGGACCTGTGGGAGAGTAAAGAGATGATTTAAATATGTCATATAAAGAATGGGTGCAGATAACATTATGCATATGATGACAATTCAGTGGCTGATGACATCAGTCCCCATATGAGTGAGTGATGTATGCCATGTAGCTGTATGATATGTCATTCTGTCACCAGGTTGCTGAGATGTCCCCCTCTCTCCGTCTCTCCCACCTCCAGCTGCTCGGCCACTCCCGAGACTTCCTATTCAGCTCCCTCTGCTGTTGTGAAGGTCGCAAATGATGGAGGCCCAGCTCCAGTTCTCTCCCTCTTATTGTGCGCGCTCTTCTCCTGCAAGGAGGGAAAGGAGAACAGGTTGAGTGAGGGTAATGGAATGAGTGTAAGGAACGGATGGGTTACATCTTTAGAGGGAGACTGGGATGGATTGGGCCGGCAATGCCAAGTGGCCTCCTAGAGTGTTGTCAGTTGGCATGATTGCACTGTGATGAGGCTGAGTGTGAAGGGTGGCTAGTAAGGTGAGGATGTGATAATGTAGAGAGAGAGAGAGGGATGGGTGGAGGTGCAAGGTATGTTGGTGTGAGTAAGGATGTGCAAGAGTAAGTTTGGGAAGGCAGAGTGATGGGGATGTGATGAGAGGCACAGCAGGATGAAGCTGAGTGCGGCTTTGTACTAACCTTTGCTGATCGACTGAGATCATTGAAACATTTGTGGCACTGCACCCAGGTCCTCCTGAACACATCCCTGCTCGTGACCTCCTCTGCAATTTAGAGCCAGGCTCTTTTTGTCTCCTGGGGAGTTCTCTTTCACCCATTGGAAGGAATGAGGACCTCCCTGCGTGCTCTGACTCCCTCCACAAGGATATGGAGGGTGTCATCGGAGAATCTGAGTGCAGCCCTCTGCCTCTGTGCAGCCATCTCTCCAAGTGTTTGGAGCAATGAAACCCTCCAGAGTGCTGCCTGCATTCTCCTAGATGAACCTTCAAATGCAATGTGGCCATGGCTTCTTTAAATATACCGGCTGCAAACATATCATGCATTGATGCATTGCTGGTCATCTTCCAAAATTCTATAGACTCTGGAACAGTTCCCATGGATTGGAGGGTAGCTAATGTTACCCCACTATTCAAAAAAGGTGGTAGAGAGAAAACGGGGAATTATAGACCGGTAAGCCTGACATCGGTAGTGGGGAAAGTGCTAGAATCCATTGTAAAAGATGTAATAGCAGAGCACTTGGTAAACAGTGACAGGATCGGACAAAGTCAACATTGATTTACAAAAGGTAAATCGTGCTTGACTAATCTACTGCAATTTTTTGAAGATATAACTGGTAGAATAGATAAGGGAGAACCAGTGGATGTGGTGTATTTGGACTTTCAGAAGGCTTTCGATAAGGTCCCGCATAAGAGATTAGCATGTAAAGTTAAAGCACAAGGGATTGGGGTAAGGTACTGACTTGGATAAAGAACTGGTTGGCAGACAGGAAGCAAAGAGTTGGAATAAATGGCTCTTTTTCCGAGTGGCAGGCAGTGACTAGTGGGGTACCGCAGGGATTGGTCCTAGGACCCCAGCTATTCACAATGTATATAAATGATCTAGACGAGGGAACTAGATGTAATATCTCCAAGTTTGCAGATGACACAAAGCTGGGTGGGTGTGTGTGCTGTGAGAAGGATGCCGAGAATCTCCAGTATGATTTGGACAGGTTGGGTGATTGGGCAGAAGCATGGCTGATGCAGTGTAATGTGGATAAATGCAAGGTTATCCACTTTGGTGGCAAAAACAGGAAGGCAGATTATTATCTGAACGGCAATAGATTGGGAGAAGGGGAAATGCAACGAGACCTGGGTGTCCTTGTGCACCAGTCGCTGAAGGTAAGCATGCAGGTGCAGCAGCCAGTTAAGAAGGCAAATGGTATGTAGCAAGAGGGTTCGAGTACAAGAACAAGGATGTGTTGCTGCAGTTGTACAGGGCCTTGGTGAGACCACACCTTGAGTATTGTGTGCAGTTTTGGTCGCCTTATCTGAGGAAGGATGTTCTTGCCATGGAGGGAGTGCAGCGAAGATTCACCAGACTGATAACTGGGATGGCAGGAATGACGTATGAGGAGAGATTGGGTCGATTGGGCTTGTACTCGCTGGAGTTTAGAAGAATGAGAGGGGATCTCATTGAAACTTATAAAATTCTAACAGGACTGGACAGACTGGATGAAGGATGGCCGGGGAGTCCAGAACCAGGGGTCACAGTCTGAAGATAAGGAGTAAGCCATTTAGGACAGAGATGAGGAGGAATTTCTTCACCCAGAGAGTGGTGAACCTATGGAATTCTCTACCACGGAAGGCAATTGAGGCCAATTCATTAAATATATTCAAGAAGGAGTTGGATACATTTCTTAAGGCTAAAGGGATCAAGGGATATGGGGAGAAGGCAGGGACCGGTTACTGAATTTGGATGATCAGCCATGATCTCATTGAATGGTGGAGCAGGCTCGAGGGGCCGAATGGCCTCCTCCTGCTCCTATCTTCTATGTTTCTATGTTTCTATCTCCCCTTAGAAATGTACCTCTTCACGAAAGAGTGTAGAGAGTTTGGGTTCATGAGTTATTGATACAGAAGACTTATGTGAGACAATTCTAAAACTATATAGAGATTTATTAAAAGAACTGACATGCAATTTACAGTTGGTGAGCCCACCTTTGAGATAAAGGTTTCATCCCCGTCAATGTTTTGCTGAAGAAGAAAATCAACACTGTTGAGATCACATGATAAAGGATTGATCTAAAGTGCTCAAAAATATTTTGTGCACTATTTGCAGGACAGTGTTTGGAAGAGAGCATGAAATCACAACCAACACCTTCCGTGATAGCCATCGAGCTGAAGAAGACTAGAACTTCTGGATTATTGTCACTGGGGATCCCGGTATCCCGTACGGCACCTTGTTTCAAAAGCCTCCACCTATTTGTGGAGAACCAGCAGCAAAGAGCAAGCACAGACCGCCTCCACCTGACTGCTTCACTGAAAAGTGAAGCCCACTTGTTAATATAAGGAGCGGTAATGAATATACCTTCTGTTCCACCGTGATTGATCTGAATAGGAAAGTGTCGCTCCCCATTCCCCCAGCCTGAAACTCTGGAACCAACTTTGACAATTCCATATACGAGCCTCATTTGCACCCAGCGAGCAATATTATCAACCAGAAAACAACTGTGAAAGCTGAAAGCTTCTGCCGCTTGATGCAAAATGTCATCACGGTCAATGTTAAATATTTCTAAAGTGATCAAAAGGCAACAAAATACAGGGAATGACAGGCAAGGATTAAATAATGACAAATGTAGGAGTGTATGATTGCACTTATTCTTTTAATAAATCAGCTAATTTTCCAAGAGAAATTGTGTATTTTGCATTCTTCAACCCATGCAAATTGAATAGCTATACAGACACCGAGGAAATGTAGTAAAATGGGGTCACGTTGTGGGGATTTGATTTTGTCGATAATGGGCCGTCAATGAGGGTTCCTTAAAATTCACCTCAGCGCCTCAAGCTATTAAGAGTAAATAGTCAATTAGGCTCCCGCATGCAGATGGCTATCAAGTGAGCACACCCCCTCTCCCCACTGGAAACTGTGTAGGTCTCAGGTGGAGATAGAATTCACTGGGAGAAACCAACACAAAATAAGATTCCTGCTGCTTGATCCATCGATCCTGCATTCCCAGTTACATAGAATTACACAGAGTGTACAGCACAGAAACAGGCCACTCGGCCCGATAGAGCCAAGCGTTTATGATCCACACGAGCCTCCTCCCATCCTTCTTCATCTAACCCTATCAGCACAAGCTTCTATTCCGTTCTGCCTCATGTGTTTATCTAGCCTCCCCTTAAATGCATCTATGCTGTTCGCCTCAACTACTCCTTGTGAATTCCCTATCGGGTTTATTACTGACTATCTTATATTTGTAGCCTCAAGATTTGGGCTCCCCCACAAGTGGGGGAACACTCCCTCAGGACTGCACTGGGGCGTCAGCCTAGATTCTGTGCTCAAGTCTCTGGAGTGGGACTTGCACCCACAACCTTCTGACTCAGGCGACAGTGCAACCAATGAGCCACGACTGACAGCTGATTAATGAAACTCTGACACATTTATACTAATAATGCTGCTAACACTTCTTCTATAGTTTCCCCAACAACAACAACTTGTATTTATATAGCGCCTTTAACGTAGTAAAACATCCCAAGGCGCTTCATAGGAGCGCTACAAAACAAAATTTGACAGCAGGCCACATAAGGAGATATTAGGGCAGATTACTAATAGCTTGGTCAAAGAGATAGTTTTTTAAGAGCGTTTTAAAGGAGGAAAGTGAGGTAGAGAGGCGGAGAGGTTTAGGGAGGGAATTCCAGAGCTTAGGGCCGAGGCAGCTGAAGGCACGGCCACCAATGTGGAACAATTCAAATCGGGGATGCTCAAGCAGCCAGAATTGGTGGAGCTCAAATATCTCAGAGGGTTGTGGGCTGGAGGAGATTAGAGAGATAGGGCAGGGCAAGACCATGGAGGGATTTGAAAGCAAGGATGAGAATTTTAAAATCCTGTTACAAATACGACACCTTTGTTTAATTGCAGGTTTTATTAGTGCTACTGTTAATGGGGTTAAAATACCTGGGTGATTGTGGCCACCTCAGATCCTCTCTCTGCACTAACACTGAAAACCTAAGCAAGTCCCAGACAATGTTGAAATGTTGGCCAATAAATGCTGCCGGTGGGAATGCTTTCTGCAGTTTCTGTTATTCCCCACACGATGGTGCCAGTTTCTTGTTTTAAAATTCAGAGATTGAAATGAGACCATGAGAAGGTGAAGGCATACAGAGAATGAAAAAGGTAGAAGACAAACAGGAGAACAAAGAGAGACAGAAAGAGTCATGGACTAGGAAAGAAGCAGAGACAGTTACAGGAAGAGAGAGATACGATTAAAAGGAATTGTCCTTGAGCAATTTGTACGGTAAAATGTTTTACAGTTTGAAACATTTCTCAAAATTTTCTAATTGATGTTATGCATTAGAAAAGGTCAGAAAGCTCAGCTGGTTAAGACACTGGGTTGTGCAGTAAAGACTAGAAAGGTTCCAGGCACGATCACCACTCTGTGCTGAGTTAGTTAATCTCAGTCAGGATACATGTAGCGCACAACATTGGCCTCTGCAACTGGCTGGGGGGCGGGGGGAAGAGAAAATTAATTATGGTTCACAGTTCTGATCACTGTCCAGTGACCTGGAAGTGTGCATGTAGGAACATGAGAACATAAGAATTAAGAGCAGGAGTTGGCCATTTGGCCCCTCGAACCTGCTCCATCATTCAATAAGATCATGGCTGATCATCTACCTCAGCTCCACTTTCCCGCCCAACTCCATATCCCTTGATTCCATTAATGTCCAAAAATCTATCGATCTCAGCCTTGAATATACTCAATGATTCAGCATCCACAGCCCTTTTGGGTAGAGAATTCTAAAGATTCACAAGTGTGAAGAAATTCCTCCTCATCTCAGTCTTAAATGGTCAATAACCTTATCCTGAGACTATGCCCACTATTTCTAGACTCTCCAGCCAGGGGAAACAGCCTCTCAGCATCTACCCTGTCAATCCCCATCAGAATCTTGTGTTTCAATGAGATCACCTCTCATTCTTCTATCCTCCAGAGAGTATCGGCCCATTCTACACAATCTCTCCTCATAGGACAGCCCTCTCATCCCAGGTATCAATCTAGTGAACCTTCACTGCACCCACTCTATATCCTTAGGTACAGATACCAAAACTGTGCCCAGTACTCCAGGTGTGGTCTCACCAAGGCCCTGTACAATTGCAGCAAGACTTCCTTACTCTTACACTCCAACCCCCTTGCAATAAAGCCCAACATACTATTTGCACTCTAGTTTTGGATTAAAGTACGTCACTCTTGAACTCCATGTGAAATTCTATCATATTATGATCACTCTTCCCAGAGGTTCCCTTCCTATGAGATTACTAATTAAACCTGTCTCATTATATAAGACAATGTCTAAAATAACTTTTTCCCTCATTGGTTCCATGACGTATTGTTCTAGGAAACTGTGTCAAATGCATTCCATGAACTCGTCCTCCAAACAGATTATCTGGTCATTATCTTATTACTGTTTGTGGGACCTTGCTGTGCACAGATTGGCTGTGGCGTTTCCTTGATTATAATGTGATTACACTTTAAATAGTACTTCATTGGCTATAAAGTGCATTGGGACGTCCTGGAGTCGTGAAAGGCATTATATAAATGCGAATCTGTGGTAAAACCACCAATGAACTCCTGTACAAATGAATAACTGTCTTTACAGCAATGTTACAGCACCTATGTCCGTTTGCTGAGTGTAAACAAGCTTTCTGTAAAAACCCTGAAACAACGCGATGACGTCATCACGTTGGTCACGTGGTGCCCCGAGTGGCGGGAAACGTGATGACGGCATGACGTCAGAGGTGGGAGGTTCTGAGTTCAGACCTCGTGGAACTAGTTACTGTGTAGAGCTGTTTGCTGTTGCTCCTGCATGTTTTTGTTTTGTTCTCCAGTTTAATTAAATTTTGTTAATTTACTGAACTGCCTAGACCTCAGTGATTTAGATAGGAATCCGTTGATTCCTACATTGGTGACCCTGAAGCTTCGCGGACGATTTTCGTGGAGACAAGCTCGAGAACAAGATGGATGTAAATGCAGCGAGATTGAAGCTCCCTCAATTTTGGGAACAACAGGCAGCCTCCTGGTTCGTTCAAGCGGAGGCTCAGTTCCAACAGCGAAACATAGTGCTGGATCAGACACGTTACCTGTATGTGGTCTCCGCACTGGACAGCTCAACGGCTTCCCGCATTATCAGCCTGCTGGAGACCCCGCCCGTGGAGAACAAGTACGAAACGCTCAAGGCACGCCTCCTGCAGGTATTCGGTCTCACAAAGGCGGAGCGCTCACGACGCTTGCTCGCACTCCCCGGGTTAGGCGATGCTAAGCCTTCCGAGTTGATGAGCCACATGCTCACCCTCCTCGGGTCTGAGCTGCAGTGTCTTATATTTCGTGAACTGTTCCTCAGCCAGCTCCCTGAGCAGGTACAAGCAGCCCTGGCCAGGTCGACGGCTACGGACGGTGTGGCGCTCGCGGCCGAAGCCGACTCCATTTACGCGGTGATGCAACAGTATTGCACCACCTCGACGCGCCCCGCCTCCAAGAACCCCGCCTCGGCACCGCCACAGACCGGCTTTTGCTACTACCACGCCCGTTTCAGTCAGAAAGCCAGATGCTGCTGAACCCCGTGTAAATTCGTGCCACCGGCCCCGAGAAAGCAGTAACACCGATTGCGCGACCGGAAGGGAAGTCCCGAGGTTGGTTTCGCCTCCACAATGACAGTTGGCGATTCCGGGAAATTGTTGTACATCACTGACTCCATTTCAGGCCGGCGTTTCATATGCGACACGGGCGCTCAGTGCAGCATCCTCCCCGCTTCGGTTCTCGACGTCCGATCTGGGCGGCGCGGTCCTCCACTACAGGCCGCCAATGGCAGCGCCATCCGTACATATGGGAAGCGGCGTATCCGATCGTGTCTCGGCGGCCAACTCTTCCACTGGGAGTTTATCACTGCCACGATACCACTGGCAATCCTCGGTGCCGATTTTTTCTGCACGCATGACCTACTGGTTGACATACGTAATCGCCGCCTGATCCATGCTGCCTCACGAGCCCCCATCCCCGGTTTTCAGGGCCTCGGCACGACCCACGCGGTTGCCCGCACCGAGTTGCCGCCCGACGAGTTCGCCCGCCTGCTCAAGGAATTTCCGGAGCTCGCTCGACCCACTTTCTCTGCGACGACCGCCAAACACGGTGTTGTACAGCACATCGCGACAACCGGCCCCCCGGTTTACGCCCGGGCTCGGCGATTAGAGGCCAGTAAACTCGAGGCCGCGAAGGCGGAATTCGCCACTATGGAGCGGTTGGGCATCGTTCGCCGATCTGACAGTCCCTGGTCATCCCCGCTACACATCGTGCCAAAGCCCGGCGGCAGGTGGCGGCCCTGTGGTGATTATCGGCGCCTCAACGAGGTCACAACTCCAGACCGGTACCCGATACCGTATATTCAAGATTTTTCCGCCCATTTGGCCGGCATGTCGTGGTCCTCCAAGGTCGACTTCGTCCGCGGATACCATCAGGTGCCCGTCCACCCTCAGGACGTCCAGAAAACGGCGGTCATTACCCCATTTGGCCTCTTTGAATTTTTACGGATGCCTTTCGGGCTTAAAAATGCGGCGCAGGCATTCGAACGCCTCATGGATTCGGTGCTCCGGGACTTCAAATTCCTTTTCGTATACCTCGATGACATCCTCGTCGCCAGCGCGTCAAAGGAAGAACACCTACGTCACCTGCGTGTCCTTTTCCGTCGTCTCCAGGAGCACGGCCGTATAGTTAACCCAAACAAGTGCCAATTTGGTCTGAGGCAGATCGATTTTCTGGGCCACCGCATCATCGCGGTAGGGGCACTGCCACTCAGGACGAAAGTGGCAGCCGTCGCGGCGTTCCCACGGCCGCAATCCGTCAAGGCGCTCCTAGAATTCCTCGGCATGGTAAACTTTTACCATCACTTTGTCCCCCGGGCCGCCCAGCTCATGCGGCCGCTCTACAAGGCACTCCGAGGGAAACCGGGGAAAGAACCGGTGATCTGGTCGTCGGTCATGGACCGCGCATTTGGGGACACGAAGGAGGCCCTCACCAATGCGACGATGTTAGCGCACCCGCTGCCCGGCGCCACCATCGCGCTCATGACAGATGCGTCGGACTATGCCGTCGGCGCCGTGCAAGAGCAGTGGGTCGATGGGGCATGGCAACCGCTGGCGTTTTTTAGCCGCCAGTTATGTAGTAACGAACGTAGCTATAGCACATTTGACCGAGAGCTGTTGGCGCTGTTCCTGGCCATCCGCCACTTTCGTTTTTTATTAGAAGGACGCTAATTCGTCGCTTTCGTGGATCACAAGCCCCTGACGTTTGCCATGGCCAAGACAACTGAGCCGTGGTCGGCCCGACAGCAACGGCAACTCACGTTCATCTCCGAGTT
The DNA here is from genome assembly GCF_052327205.1 of Somniosus microcephalus. Classification (NCBI taxonomy): domain Eukaryota; kingdom Metazoa; phylum Chordata; class Chondrichthyes; order Squaliformes; family Somniosidae; genus Somniosus; species Somniosus microcephalus. The sequence goes on from NC_141002.1 coordinate 547,135, forward strand.
TACCACCAACATCCGTCATGTGGCCGGCAAGGACAACGTGGTTGCCGACTGCCTTTCACGTGCGGCCGTCCAGGCCGTCCAACTGGGTCTTGACTATTCAGTAATGGCAGTCGACCAAGCGGCTGACCTGGAGATGCACGCTTTCCGTTCCGATTCGTCCGGCCTGCGGCCAGTGAACGTACTTTTCCACTCAGACGGCACATCCTTGCTCTGCGATGTCTCCCTGGGAGACCCACGCCCGATCGTTCCGTCATCCTGGCGCAGGAAAGTCTTCGATATCATGCACAACCTCGCCCACCCGGGTGTGCGGACGTCATAGAAGTTGTTAGCATCCAAGTTTGTCTGGAGGGGACTGCGAAAAGATGTGCGCGACTGGGCCAACACCTGTGTCGTGTGCCAGAGAGCGAAGGTGCAGCGCCACGTTAAAGCTCCTGTCGCCATTTTTGAGGTACCGGAGCGGCGATTCGATCATGTTCATATCGACCTCGTGGGCCCACTACCACCGTCACAAGGGTTAACGCATCTGCTGACAATCGTCGACCGTACCACCAGATGGCCGGAGGCCATTCCATTGACGTCCACCACCTCCGCGGACGTCGCCCGGGCTTTTCTTTCATCCTGGGTTGCCCGTTTCGGCGTGCCGTCGGACATTTCATCGGTTCTCCTCTGCTCTGTGGAACGCTGTGGCTTCAGAATTGGGCGCCAAGCTCCATCGCACCACGGCTTACCACCCGCAGGCCAATGGGTTATGCGAACGCTTCCATCGTTCTCTGAAGGCATCGCTGCGGGCCACCCTCCAAGGGACTGCGTGGATGGATAAGTTGCCATGGGTAATGCTCGGGTTGCACACGGTGCCTAAAGAGGACCTGCAGGTGTCGGCCGCCGAATTGGTCTACGGCCAGCCGCTCAGGGTCCCCGGCGAGTTTCTCCCGTCGCCGACGCGTCCGTGGTCCGCCACTGAACAGCTGAAGGCTCACCGAGCCGTGGCGCATGCTTTCCGGCCCATTCCGACTTCACAGCATGGACTGCCTGCGTCACATGTTCCGCCAACGCTCATGAGGGCTAAATTCATTTTTGTACAGCACGATGCCCACCATAGTCCCCTCATGCCTCCATACACGGGCCCCTTCCAGGTACTGAAGGCGGGCGCCAAGAGTTTTCTGGTAGACGTCGGCGGGACGCCCGACTACATTTCTGTGGACCGCCTCAAGGCTGCACACCTGGACCTCGGCCAGCCAGTTGAAACAGCGCAGCCACCGCGTCGTGGACGACCGCCCGCGGCCGCTCCGCCTGGCCCATCGGCCCCGCGGCCCAGCTCCTCTCCTGCACCATCCATTCCTCTCCGGGAATATCGGAGTCGCTCCGACAGGATTGTCTGATCTCCTCAGCGATTGACTTTGATGATTAAAGACACTTCTGGGGGGGCGCATGTGGTAAAACCACCAATGAACTCCTGTACAAATGAATAACTGTCTTTACAGCAATGTTACAGCACCTATGTCCGTTTGCTGAGTGTAAACAAGCTTTCTGTAAAAACCCTGAAACAACGCGATGACGTCATCACGTTGGTCACGTGGTGCCCCGAGGTGGGAGGTTCTGAGTTCAGACCTCGTGGAACTAGTTACTGTGTAGGCCTGTTTGCTGTTGCTCCTGCATGTTTTTGTTTTGTTCACCAGTTTAATTAAATTTGGTTAATTTGCTGAACTGCCTAGACCTCAGTGATTTAGATAGGAATCTGTTGATTCCTACAAATCTTTCTTTCTTTTTGAAGCACTCTCAGTCTGGACATAACAAACCCGATTCAGAGCAAAGCTCCCTCTGTTGTACCCTCGCAATGCTGGGTTGTCAGGGCTGTCATCCTACTGAACTCCACAATAAACACTAAAGCCTGCACATCTGCCGATGCACTTTATTATGGTCATATTTATGCTAATATATATGTACAAATGTATGTTGAAATGTTTAAGTGTCCTAATCCAAATTGTACACTCTCGGGAGCCGCAAGCCTACATTTCGTTGTACTGCACTTGTGCACTAACAATGACAATAAAAGTTGATTTGATTTGATTTTGATTTGATGTCTCTGGTCGCTGGACATTTAGCAGAAGATGGCCTTGGCAGTCTGGTGGTGCTCCATCAATGAGTCCTGTCCCTTGTGATGGGACATCTATCTCTTGGCAGAATGATTTTCACTCTGTCCTGGGTTAGAGGAGATGGCCTTCATCTCTTTTTAAATATTTTAATTTTTTATTTATTCATTCACGGGATGCCGGCGGCACTGGCAAGGCCAGCATTTATTTCACATCCCTATTTGCTCTTGAGGAAGGTGGAGGTGAGCAGCCTTCTGTGCTGCTCCAGTCTGTGTGGTGAAGGTACTCCTGCATTGCTGTTAGCTAGGGAGTTCCAGGATTTTGAGCTAGCGATGATGAAGGAACACCAATATATTTCCAAGTCAGGATGGTGTGTGACCTGGAGGGGAACTTGGAGGTGATGGTGTTCCCATGGACCTGCTGCCCTTGTTCTATTAGGTGATAGAGGTCACGGGTTTGGGAGGTTGAAGAAGCCTTGGCGAGTTGCTGCAGTGTCTCTTGTAGATGGTACACACTGTAGCCACGGTGCACCGGTGGTGGAGGGAGTGAATGTTTACGATGGTGGATGGGGTGCTGATCATGCGGGCTGCTTTGTCCTGGATGCTGTCGAGTTTCTTGAGTGTTGTTGGAGCTGCACTCATCCAGGCAAGTGGAGAGTATTCCATCACACTCTTGACTTGTGCCTTGTAGGTGCTGGAAAGGCTTTGGGGAGTCAGGAGGTGAGACACTTGCCGCAGAATACCCAGTCTCTGACCTGGTCTTGTAGCCACAGTATTTATGTGGCTGGTCCAGTTAAGTTTCTGTTCAATGTTACATCCCCCAATGTTGAATGCTTTTATATTCATGTTTTGCTTTTGATTTTCAGTAGGAATACAAAACAGAAGGGGTAGTTGGAGTGGAGATAGATAAAGGAAAGTTTATTAAATCCCTTGGTCCACAGATTACATTCTCATGCTGAAGGACGTGATGTAATTCAACAGGTAAATGACAAAGAGTGAGAAAGGGAGGGGTAAAATGGGGCAAGATATCGGTTGAAACACTTGGTGTAATTTTCTCAATAAGAAAGGTTTATCGCTCCCTGCATCGACACACCTTGTACTGGAGCATCTGACGTGTAACTTGTTCAAACAGTTCATATTCATGTTCAACTGCTCTTGGTGCCATAGTCAGAGTGTATGTCACCAATTTATATATATATAAATATATCCAACATTTCTGTAAAGGAGGCCTAGAAGACAATGCGGGCATTGTCCGTAACATAGAAGAATGATGATTGGCCATGAATAATGGCAGCCACTCTTAGTGGAACTGTAGGTAGCCGTTTCTCTCCAGTGTTTGCATCACATGTAGGGGTAGATCTTGACTTTGTGCGACACTGTAAAACGGGCGACAGTGAATCGGCAGCCATTTACATCTCTCCCGATTTTTATTTCCATTGAAGTCATAGTAAGATACAGCACAGAAGGAGGCCATTCGGCCCGTTGTGCCTGTGCTGGCTCTTTGAAAGAGCAGTCGTGCTCAGTCCCACATCCCTGCTTTTTGTCCGTAACCCTGTAAGTTGCTCTTCCTCGAGAACCCGTCCAACTCCCTTTAAAATTATTGATGGAATCAGCTTCCACCACGTCTTCGGGTCGAGCGTTCCAGATCCCGACAACTCTCTGAGTGAAAACATCTCTCCTCATCTCCCCTCTAGATCTATTGCCAATGATTTTAAATCTATGACCTTGTTGAGATACCGCGGCAAACGTGGGAGTCGAGACCAGAGTTGGTGGAACACAACTGCTTTAATTTACATCATGGCAAAAAGAGAGCTTGAAAAGACCGCGCAACCACTTAAATACTCCCCAGACAGGAAGTGCTCCCGGCAGCCTGTCCCTGTGGGAAACAAGTTTCCGGAGGAAAGGGCCCCCGGCCGGGGGCTGCTGCTGCCGGCAGTGCGCCTGCGTAAACTGTCCGTGCCGCCGTGAGCGGATTATGTCCAATGGTGGCGTGTCGCCACAGAGCTCCCCCCAGAATCCGTTTAGGAGGAGTGGACGAGTCGTGACGGTGGTCTAATGGTTCTGCCGGAGCGGCTCTGAGTAGTCGCCGGTCTAGTTGGTGGGGCCGGGCGGTTCGCTGCCGGCTGTGCTGGCTTGCTGGCGGGACGGCCTCTAGTTGGAGGTCGGGCCACGGGGACCTGTTCCCCTGGTTCTGTGTGTGCTGGTTTGAGTCGGTCGATGGAGACTGTTTCGACCCTGTCGCCGAGTCGCAGCTTGAAGACCTTGTCCCCGGTTTGTAGTACCTCGTACGGTCCGTCATACGGGGGTCGCAGGGGTCCACGGTGCGCGTCATGTCGCATGAAGGCGAAGCGTGCCTGTTGTAAGTTTGGCGGGACGTGAGGTGCGAGTTCGCCGTGTCGGTTGACCGGAAGTGGGGCGAACTGTTGAGCGGAAGAGAAAGAGTTGAGCCGTTGCTGTTCGGCCGACCAAGGCGTGGTAGCCTCCGGGAGGAATTTGCCTGGTACGCGCAGCGGTTGTCCGTAGACTAACTCCGCTGCTGAGGACTGGAGGTCTTCCTTGACTGCGGTGCGTAGGCCTAGTAGCATCCACGGTAGGCGGTCAGTCCAGGTACTGTCCTGCAGGCTGGCGTGGAGTGAGGCCTTGAGTGACTTGTGGAAGCGTTCACACAGCCCGTTGGCCTGCGGGTGGTACGCCGTGGTTCGGTGGAGCGTCACCCTGAGGTTGCGTGCTGTGGCCGTCCAGAGTTCGGAGGTGAACTGGGCGCCTCTGTCGGAGGTTATGTCGGCCGGTACGCCGAACCTCGCCACCCAGGTGTTAACGAACGCCCTGGCGATGTCGGCTGTGGTGGTGGAGGTCAGCGGCACTGCCTCAGGCCAGCGTGTGTAGCGGTCGACCATCGTGAGAGATAAGTTTGGCCTTGCGATGGCGCCAGAGGACCGACGATGTCGACGTGTACATGGTCGAAACGGCGGCTGGGTACCTCGAAGTCTCCCAGGGGTGCTTTTGTGTGCAGCTGTACCTTAGCCCGTTGGCAGGCGAGGCAGGAGGTGGCCCAAGTCCGAACATCTTTGCTGAGGCTGCGCCAGACGAAGCGCTGGGAGAGGAGTTTGACGGATGCGCGGGAACCCGGATGGGAGAGCCCGTGGAGCGCGTCGAAGATGCGGCGGCGCCAGGTTGCAGGGACGACCGGCCTGGGTTGGCCGAGTGAGACGTCGCAAGTGACTGCCGTGGCTTTGGGCCCGTGCGCGACCTTGGCTAGGCGTAGCCCTGGCAGGCTGGTAGCCGTCGAGAGGAGGTCTGGGTCCGTGAGCTGGGCCGCTGCTAGTTGCGCGTAGTCGACCGCTAGGTGATTTGCATGGATGGCGGGACGGGAAAGGCAGTCGGCGACAACGTTGTCTCTACCGGAGACGTGCTGGATGTCCGTGGTAAACTCGGACACGGCCGCGAGCTGGCGTTGCTGCCTAGCGGACCAGGGTTCAGTGTTCTTGGCCATCGCGTATGTGAGCGGCTTGTGGTCCACGTACGCGGTAAAGGGGCGGCCCTCCAGGAGGAACCTGAAATGGTGTACCGACAGGTGGAGCGCGAGGAGCTCGCGGTCGAAAGTAGAGTATTTGACCTCCAGGGGGCGCAGTTGGCGGCTGTAGAAGGCAAGTGGCTGCCACGCGCCATTGACCCACTGCTCGAACACGGCTCCGACCGCATGGTTGGAGGCGCCGGTGGTGAGCGCGACCCAGGCATCGGCCCTCGGGTGCGCGAGCAGGGTGGCATCGGCGAGCACGTTTTTGGTGGCGTCGAAGGCGGCTGATGTGTCAGTGGTCCAGGCTACGGCCATCTTGCCGGATTTACCTCGGAGGGAGTCATATAGGGGCTTCATGAGGGCTGCAGCTCTGGGGATGAACCTGTTGTAGAAGTTCACCATCCCGAGGAACTCCTGGAGGCCCTTGATGGTTTTGGGGCGGGGGAATTGCTGGACGGCCTGCACCTTGTTGGGCAGGGGGACGGCCCCAGCAGGGGTGATGTGGTGGTCGAGAAAATCGATCTCGGCTAGGCCGAATTGGCACTTCGCCGGGCTGAGGATGAGCCCGTGTTGGGCTAGGTGCCCGAACAGGATGCGAAGGTGTTCAAGGTGTTCCTGTTGGGAGAAGCTGGCCACGAGAATGTCGTCCAGATAGACGAATAGGAAGTTCAGGTCCCGGAGGACTGAGTCCATAAGGCGCTGGAAAGCCTGGGCTGCATTCTTGAGGCCGAAGGGCATCCTCAGGAACTCGAACAGGCTGAATGGGGTGATGACGGCCGTTTTGGGGATGTCTGCGGGGTGTACGGGGACTTGGTGGTAACCGCGCACCAGGTCGACCTTGGAGAAGACGGTTCATCCAGCCAGTCGGGCCAAGAAGTCCTGGATGTGCGGCACCGGGTATCGGCCGGGGGTGGTGGCGTCGTTGAGGCGGCGGTAGTCCCCACAGGGGCGCCAGCCTCTGCCGGGCTTGGGGGCGATGTGGAGGGGCGAGGCCCAAGGGCTGCTGGAGCGGCGGATGATGCCGAGTTGCTCCATGGTGGTGAACTCGGCCCACGCGATTTCCAGCTTGGCCGGGTTGAGTCTGCGGGTGTGGGCAGAAACTGGGGGGCCGGTGGTGGGGATATAGTGCTCCACACCGTGTTTGGCGGCTTTGGCCGAGAAGGTCGGGTTAGTGAGGGCGGGAAACTTGGCTAGTAGTGCCGAGTAGTCGTCCGTGGCTCTGGCGAGGCAGTAGGTCGTCAGGCCGGCCGAACGGGCCGGGGTGAATGCGCCAGGGATGGGGGCCATAGTGTTGATGTCGACGAGGCGGTGCCTCGGAATGTCGACAAGGAGGCCGTGGGCGCGTAGGAAGTCGGCGCCGATGAGTGGGCAGAGGACCTTGGCTGTGAGGAACTCCCAGCGGTAGCGGCGGCCTGCGAGGTCGAGCGTGACCATGCGGGTGCCGTATGTGCGGATGTCAGAACCATTGGCTGCGGCCAGCATGATACCCCGTGCGCCGCGTTGGATTTCAAGGGCGGAGGCGGGGGTGATGCTGTGCTGGGCTCCTGTGTCGCACAGGAATCGGCGGTTGGTGCTGTCATCGGTGACGTACAGTAGGGGCCCCTTTTCCCCCACGGCCATTGTGGGGGCCGGTGCGGGGGGGGGTTTGAAAGTGCACGGTGGCGTGCAGCATTGGGCCCTAGTGCCAAAACGGGTGTGGTAGTAGCAGTGACCCGGAGTGGAAGGGCGGTCGGGCCTAGTGGGCCGGGGGGACCGCGTGGTCGTTGCCGTGAGGTCGGGCGCGATGTCACGGGCGGTCTGCGCGGAAAGCAGCCGGTCGGCCTTTTCGGCTATCTCGTTCAGGTCCGTGGAGCCAGACTCCACAATGAGCGGGCGGATGCTGGCGGGGAGCTGCCGACTGAAAAGCGTGCGAAAGAGAGCGCCGGGGTTTTTGTCGTCCGAGAGGGACAGCATGTGGGAAAGCAGGTCTGATGGTGAAGTGTCACCAAGGCCTGGGAGGTCGAGGAGTTGGCAGTTGCGCTGGTAGGAGGACGCCTGAAATTTTTTAAGAAGCGCGGCCTTCAGATGTTCGTACTTGCCTTCCTCTGGTGGATCCTGCAGCGCTGCCCAAACCTTGGGGACTGTGGCGTAGGTGAGAGAGGCGACGAGGTAGTCGTACTTCGTGGCGTCGACTGTAATGCTTCTCGGCCGGAATCTGGACTCGGCTTGAACGAACCAGGCCTCGGCCAGGTTCTCCAAAATGTCAGGTAGTTTAACCGTGGCTGCGTTTGTATCCGCCATGCTAGCTTAGGATTCGTCCTGAGCGTCGGGGTCACCAGTGTTGAGATACCGCGGCAAACGTGGGAGTCGAGACCAGAGTTGATGGAACACAACTGCTTTAATTTACATCATGGCAAAGAGAGAGCTTGAAAAGCCCGCGCAACCACTTAAATACTCCCCAGACAGGAAGTGCTCCCGGCAGCCTGTCCCTGCGGGAAACAAGTTGCCGGAGGAAAGGGCCCCCGGCTGGGGGCTGCTGCTGCCGGCAGTGCACCTGCGTAAACTGTCCATGCCGCCGTGAGCGGATTATGTCCAATGGTGGCGTGTCGCCACAACCTCTGGTTATTGACCCACTCGCCAGAGGGAATAGTTTTTCTCCGTCTACTCTATCAAAACCTCTCATCATCCTGAAAACCTCTATCAGGTCACCTCTTAACCTTTTCTGTCCCAAGGAGAACAGTCCTATCTTTTCCAACCTCTCCTCATAACTCCTCTCCAAAGATTCATGACCCTCTGAGAGAAGAAATTCCTCCTCACCTCCATTTTAAATGGGTGATCCCTTATTCTAAAACTATGACCCCTAGTTCTAGATTCCCCCACGAGGGGAAACACCCTCTCAGCATCCACTTGCACAAAGTCAAAACCTACCCCATAATGTCATCTACACTCTGAAGGGCTGTGTGTACTCAATAAGGGGCTCACAGTCCTGTTAACACTGCCAGCTTATAGATAATGGAATCCATAAACTGCACCGTATAAAACTCAATGCTCAACCCCAATGTTGAAGGCATAATTACAAGTCCTAGCACTTCTCGGGCTACCCCAGATCAAGCGTATTCCCCAGACGTTCACCTTCAACTAAAGTTAGAGATAGCCGAATTCTATAAGACACTTAAATGGGTCTAAAGGTTCAGGCTATCTCTCCCTAAAGGAAAGGAATGACTGAAGATGTTACCATCCTCCAGGTAGCACTTTTAATAAGTTTAACTAGACTGCAACCTTTCGGATATTATGAGGGTCCAGAATACCCCCCAGAATTCTGCAACTCCTTACAAAAGAGTATACAGAAATTGGGTTCGCGAGTTTATACAGAAATACTCTTTATAGATTTATTTATAAGCCGACATTCAGTTAACAGCTGTTGAGTCAGTCGCAATATTAACAATTCAAAATACAAATAGCTTACATCTCTTATTTCTCAGAGATACTTATTTTCAAATCTTTACTTCGTTACATCTCTACATTTCATACTTATTTCTAAATCCAGAACATCCACCAAAATCAAATATCTTGATTACCCGAGACTCAAAGTTAAAATCTTACAGATGTTGCCTGTAAAGTTGAGAAACGCTTGGCCCGTTCAGCAACTTCTGACTTTCTGTTTGAAAAGGTCTATCTTTTATATCCTTTTTGCAGTGGTTTATTCTTTGAAGTTCTCTGCTGATGTAAGCTAATTGTCTTATTCATTCTCTCTGTTGAATGCTTTCTATTCTTACTGTCAATTCAACTGCTGCATGCATAATTATGTCTCTACCTTTAGGTATTTCAAATACCAGCATAAAAACAATATGACAGCAATGGTTTCTGTTTGATGCCATTCTTATCGAAGATTTTCCATTCAATTCTTAATATCACTTTTAGCTGGTTTAACAGACTTCGAGTCTCCTAACTGCTCCAAGTTCAATACAAACACAATGTAATTGCTTGGTGTATCTATTGAAGTCATATTTTCAAAGTGTTCTTGCTGGTATCATATTTACTATGTATAAATTAAAGCCACTTTAACCAGTGTTGACTTGTTTTCTAGCTATTTTAATTGGTTGCATATTTAATCTTGTTTCCTGTCTTCCAAGTTTAACATTAAAACTATTTGACCAGCAGGTGTTTCTTTTACTTGATGTCATCTTTTCAAAGGCACATGGTTTTTTAATATTTGTGTTTCTGTTTCACGTGATAGTTCTTTAACACTTTAAACTGGGCATTTCATTGTGTTCCCTCCAAACTCCAGACCTTTCGGAAGCGCCAAACTGCCATTTCAACAGGGTCATTGTTTTAGTATATTTAACTAATTCCCATTTCAAAGCTTGTATGTTTACAACTTTGTTAACAACGGATCTTTATCTCAGAAGCCTGTTTTCTGTTTGCAGCCTGTGTCTCTGAGGCTTTAGATTTTTAAACCCAGTATATCATGTAATAATAAATATCAGAATTCTGTCCATATTATGGTGTATCTTTCTGAAATATGGCTTATTCCGTCACAATGTCACATAGTTGTACAACTTTAAATATGATTCCAGCCAATGCTCTTACGTCACTCAAGGCGTACTGAGCTGTGGGTCCTATGGGTTTGACCTGTTGCTTATATTAGATCATCTTCTGCCTTCCAATGACCTCGAACTTGTATTTTTGGGAGGAGTGAATTCCTACTGATTGGACAGACAGGTTGAATCTCTGGTTCGGTCTCAATGGGCCAAATGGCCTCCTTCTGTGTTGTAACCATTCTATGATTCTATGGTTGCTATGAAACAAGGGCCGTGATTTACTCTACCGAGGTGGGTCCGGGGCGGGTGATGTCGGTGATGGGTCTCGGCCCTGCTGCTGGCTCCATCCTGGCCTCTGAAATGAAATTCCCAGCGCATTTCCTGGCCCATTAGAGGAAGTGGGTCTGATGATGGCATTTATGCCATCAGCTGGTTTCCTTAAAGGGACCATGCGCAAATTTATTTTGACATTTGTTCTGTCAGTTTTCTACAACATTGAAGTGCTGCAAACATGGACAAGCACTGCACAGAGGAGCAGGGCTGCACCCAGGCCAACCCATGATCCCCTCCATATGCTTATGGAGGGAGTCACAACATGCAGGGTGGTCCTCTTCCCTTCCAATCGATGGAAGAGACCTCCCCAGGACAACAACGCAGCCTGTTTGCATATTGCACAGGAGGGCAGCAGCAGGGATGTCATCAACAGTGGCTCAAACCTTTCAATGATCTCAGTAGATCACGAAACGTTACTGCAAAGCCACACTCAGCCTCATCCTCTTGTGCCACTCATCACATCCCCATCACTCTGCCTTCCCTACCCTCCTCCTGCACATCTTACTCACACCAATTTACCTTGTTCCTCCACCCATCCCTCTCTATCTACATTATCATATCCCCATCACTCTCCCTTCCCTACCCTCCTCCTGCACATCTTACTCACACCACCTTACCTTGTTCCTCCACCCATCCCTCTCTATCTACATTATCACATCCCCATCTCATTAGCCACCCCTCAAACTTACCCTTATCCTAGTGCAATCATGCCAACTAACAACACACAAGGGTGGGCACTTGTGTGCTTTAGCCAATGTTCGTGTAAAGTGTCTGTTAATGTGTTGTCAAGCATTGAAATCATTATTTTGAACACTTTGCCTTCTTGGACAGATTTGTGTGCACCTTTGAAAGTGTCTTAGTGAGTTCCAGTGAATGGTGAGACATAACTGCCCCCTCACCTCCCAATGGTGAGGAGTGTGAAAGGAATGGCTTGGACATTGTATGGATGCTTTATGGTGCTGGTGTGGGGTGGTGCCAACCTGGGGAATCATGTGGCTGCCAGGATGTACAGTGTTAAGTGAAGCTAATCTGGATATGGTGAGGGTAGTGCTGCCATCCCGGGCAGCAAAGTACATGGGTGATGATGCCCTGTGCCCAGTGCAGCATCAGTTGATTGTGGAGAAGGTTGTTGTGGATGTTGGTGCTGCTGGTGTGCTCGGTGATGCTGGTGTTGGGGTTGATCGTGTTGGGATTCTGAGGACCAAGGTGAGATTTTTTCAACGGCACCGATGCTGATGGAATAGATGGCAGGTGAGACTGGGATAACAGAAGTAATCTGTTAATGTTGAGATAGGTTGTTCCAAGGAGGTGACAGTGGATCGAGAGAATACTCCAAAGACTTCAAACATGCATAAAGCTCAAAAGTGGGTTCCAAATCATTAATGCTCCAGCTTCTAAGATTGGGAAGTGAACAGCTGTGAAATGGTAGGTTTTAGACCACTTTTGCAGCTGTCACCTATTCACAGCAATCCACATCATTGAGAACCCAACATACTTACTGACATGAAAGCCGCTCTCCGGGAACCTCGTTGATAACCTGAGAAAATGGTAAGTACATGGGAGAAAGGTTCTCAACTACCTTTTAAGAAGCTTTTAACTATCTAAATTGACTGACCCACCGTTTGGTGTCGGGTCTGTTCAGGGATGACAGACTCGACACTTGGGAAACTGACAAGGAGGCGGGTTTACAACGGGATACCGACTGTTAAATCCGTGAATCTTGATGTATGGTGTCCTTCAAGAAATAGACAGAGACTGCAGAGGAACAATCAACAGATGTTTACTGGATGAGGGTTACTCTAAACTAACAGTACAGATCCCTACTCAGGGTTTATATACAGGTGTGGTCACTGCCGGTACTACAGTATGACGTATGAGGAGAGATTGTGTCGATTGGGCTTATACTCACTGGAGTTTAGAAGATTGAGAGGGGATCTCATCGAAACCTATAAAATTCTGTCAGGCCTGGACAGACTAGATGCAGGAAGGATGTTTCCGATGGCCGGGGAGTCCAGAACCAGGGGTCATAGTCTAAGGATAAGGGGTAAGCCATTTAGGACTGAAATGAGGAGGAATTTCTTCACCCAGAGAGTGGTGAACCTGTGGAATTCTCTGCCACAGAGGGCGGTGGAGGCCAGTTCATTAAGTATATTCAAGAAAGAGTTGGATATATTTCTTAAGGCTAAAGGGATCAAGGGATATGGGGAGAAGGCAAGGACAGGGTACTGAATTTGGATGATCAGCCATGATCACATCGAATGGCGGAGCAGGCTCGAAGGGCCGAATGGCCTACTCCTGCTCCTATCTTCTACGTTTCTATGTATACAGGAGCTGTAAAAAGTAGTTCTCCCCTTAAAGGTACATACACTACACCGACCCACTGTCAATCTTTGTGATTTTTTCAGCGGACCCACCTCCAATCCCGCACTCTGAGTGCCAGCAAAATTCAGCCATCTGAATCCAGCACGGATTAAACAACTGATTAATGTTGTATCAAGTGGGGAAACAGAGCAGTGGTACCAGGGATCATCAGTGAGAAATCAGTTGCAAGAAGCTTTGTTTATTGGCCTGAATTGGACAGTGATCTTGAATCACTTGTCAGCAAACGCAGCGTTTGCCAAAATTGCAGAAGCAAACCACTCAAAACTCCACTCCAAACCTGGTCATGTCCAAGTAGACCTTTTCAGAGAGTACCTGTAGATATCTGTGAGAATGCAAGTGATGATTTCCTGGTACTTGTAGATTGTCACTCAAAGTGGATTGAAGTGAAACATACTGGCTGCGATTTTGCCAGCGCTCAGAGGATGGGTTTGGAAGCGGGTCAGAGGTTAAAATCTTTTTGATTGATGGCAGATTGTGATCCTGCCATCAACCCGCCTCCACACTACTTTACCAAGTGTCGGGTCCCCGATTTGCGCATGGACCCGACACCGAGCGGCGGGAAGAGGATTAAAGCCAATTACCTGCCTATTAACAGGTAGTTGATATTATGTCCGTGTATAATTGAGACACGGACTGCAGGAGTTGGTTATAACAAGTCTTTACTGAATGGAGACAACCTGGAAACTGAAACTACAGAAGCCTGCTAGGGCCTTTTATACAGGGGTGGTCACTGCCGGTACTGCAGTCTGAGACCAGTTATTCCCTTAAAGGTACATACACAACAATTCCTCCCCTTTTAGATAAACAGTACATAACATTCATTTAACAACTAAATAATAACTAATTACAATTGCAATTACGGTTGCTAGATACATTGGTTGAAGTTAAGCAAATATAAGTTCAGTCTTTGAGGAGGCTTCCTGATTCTGTCTGGATAACGCCTCTTTGGGATATCAGGTTCTTCTGGCAAGGTTGCGTCAGGATCAATGTCGTTGTTTGGTTCGTCTGCTTCCAATATCACCGATTCTGCGGTAGATGCAATTGGTACTTTGGTTTCATCGCCAGGTGTATCAGATCGTGGTGTGGAGTTGACGTTTTCCAGTGACTCTAGAATCTGGTCAGCATGGCGTCTTACAATGCTCTCTCCAACGTCCACGGTATACATTAGAGGTCCTTGCCGTGTACAGATCGTTCCTGGCTGCCATTTCTCTGTGCGGTAGTCCCGGGCCAAAACTGGTTGACCTATCTTAAAACTCCTGGTCGGCCTTTCATTCATGTTCTGAAACTGCCTGTTCTCCACATCTCTTCTGACGTTTGGCTTAACCAAATCCAAGCGGCATCGTAGTCTTCGATTGAAGAACATCATGGCTGGAGTTTGGTTGGTAACCGCATGTGTTGCATTCCGGTAGGCAAACAAGAAGTTATCCACCTTGTGTTGTAGGGGTGTATCTTCATTACACATTGCCTTGATAGCCTTCTTGAATGTTTGAACAAACCTCTCGGCCAATCCATTAGTGGCTGGATGATATGGGGCGGATGTGTAATGCTTAACACCATTGTTCTTTAAGAACCTCCGGAACTCTTCAGACACAAACTGTGGTCCATTATCAGAGCAAATCTGTTCAGGCAGCCCATTCCTGGCGAATATGGTTCGTAAGACTGTGATAGTTTTTTCTGTGGTGGTTGAGGATATTTTTATTACCTCTGGCCACTTTGAATGTGCATCCACCGCAATTAAAAACATCGAGTCCATAAAGGGACCAGCAAAATCAATGTGCACCCTTTGCCATGGAGATGAGGGCCACTCCCATGGATGTAGAGGGGCTTGTGGTGGGGCGTTTTGGACCTCCTGGCATCCTGTACAGCTCTTGGTCATCTCTTCAATTTCTCTATCGATTCCCGGCCACCACACAAGCGCTCTGGCTAAGTTCTTCATTTTTACCCCTCCCAGATGACCCTCATGAAGCTCATTGAGCACTCTATCCTTCAATTTGGGTGGAATTACTACTCTGGATCCACACATCAAGGTTCCTCTGCACACTGACAGCTGTTCTCTTCTCGGCGAGAATGCTGGCAGCAGTGGTTCGCCATGTGCTGGCCATCCCTTCACCATTAAATCATAGACCCAGGAGAGTGTCGGGTCATTTCGTGTTTCCTTTTCTATGTTTGCATTCGTCACAGGGAGCCATTCGACTATAGTCGAGTGGAATAACTCCACTGGATCCACTGCCAGTTCTTCTTCCACCGTCAGCAACGGTAGGCGCGACAATCCATCAGCATTCCCATGCTGTTTAGTTCCTTTGTACTCGATGTCATATTGGTGTGCCCCTAGGAAAAGGGACCACTTCTGTAGCCGTTGTGCCGTCATTATCGGTACGCCCTTCTGAGGGTTGAAAATGGAGACAAGAGGTTGATGATCAGTTAGTAGAGTAAATTTCTGACCGTGCAGGTAGTGATTGAACTTCTTCACCCCTCACACCAGGGTGAGGGCCTCTCTGTCAATCTGGGCGTAGTTACGCTCGGCTGAAGTTAACGAGCGTGACGCAAAAGCTATCGGCCTCTCTGAACCATCAAGGAATTTATGTGACAGTACCGCCCCAATGCCGTAGGGAGACGCATCACACGCCAGTCTTATCGGTAGTGATGGGTTGTAGTGAGCCAGTACTTCTCTTGAAGTGATTAGGTCCTTACTCTTCCGAAAGGCTCGCTTACACTCATCGCTCCATTTCCATGCTACTCCCGTTCGTAGTAGGGCATTCAGTGGATGCAGAATTGTGGACAAATTCGGCAAAAACTTATGGTAGTAATTCACCAATCCGAGGAATGACCTCAGTTGCGACACATTTTCAGGCGCTGGAGCCTTAACTACCGCTTCAATTTTGTCAGGGGACTTATGCAACCCCTCTTCATCAATCACATGGCCACAATACAATATCTGTTTCTTAAAAAACTCGCACTTGGGGCGATTGGCTCATAGCCCATGTTCACGTAGTCTAGTGAGCACCTGCTCTAGGTTGGCAAGGTGTTCACTGTCATCTTCACCTGTCACTAGGATGTCGTCTAAGTAACACTGAGTCCCCGGAATCCCTTGCAGGACTTGTTCCATCGCTCTTTGCCATATCGCCGGAGCTGATGCTACTCCGAATACCAGTCGATTATACTGGTAAAGACCTTTGTGAGTGTTTATCGTGAGATACTTCCTCGAGGATTCTTCAACCTCCATCTGCAAATATGCTTGTGCTAGGTCAATTTTTGTAAAACGCTTCCCTCCAGATAGTGAGGCGAAGATATCTTCTATCCTTGGAAGAGGATATTGTACTGTGTGAAGGACTGGGTTCACCGTCACCTTGAAGTCCCCACAGATGCGAACCTTCCTTGGCTCCTCAGACTTATCGTTTAACGTTTTCTTCATGACAGGAACGATGGGTGTCGCCCACTCGCTCCAGTCTACCTTAGATAACACGCCTGCATTCTCCAGATTCTCCAGCTCTGCCTCAACAGCTGGGCGAATTGCATATGAATCACAGAAATCACAGAATCACAGAAACCCCACAGTGCAGATAGAGGCCATTTCGGCCCATCGAGCCTGCACCGACACATATCCCACCCGATCCCCGTAACCCCTACACCAACACATATCCCACTCTATCCCCGTACTTAATCCCCCTAACACTAAGGGTCAATTTATCATAGCCATGGTACCGGTCTTGCTTTGAAAACTTGGGAATTGCATTCTCCTCTATTTTTATCGAGGCGGTTACGCCTTTAAGAGTGCCCAGTTCTTGTTGAAATACCTCTTTGGCGTCAGTTAAGATTGATGACAATCGTCCAGGAGTGATGTCGTCATCCTTTATACCAGCCACCGTCAGTGCCTGAATGGAGTGCCAGTCAAAACTTATCTTTCTGATCCATTCACGTCCCAATAACGGTGGTCCACCATCTTTCAGAATGTAGAGATACAATTTCCGTATTTTCTTGCCGTTGTATTCGACAGGCACCCTTATTTTTCCTCTGGGGTATACTTTTTGCCCCGTATACGTCCTTAAGACAATGGATGTCTCTCTCAAGGGTATGTGTGAGAATAGCCGCTCGTAGTCTCGTCGATTCATGACAGTCAGGGCTGATCCTGTATCCAGTTCCATTTTGACTTGGGACCCTGCTATTGTGAGGGTGACCCAAATGGTTTGGTGATCCTCTTTTGCAATTACGTTGTGAAGTTTGAGACAGCTTAGTCTCTTGTTCCCGGATTCACTATCGCTCATCTGGTCTTTGGAACTACTGTCCGTCATCTTTTGTACTTTCCTGTACGGTTCCTTAGTAGCCTTTTTGTTGTCATTGGTCTTCTTCCCAGACCTGCAAACTCGTGCAAAGTGTCCCATCTTTCCGCATTGCCTGCATATTTTGTCCTTGGACCAGCAGTCCTTCTGGTCATGGTTTGTTCTGCCGCAGCGATAACATTTTGCAAATCCCCGTGTCATTTTGTGGGTGCCGTATTCCTGTGGCTTTTGTTGTATTTCCGCAGCTCCCCTTGCTGCTGCTTTGTACGATACTGCCACGCTGAAAGCCTTATCTCGCGTCAGCTCTTTCTCTGAGAGTAATCTCTTCTGGGTTCCTTCACTCAGGAGTCCAGACAAATTTGTCCCGTAAGGTATCTGCCAGTCCTGCTCCGAACTGGCAGTGCTTTGATAGCTTGCGTAGTTCCGTAAGGTAATCAGCATTGCTCTCATTTTTATGCTGATTTCTCCTGTGGAATTTAAATCTTTCTGCTATCAGCAGCGGTGTGGGATTTAGGTGTTCCTGTAGGATAGCAACAATTTCGTTAAAACTCTTCGCCTTCGGTTTGGCTGGAGTAATCAGGTCCTGCAATAGGCCGTACGTTCTTGCACCCATTAAATTTAGCAATACCGATGCCTTTTTCTCATCGGCTATTTTGTTTGCCTCGCAATATACCTCGACTCCTTCCACATACGTGGTCCAGTCTTCTATTGCATTATCGAAGGCAGTGATATCACCAGTCTTTGGCATCTTGAAAATCTAAGATGGTGCCTCCCGCGCTTTGCCTTCATCCCCGATGGATCAAAATGGCGCCTCCCGCGCTTTTCCTCCTTGTCCCTTCTTACTCCTCATTCTCAGGAACGGTGGTAGATAGGAATCGTTATAGGTTGACCGTGTCCACTCACTACAATGTTCTGGGTCGTACCCATGACTTTGGAGCTTTGTTATGGTGCTGCCGTCTGCCTCGGCGGCATAACAGCCCACGCTTGTGCATCCTGTTCTAACTCCAAACATCCAAATGACCATCTCATCATCACGAAGTGGGATTGGTTGTAGGGGAATTCCTTCCTCCGAGTGCGTGGGGACATGGGCGCAGACCCAACAGCTGGCAACGTTAACTCTCTTGGCATAGGTGTATGACATGCATAAAAAGGTGTTAACATGTAACTCTCTTTTGGCCCGTGGGGGTACTCTAGCCTGAGTCCTCCCGAGGCTACATATAATAATTACACAAACAAGCAAACTACACATGATATCGCGTAACACATTCATCTTGGGTTGTCTGTATTCCTTCTGACGTTTTCTGCTGAGGTGTCCGCTTTCAGTTTCCTAGAGTGTGTATGAAGGCAGGGTTATTTATTTTGTTCGCTGGTGCTGGGGTCATTGGATTCATATTCTTTGAGCTGGGACCAATGTTTCCATCAGCCAGCCCCACCCATATCTATGCAGGCGCATGTATCTCCACTAATTAGGACTTCAAATGGGCCAGACCAACGGGGAGCAAACCCTGTTCGTCCTGGCAGACATTTTACCATTCCCTTCGCGCCTACCTGCGGGACCTCCCCCTGGTCCTCCAACTCCTTCTGTTCGTCCCTGCCTGCTTGCCATTCCCTCACTTCCTTCCTCAATTCCTTAAGTTGCTTACTCAGTTCCAAGACGTGCTTTCTAATCCGATCCCTCAGGGGCCCTATGTCGGATCCCCCAGTTATGATTCCTTCCGGCAGGCGCATCGCCCGGCCTGTCATCAACTCATATGGAGTTAATCCTGTCACTCGGTTAGGAATTGCCCTTTGTCTCATCAAGATTGCGGGTAGTAAATCCGCCCGAGCTTGTCCTGTCTCTTGGATGGCCTTTGCTAGGGCTGTTTTAAGTGTCCTGTTCATACGTTCTACCATCCCAGAGCTATGCGGGTGGTAGAGGATATGAAACTTCTGTCTAATACCCAATGTAGCACACACCTCCTTCATTATTTGTCCGGTGAAATGGGTTCCCTGGTTGGAATCGATTTGGATAGGGACGCCCCAACGTGGGATTACTTCCTCGGCTAATATTCGGGCCATCGTGATTGCGGTGCAATTTCGCGTGGCGAACGCTTCTACCCACCGTGTAAACTGATCTATTATTACTAGACAGTATTTCTTGCCCCTTGAGGAGGGTAAAGGTCCCGTGAAGTCTATCTGTATACACTCCCACAGCCCCCTTGGTCGTGGTTGGTGAGCCATTCTAACCTTAACGGCCTTTCCTGGGTTGTGCTGGGCACACGTGACACATTGCTGACAGTACTTAGCTACGTCCCGTCCTATTCCTGGCCACCACCAATCCCCAGTTGTGTTTGTTATCATGAAGTTCCGTCCGACATGACTGATGCCGTGGTGTAGTTCTATGAGCATTTGTCTAATACAAGCCGGGGCTATCACCTTCCCATCTTTCCTCCATACGAAGTCGTCACACTGGCTCCCTCCTTTTGTGCCCCAATCTTTCTTTTCTTCATCACTTACACCGGCATGCAATCTCACAATGTCTATATCTTCCCTGGTAATGATACTACTTACAACTTCTTCCTGTACTTCTGTGGATATCCCTGCTGTAATGATCAATAACATGTCATTCTATAGTGGACACTAGGTGGAGCCGTAGAGCTGTGTAGAGCTGTATATAAGACTACACTACCCAGCTGTATATATATATTAAGACTACATTACCCATGAGGCACTAGGCTACCCACAAGGAAACAGTCAAGATGGAAGCCTCTACAGATACTGTACCAGTCCACATGTGCTCAATAAAAGTGTCTAGCAAAAGCTAGCTGTGTTCATAATAAGAATGTCTATTTATTAATGAACATAAGATGGTACCAGGGTGGTGAAGATCTGCTGAAAATTGTGAAAAGCGACATGGAGAATTTGAAGCCACTAGAGCGTTTGAAACTCACAGGAAACATCGACTACAACTTGCAGACTTTTAAACAACAATTCAAACTCTACATTGCAGCCATCGGATTCAGTACGAAGCCAGACGCAAGGAAGATAGCGTTGCTGCTTACGATTGCAGGCCCACAGGCGCTAGAGGTATTTAATACATTTGTATTTAATCCAGTGGAGAACAGAGAAAAATTAGAAGATGTGCTAAAAAAATTTGATGCACATTGCTCTCCCAAAAAGAATGAGACCTATGAAAGATACATCTTCTGTTCTCGGACACAGCAGCAAAATGAGACTTTTGATAGCTTTATAACTGATCTGAAACTGAAAGCACAGACATGTAATTTCTCTGAGCTCAAAGCATCCATGATTCGTGACCAGATTGTGTTTGGTATTTATGATAAAAAAAGTCAGGGAACGTCTGTTGAGAGAAACCAAACTAAATTTGGAAAATGCGGTGAAAATATGCCAAGCCAGCGAGCTAGCTCGAAAGCACGCGAAGACTTTCAGTGAAATCAATAATGATGCGATTGTAACGAGTGATAATGCTGCTGTCGGTGCTGTGTCCTATAAGGGGAAGAAACATGGGCAGAACAGAAATGAAAAGCAATCGGAGGATGAAATTTTTAATTGTAAATGCTGTGGTTACAAACACCAGTTAAGACAATGCCCAGCGTTTGGAAAAATGTGCACAAAGTGTAATGGAAAGAATCACTTTGCCAAACAATGCTTTTCAAAAGTACAAACTAAGAAAGGGCAACGAGTTAATGTAATTGAGGACACTGATTTAAGTGAGACATTTTTTGTAGGAATGGTGTTATGTGACAATATCAAAAAGGATACAGAAAATGTGCAGCCCTCAGAAATGGACAATGCTGAACATAAAGTTAATGCAGTAAAAGAGGACAAATGGATGATCCCATTTGGAGCATTAGTTACCTTGAAACTAGACACTGGGGCAAAAGCAAACTTAATCAGTATGAGTGACATTAACAATATGAAAGAAAAGCCCAAAATACAGAAAAAGTCAGTACGACTGAAGGGCTATAATGGACAGAAAATAGATAGCTTAGGTGTATGCAGACTTAAAGTGACAGTCAAAGACAAAGTGCATCATCTCATATTTTCTGTTGTGGCTGAAAGGCTTGATTCACTACTGGGTGACAAAGCTTGTGAGGACTTAGAACTGGTCAAAAGAGTCTACCGTATAAACTGTGCCATAAGCAGACCAGATGACTCGGTGGATTCTGTAGTGAATAATTTCCAGGATGTGTTCAAAGGATTTGGAGTTCTACCATTCACTTACAAGATCCAGCTAAAGCAGGATGCTCAGCCAGTGGTAAATGCTCCACGAAGAGTTCCAGCACCCCTGTGTGACCGGCTCAAGAATGAACTGGACAGAATGACCACACTAGGAGTCATCAGGAAAGTCAAAGAGCCAACAGACTGTGTTAACTCCATGGTATGTGTAAAGAAAAAGAACAATGATCTAAGAATATGCATGGATCCAAAGGACTTATATGCAAACATAAAACGTGAATACTACCAGATTCCCAAGCGAGAAGAAATCACCAGTGAAATGTCAGGTGCCAGATACTTTACAAAGCTCAATGCCTCACAAGGATTTTGGCAACTAAAACTGGATGAAGAGAGCACCAAATACTGTACCTTCAACACACCATTTGGCAGGTATTGTTTCGTCAGAATGCCTTTCGGGATAATATCTGCATCTGAAATCTTTCATAGAGCGATGGAACACATAATTGAAGGTCTGGAAGGAGTTCGGGTCTATGTTGATGACATCATCATCTGGGGTTCCACACTGAACGAACACAATGAGAGACTGACTAAAGTGCTACAGAGCATACGCCGGAATGGACTGAAGCTCAACAAAGCCAAGTGTCAGTTTGGCGTCCAGGAAGTCACTTTCCTAGGAGATAATCTATCTGGTAAAGGAATAGAGCCAGATATGGAAAAAGTAAACGCCATACTCAAAATGCCCCGACCCACTGACAAAAAAGGAGTGCTACGCATCATGGGGATGATAAACTTCATTGGAAAGTTCATTCCTAACTTATCAGCCAAGACAGCCTGTCTGCGAGACCTGCTACATAAAACAAATGAGTTCACATGGACAGAAAGACATGAACAAGAGTGGATAAACCTCAAAACAGTGCTGACAACCACACCTGTACTCACCTTCTTTGACTCAACAAAAAGAATCAAAGTGTCAACGGATGCATCAAAAGATGGCCTAGGTGTGGTCTTGCTACAAGCAGAGGGTGAAAATTGGAAGCCTGTTGCCTATGCCTCCAGGTCTATGACTGATACTGAGTGTCGATACGCCCAGATTGAAAAGGAATGCCTAGGCTTGGTAGTTGGACTAGAAAAGTTTCATGGCTACATATATGGACTTCCCACCTTCACAGTTGAGACAGACCACAGCCCTCTGGTTGCCATCATAAAAAAAAACCTGAATGAGATGTCTCCAAGGATTCAATGACTCATGATGAAGCTGCAAAGATACGACTTTGAACTGATCTACACACCAGGCAAATACATAGTGTTAGCAGATGCACTATCCCGAGCACCCACAATGAGTCATGTGAGCTCTACTGAAGAAGACGTGGATGTTCATGTGAGTATGGTCACTGCTGCGCTGCCCGTGTCAGACACAAAATCAAAGCAAATAGCAGAAGAAACAGTAAAAGATACAGTATTACAAATAGTAATAGAGAACATTCATCATGGTTGGCCAAAAGGTTCCTGTTCAAAATATTTTCACATAAGGTCAGAATTGAGTGTCGCAAGTGGACTATTACTAAAACAGAACAGAATAGTCATTCCACAGGCTCTACGTCAAGACATGCTCAAAAGGATTCATGAGGGACACCTCGGAATTGAAAAATGCAAAAGAGCAAGAGACACTGTTTATTGGCCTGGCATAAATAAGGACATTGAGAACATGATAGGCAAATGTGAGACATGTCAGAAACACCAAAACAAACAAGCAAAGGAACCAATGATAGAAGTTAACATACCAACAGCAGCATGGCAAAAGGTTGGTATGGACCTTTTTCATTTAAATGGTAAAGACTATCTAATAGTGATTGACTACTATTCTAACTATCCTGAGATGGTGCTGCTCTCAAGCACCACAGCAAGCAATGTCATAATGCATGTGAAATCCATCTTCGCCAGACATGGAATTCCCAGGATTGCCATTAGCGACAATGGTCCGTGCTTCAACTGTAAGGAGTGGCAACAGTTTGCAGCACAGTATGACTTTCAGCACATCACATCCAGTCCTTTGTATGCTCAGTCAAATGGTAAGGCAGAGAAAGGTGTTCAAGTTCTCAAGCAGCTACTGAAGAAAGCGACAGAAAGCAAGTCTGATCCTTATCTCGCCCCGCTGAGCTACCGAGCCTCACCTTTAGACTGTAGTTCTTCACCTGCTGAACTACTAATGGGTCGCAAGTTGCGCACCACGCTACACTGCTGTGCAAAAGAACAGCAAAGTGAGGAACTAAGACAGAGACTTCAACTGTTAAAGCTGAAACAGAAATCATACTATGACAAGTCATCCAAAACTCTAAAACCATTGACAAGGGATGATGTCAGGATTGAGGATCCAGATGCATGGAACAGGAAAGCTACAGTTCTTGAGGAAGTAGGACCAAGGTCATACACTGTTAGAACTGAGGAAGGACAGATTCTCAGGAGGAACCGCCGTTCCCTTCTAAAAATACAAGAGACTATTCAAGACCAGATTGATGACAATGCCGCAACTGCATCGTGTCATTCACCGCCAGAACAATCTCATGAAGACACATCAGACTTACCCGTGTTGAGAAGATCCACACGTGAAGTAAAAGAGCCTGATAGACTTAATCTTTGAGTGCAATGTAAAGCTTTGAAAATGTGTTGACTGTTTTGAAAATGTTTATGTTTATAGAGCACTAACAAAGGTGTTACTGATATTATCTTTATTGTTTTCTTGAAAGTTGATTGATATTGATTTTGTTAAACCTCAAAGAAAGGGGATGTAATGATCAATAACATGTCATTCTATAGTGGACACTAGGTGGAGCCGTAGAGCTGTGTAGAGCTGTATATAAGACTACACTACCCAGCTGTGTATATATATTAAGACTATATTACCCATGAGGCACTAGGCTACCCACAAGGCAACAGTCAAGATGGAAGCCTCTACAGATACTGTACCAGTCCACATGTGCTCAATAAAGTAACTAGCAAAAGCTAGCTGTGTTCATAATAAGAATGTTTATTTATTAATGAACATAAGACCTGCTTCCTGTGCCACTTTATCCGCCGCTTCATTGCCCCTTTGGACATTGTTTACTACTTTCTGGTGAGCCTTAACCTTGATCACTGCTGCCTCTGCGCGTTTACTGGCAGCGTCTAATAGTAGTCTGATTCGTCCCTCATGTTTGATAGCCTCCCCGCCCGAAGTGATGAACCCTCTCCTGGCCCAGGCCGTCATGTAGTCATGGACTACCCCGAAGGCAAAGCGGCTGTCCGTAATATTCGCCGCCGGCCTTCGGCTAATTGGAGGACTTCCGTCAGGGCAGTGAATTCAGCTACTTGAGCTGACAGTCCTCCGTCTAACCTCCCCTTTTGGACAGTGTTTAGAGCTTCGTCTACCACCGCCGATCCCGTATGCGGGGTCCCCTGAATATATTTCTGAGACCCATCCATGTACAGGATCAGCTCGGGGTTTTCAAGGGGAATCTCACTTATATGTCCTGGTGGGTCCTCCCATTCCTGTGCCTGGCACTCATGAGGCTCACCCACGGATAAGAGGCCCTCTGCTGGGTTTTCCCCCGTGTCTCGTACAAATTTTACAGACCCATCTAAGGGGAGTAACACTGCCTCCCATTTGGCCCGGCGTACGTTGGACACGGAGCGCAATTTCCCAGTGTTGAGCATTTCCACCAGGGTATGTTTGGTGTGTAGTATGACTTCCCCCGTCATTACTACTGGCTCGCTAACTTTCACTGCCCAGGTCGCACAGTCTAAGGCGGCTACACATCTCGACAGACCTCCTGCCATGGGCGACTGTTGAGTGGAATAATAAGCTACCGGGCGGGCTCTGTCCCCATGTAATTGGGTAACTACTGCCCCGTAAAATCCGCCTTCGTTCATATTCGGCAGCCCTAGGCCTGGTGCCGACATTAGGTCCTCCTTTATCTGACCGTATGCCGCAAAATCACGACGTATGGGGAGCAGACCAATTTGCACAATCACGCAAAGGTCGGAAGTGTGCAACTCCTCACCCGAGATTGGGATACAGTAGGAGACTGCGGCCCATTGTGCGAACAAATGAGAGAAGTGTGGGCTCAATCAAAGCAGGATTGTGGGCTGGTGAAGACCAAACCAGTGGTCATTCCTGGGCCCGAACACACTCCTCATAAGCAATACCCCATTAAACCTGAAGCCCGAGAGGCCGTAAAACAAATAGTGCAGGACCTCTTGCGGAGCGGCATCCTTCGGGAAGCCGAAAGCATTACGAACTCGCCAACCTGGCCCGTAAAGA
The DNA here is from genome assembly GCF_052327205.1 of Somniosus microcephalus. Lineage (NCBI taxonomy): Eukaryota > Metazoa > Chordata > Chondrichthyes > Squaliformes > Somniosidae > Somniosus > Somniosus microcephalus. Next base: position 572,729 of record NC_141002.1, read on the forward strand.
AACCAGATGGGTTATACCGATTGACCATAGACTATACGGCGTTAAATAAAGTGACTCCCCGCCAGCACCCCATCATAGCGAGCCCAGCGACCATATTTAATGGACTGAAACCAGAACAAAAATATTTACGGTCTTAGATATAGCTAATGGATTTTGGTCCATACCATTAGCCCAAGAATCCCAAGATAAATTCGCATTCCCGGTTGGGGATAGGCAGTACACTTGGACGCGAGTGCCCCAGGGTTTTCACAATAGTCCAGCCATATTTCACCGAACGATGAGTCGAGCCTTGGAGACCGTAGATTTAGCCCCTGACCGAAGTACCATCCTCCAATATGTGGACGATCTATTGATTGCCTCGAAGGACGAGAGAGGACACATGGGGGCTCTAATAGAAACCCTAGAAGCCTTAAAGGAAGCGGGATTTAAGGTAAACCCCAAGAAAGCTCAGATTGGATTAAAGGAGGTACAGTACTTGGGACACCAACTGTCACAGGGGACAAAAACGATGCCCCACGACAGAAAGGAAGCAATTCGCATCATGCCCCGACCAAAAACGGTTCGAGGAGTGCGCAAAGTATTGGGACATTTGAATTATTATAGGAATTTTATAGCCGACTTCGCGGCAATTGCGGAGCCGATACAAAGGCTAGTCAAAGGAGGAAAACCAGCCCTAGATAGTGTGGAGTGGGGCCCAGAGCAGGAAGCGGCATACGGTCAGATAAAGGAGGCCCTAATGTCGGCACCAGGCCTAGGGCTGCCGAATATGAATGAAGGCGGATTTTACGGGGCAGTAGTTACCCAATTACATGGGGACAGAGCCCGCCCGGTAGCTTATTATTCCACTCAACAGTCGCCCATGGCAGGAGGTCTGTCGAGATGTGTAGCCGCCTTAGACTGTGCGACCTGGGCAGTGAAAGTTAGCGAGCCAGTAGTAATGACGGGGGAAGTCATACTACACACCAAACATACCCTGGTGGAAATGCTCAACACTGGGAAATTGCGCTCCGTGTCCAACGAACGCCGGGCCAAATGGGAGGCAGTGTTACTCCCCTTAGATGGGTCTGTAAAATTTGTATGAGACACGGGGGAAAACCCAGCAGAGGGCCTCTTATCCGTGGGTGAGCCTCATGAGTGCCAGGCACAGGAATGGGAGGACCCACCAGGACATATAAGTCCTCCCTTATTTCTCCAGACTATTCTCTTATTCTATTTAGTGCCCCTAACTGTTCCAGGAGGTCGATCCCCAATATGGTCCCTTCTGCGTTCGGGCATACATAAAATTGTTCCGGGATCAGAATACCAGCGATTTCCAATAGGATTCCTTCACTCTGGTGTGCTTTGGGGGCGGATCCCCCCACGCCAGTTATATGGACTACATGTTTAGTTGTGGGCAAGGGAATATCTGTCATAGATACCGATGCTCCGGTATCCACCAACATATCACACTGCCGGCCCCCTAACAGTGCTGTTATGTGAATCCGCAGATCCCCTCCCTGCTCCACGGGGGCCGCTGGCCTTCAGTCCTTCCCTAAGTCCTTCAGCACTTTGATTAGCTGCTGTCGGTTCATCTCCTCTACTTTAAGGCCTGACTGACTATTTCCTTTCTCCTCTTCTGATCTGGGCGCCCAACACTTGGCAGTGGCATGTCCATTTTTCCCGCAATTGTCACATCAGACGGTTGGTCTCTTGGGGCCCCTACAGTCAGCGGCAAAATGACCCGTCTTGCCGCAGTTGTAGCATTCTCCTCGGCCTGCACGCTTACTACTTTTAGCCGCGGCCACTTCTTGTTATATCCCCCCAGGGTTAGTGTGGCATGCCCACCGGACAGCTTGGTCATATGTGTCCACGACTACCACCCCCATTCTCAAGATCTTTTGATGGTCGGCCGAAAGGCCGTCCTTAAACATTTTTACGAAGACTGGGTCATCTCTGTTCGGGGCCACCTGTCCCGAGGATTCTTGGTATTGAAACCATAACCTTTCCCTGTAATCATTGGCATTTTCCCCCTTATTCTGGCGGGTCTGCATTATCAATCCCCAATTTGGAGTGGACGCTCCCATTAAGGCCTGTACAGCCTGAACAAACCCCGTTCTGGCTGCGTCTCGGTTCGGCCTCGTTTCATGTAAGGTGGGGACCCACGTGCCATCCCTATGCGGGTTCTGCAATACCGCCCACCGATCCTTTGGACATTTGGCGCGGACTATTTGGTGGATATCTCTCTCGTGCATATCGTGGGTCCCATACAACTCTTCTAACTTCTGCCAAAATTCTATATTTCTCTTCCGCGGTTGCAGGCTCCCCAAATTCTGGTTTATCGTTTGTTTTTCTCCAGGGGTGAAAGCTGTATATCTATATCTGGGGTTTCCTCCCTCTCCGTCTGCAGTCACCGTTACAGGGGCTGCCGGCTTCTTGCCCCCCGATTCCTCGTCAGAACTAAGTGGGGGGGCCGTGGCTGTTACTGTGGGAGGGAGGGAGGGAGGTCATAATTTGATCCCCCCCCATTTGCTGGTTTGTTCATGCTGCTCTCTCCACTGTTTATTCTCGGCTTCTGTTTCCTTACTTTTTTCTACTAATTGTTCGGTTTTACTTTGTAACACACATAACTGATATATTAAAAGTACTCCGGCTTTCTTTGCCTTCTTCTGTTTCTGTTTCTTCCACCAATTCTTTTGCTCCTTGGGGACAACCGAGGGATCCCACCCATCTTTAATCATTTTGTCTATTAAGCCCTTCTGGTCGTCTGCATAGAACCTGCTAAGAGACCCTTCCGGCCCCCATTCAAGGTCTTTCCCCGACGTCATTATGTGATCTGACCTTCCCTCGCTTCCTCTGCGAATGAGTCTCTTCACGCGGGCCTACTTCTATTCCGCCACTTATTTATCGCGATGGGATTATCCCTCAATTCTCACACCAGTTCATGCGTATCACACATTCACTCACAGGTTTCCGCCGTCACCTTGTCCTCTCGGTGTTCCCTTCGACCTATCCTTGGCCATCACGTGGGGCATTTGCCCTCTTAATTCCAGCTCAAGCTAGGCGATTGAGATAATTTATGACAATTGAAGCGACGGGGACACTCGTTTCTCTTACACACCACTTAAATCCTGTCTCCAAAAATATTCCTCCTAATATTCTCAATTATAAGAAACAAAAGATTGGACTCAAAACTCACACAGTTTATCTACCGTCTTTTATCACAACGACAATGTCCCTACCAATACTATAATTTATGTGTAAATTATGACCGTACTCACTCTAAGTCTAGGTGTGTCTCTTTTACCGATTCACAGGCTCTGCACAATTCGGATACTTGCTCCGTAGACAGACAGGTGGCCGCCTGAATCACATAATATTCCGGGTGGTATTCCAAATCTACTCACCCGCTCGTGTCCTCTTGGTCACTGTCCATCTATGTTTCGATGTATCCTGCCGACTACACCATATGTTGTGGCGAAAATAAAATTAATTAAATCCGCACACTAGCCTGTAAATGGTGAAAAGCTGAGCAGTTTAGTTAAAACACAAAATTGTTCAACAGTACAATTTAAAACACAAAATTGTTTAACAGTACAATACAAACAGTCTGCGGAGATATCTAACGGCTGATCAGGGAGAACAGCTAGAGCTCCAGCTGTGGCAAAGGACTCAGCCTCCTTTTGGCACTGCTGCTCAGTCATGTTGAGGAAGCTCATCCTTTGCCTGTAAACCCTGTGTTGGGGGTATCTCCTGTGGCACAGAGCAGCCCTGCACCGAAGGCCCCTGCCCTGTGCAGCATCAGGTGGTTGAGGAGAAGGTTGGTGCTCTTGTTGGTGGCGCTGCTGGTGTTCTTGGTTCTGCTGTTGCTGCAGATGATCATCTTCCGATTCTGAGGACCAGGGTGGGAGAATATAAATGGTTCCCATTCTGCTGTTATATATGGCAGTTGTGGATGAGATGGTAGAAGCAATCAGTCACTGGGGAGAGAGGTTATTCCAAGGTGACAGTGCATATAGAGTTTAGAACACACACTTACAGCCTCAATACTGATCAAATGTGTCTTCCCAATCCTGAAATCAGCAACCTCTGATATTGCAAACTGAACAGATGTGAAAGGTTAGATTTTATGCTGCAGTTGCAGCTGGGAACTATTCAGCTTGATTGACCTCCCGACATACTTACCTGACGTGATCTCCGAACTATGTGAACCCCGTTGAAAATGTGGAAAAATACAAAAAGGCTGCCAAAATAGTCTTTAACAAGTGCTTAATAAGAAGTTAAGTGTCCTAAATGCCTCCCCCGCCGCTTGGTGTCGGGTCTGTTCTGAAATCGCAGACCCGACGCTTTGGAAACTTCCATGGAGGCGGGTTCGCAGCGGGTTCTCAATTCACCATCAGTCATTGCGATTTTGACAGCAGACCACCTCCGAACCCGCCCTCTGAACGCTGGCAAAATCGCAGCCGAAGACCTCCTGCCCAATTCTCTGTACCCTATGTAATCGGCTTCCTATTTGACTCTGAACTGAGCTTTGAAGCTATATCCTCTCCATCACAAAGACCGCCTGTCTCCACCGCTGCCTCAGTCCATCTGCTGCTGAAACCCTCAGCCAGGCCTTTGCTACCTCCAGACTTGACTATTCCAAGGCTCCCCTGGCTGGCCTCCCATGTTCCACCCTCCATTAAATTAAGCTCATCCAAAACTCGGCTGTCCATATCCTAACTCACACCAAGTCCTGTTCACCCATCACCCCTCTGCTCACTGACCCACATTGGCTCCCGGTCTGTCAAAACCTCAAATTTAAATTCTTTATTCTTGTGTTCAAATCCCTCCATGGCCTCGCCCCTCCCTATCTCTGTAACCTCCTCCAGCCCCACCACCCTCTGAGTGTGCTCTCCCAATTCTGGCCTCTGGTGCATCCCCGATTTCCATCGCTCCACCATTGGCAGTCGTGCCTTCAGCTGTCTAGGTCCCAAGCTCTGGAATTCCCTCCCTAAACCTGTCCTCCTCTCTACCTCTCTCTCCTCCTTTAAGACGCTCCTTAAAACCTATCTCTTTAACCAAGCTTTTGGCCGCATGTCCTAATATCTCCTTATGTGGCTTGATGTCAAAGTTTGTCTGATAATGCTCCTGTGAAGCTCCTTGAAACGTTTTACTCCATTTAAGGTGCTATATAAATGCAAGTTGTTGTTGTTGACTGATCCAAGCACAGCCTGTGGCACAAATGACATCACATTCCCGATTGGCCTGGAACACGTATGAACAAGAGCTACAGATGCTATAAAAATGCAAGTTGTTGTTGCCCAGGTGGTTATTTACACCTGAGTTATTTATAGCCAGGTAAAAAAGTGAAAAAACTGCCCCAATTTCTTCAGCAGCTGCCCATCAGAGTGTTTCCTTATTAACTGGGTATTAACATGATGGGACAGGGAGATTCTCGGGCTTTCAGGGCTGCTTGGTGTTTATTGCCAATGGGATTTTCCCTTTGTGATTTGTGTTCTTTTCCTGCAGACGATCACAAGACCCGTTCGATCTTTAAGTTCAGCTCATTTAATCCACTCGTGCTGCAGTGCGCCGCCCTCAGTCATTTCAAACATTGTTTTGATGAAAGGTCGAGGAAAGGTCAAACTTGCTTTCTGTTATTTTTCTAAATAAGGAAACGAAAAGAAGCAACGTATGAAAATACTTTGGGGGGAAATTTCTCTTGTGCCCCCTTTTAGCGCCCTGAGAAAGGTCGCGCCCCTGCACGGTAAATTGAGTGGTAACGACCCAAGCAGGAGGCAGGGCTACTGGAAGTGCTCCCCTCCTCCCTGGGGCGCCACCATTCAATATCGCTACGCTAAAGGGGAGGGGCCTAACGCAGCGCACACCGGGGCCCTGCCGGGCCACCGGGGAGTGGGGAGCTGGCAAAAGAGCCCAGCACTCAAGAGGAGCACCAGGCTGAACGATCGCGGTCGGCACCCCATAGGAGGAGGCAAGAGGGGGCAGGTGCGGGCAGGCGGCCCAAAAAATATCGCTGCCTGGCACCTGCCCGTTAACTTGCGCCGCCGCGGCCGCACAAACACCACCCTGACCCTGTGGGGCATAGTGTCGGTGGTAGGTCAGGGGGCACAACTGAAGCTTGCAGCCAGGGCGCCGGCTGAGTTTCATGGGAGGCGTTAGCGGTGCCGCACCCAGGCACTAGTGGTTTGTGCCCCGTTAGCACCCCTCCTCCGGGGTGATAACTGGAGGCACAAAGCAACCCCATTTTTCCCCCTTTGTTTTTCAAGTTGCCATGGAAATGAACTTTGCACCGCGCCATCACACAGTGAATGGTTCCATTGCTGTGTAAACTCGGACTCACCTCACCTGGGGTATTAATTTGTCTGCGCCTGGACCCGTGAAACCTTTACCAACCTACCTCCGGGTGCCCAGGCTGTGCAGAGTTCCAGTCCCGGGCATCTAGGCAGATGGCAGCGTAAAGGCCCACGGATACCAGGGGCGCAGGTGGTTCGGAAACATCCCTGGGATCACGTGGGCCCGGTCCCCCAATCATAAAGGAGGATTCCATTGCAATCACTTACGAAGGGAATCCTCTAATGATAAGCAATGGAATCACCAAATAATTATACAATGTACAGAATTCTAATAAATATAAGGAGGCAACTGCTGCCAACAAACCGGAAGCGGACTGCGTATGCGTGCTGTCAGCTCATCACGGGAGCAGGTTTTTAAAAAATATACTAAATGTCGGGAGGGATCGGTCTGTGAGGAAAAATGCTCTGTGGAAAAAAGAAGCTTCTAGTTCCAGATTAATGTGCAGCACGCTTCTGCGCAGCTTCCAGTTGTTGGCAGGAGTCACTCTGTAAATATAAATGTACTGCAATGCAATTTTATTCACAAGTCCCTTCATTGCACCAACCTCAATAAAAATTAAACTTTTTGATGACGACACCCATGTGGCTTTGTGGGCGCCGCATAACAATCCTGAGATCTTCCGTAACTGCAAAGGCTACCACTCACTTAATGTCCACTTGGTGTGTGACCACAGACAGTGAATCCTCAATGCCAATGCCCACTATCCTGGCAGCAGCCATGATGCCTTCATCCTGCGCCAGCACTCTTCCAGCCAGCACATCAAGCTCGTGGCTGGCTGCTCAGAGACAAGGGCTATCCACTCTCCACCTGGCTCATGAATCCCCTCTGCAACCCCATCACTCCTGCCCAGCACTCATATAATGAGACCCATTGCCATTCGCCCAGGGGAGCACCTCAGCATCCCTAGCAATCTGTTGGATCACAGATGGTTGGCCTGCTGTGACACAATGAAAGCCCCGGTCGATGGTGGTAGACCCAGCCACGATTGCAGCAGTCATCATTGCCACAGGCACTTTCTAGTTCTTAAAGGGATGGTTCATTGATGCTGCAGAAGCCGGTATAAAAACCGGAGAGCAGCGAGGCCCGACAGCAGTCGGTGCACGGAGCCTGGGAGGTGAGGAGCCGATATAAAAACCGGAGAGCAGCGAGGCATACCAACTCAGCAGCGGGGAGAGAGGTAAAAAGTAATCAGAGTGTGACGTCACTAGGGAGCGGGTAAGTGATTGGTTGGTGAGTATTTCTCCCTTTTCAATATAAGCTTGACTTCTGTGGTGTTAAATTTCTAGGGTCTCTGGTGTAGTGCGGACAGTTGGTAAATAAAGCGCCCTAGAGTATACCTGTAACTGGGGTATTGAATAAATTTTTTAATTAATTAAAGGAGTAAGTCATGGCAGGAGAGTTCAGACCTGTGTTCTGCTCCTCTTGCTCCATGTGGGAAGTCAGGGATGCTGCCAGTGTCCCTGATGACCATGTGTGCAGGAAATGCATCCAGCTGCAGCTACTTGTAGACCGCATTGCGGCGCTCGAGCTGCGGGTGGATGAATTTTGGAGCATGCGCGATGCTGAGAGGGTCGTGGATAGCACGTTTAGCGAGTTGTTCACGCCTCAGGGTAGGGCTGCACAGGGGGTGACCATCAGGCGGAGCAACAGAGGCAGGCAGGAAGTGCAGGGAACCCCTGCGGACATCCCCCTTTCAAACAAGTATACCAAGTTGGATAATGTTGGGGGGGATGACTCACCAGGGGAAGGCAGCAGCAGCCAGCTTCCTGGCACCAGGGACGCTTCTGCTGCTCAGAAAGGGAGGAAAAAGAGTGGGAGAGCAATTGTGGTAGGGGATTCTATCGTAAGGGGAACAGATAGGCGTTTCTGTGGCCGCAAACGTGACTCCAGGATGGTTTGTTGCCTCCCTGGGGCCAGGGTCTGGGATGTCACTGAGCAGCTACAGGGCATTCTTAAGGGGAAGGGTGAGCAGGCAGAGGTCGTGGTCCACATTGGGACCAACGACATAGGAAGGAAGGGGGATGAGGTCCTGCATCAAGAATTTAGGGAGCTAGGTAACAGATTAAAGAGCAGGACCTCGAAGGTTGTAATCTCTGGATTACTCCCAGTGCCACGTGCTAGTAAGTATAGGAATGGGAGGATAGAGCAGATGAATGCGTGGCTAAAGAGTTGGTGTAGGGGGGAGGGTTTTACTTTCCTGGATCACTGGGCCTGCTTCTGGGAAAGGTGGGACTTGTACAAGTCGGACGGGTTGCACCTGAACCAGAGCGGGACAAATATCCTTGTGGGGAGGTTTGCTAGCACTGTTGGGGGGGGTTTAAACTAACTTGGCAGGGGGATGGGATACAGAGGGGAGCTGAAATAGGGGGTGATGTGCTGCCAATTATAGAGAAAAAAACAAGTCAGCTTGGTGGACAGGGCAAATATATAAGGGCAAGGCTGGATGGCATCTATTTTAATGCAAGGAGTCTTGCAAATAAGGTGGATGAACTGAAGGTGTTGATAAACACATGGGAGTATGATATTGTTGCTATCACGGGGACATGGTTGAGGGAGGGGCAAGACTGGCAGCTCAATATTCCGGGGTACAGAATCTTCAGGCGAGACAGAGGGGGAGGTATAAGAGGAGGGGGTGTCGCAATATTAATTAAGGAGTCAATTACTGCAGTAAGGAGGGATGATATATTAGCAGGTTCCTCTAATGAGGCCATATGGGTGGTGCTTAAAAACAAAAAGGGGGCAAGCACTTTGCTGGGAGTGTACTATAGGCCTCCAAACAGTCAGGGGGAGATAGAGGAATAGATATGTAGGAAAATCTCAGAGAAATGTGCAAATAATAGGGTAATAATAATGGGGGATTTCAACTTCCCCAATATTAACTGGGATAGTCAGAGTGTGAAAGGCTCGGAGGGTGTAGAATTCTTAAAGTGCATCCAGGAGAGCTTTTTGAGCCAGCATGTAGAAAGTCCTACAAGAGAGGGGGCGGTACTGGACCTAATTCTAGGGAATGTGGCCGGCCAAGTGGAAAAAGTGCTAGTAGGTGAGCACTTTGGTGATAGTGACCATAATATGGTAAGATTTAAGGTGGCCATGGAAAAGGACAGGGATGGGCTGGAAATAAAGGTTCTAAATTGGGGGAAGGCCGATTTTAATAGGATAAGGCAGGATCTGGCCAAACTGGACTGGGATCAGCTACTTGTAGGAAAATCCGCATCGGAGCAATGGGAGGCTTTCAGAAGGGAGATTGAGATCATACAATGGCAACATGTTCCTGTAAAGGTCAAGGGTGGTTCCAAAAACCACAGGGAACCTTGGATGTCAGGGGATATACGAGAATGGATTAGGAAAAAAAGGAGGGCTTTTGGTAGATACAAAAGGCTCAAGACGGAGGAAGCCCTAGAGGAGTACAAAAAGTGCAGGGGGATACTTAAAAAAGAAATTAGGAGCTCAAGGTGGGGCCATGAAATAACACTGGCGAGCAAAATAAAGGAAAATCCTAAGATGTTTTATAAGTATATTAAGGGTAAGAGGATAACTAGGGAAAAAATGGGGCCCATTAGGGACAAAAGTGGCAATCTGTGTGTGGAGCCGGAAGATGTAGGAGGGGTTCTAAATGAATTTTTTGCATCTGTTTTCACTATGGAGAAGGACGACGTAGACATAGAAATAGGGCGGGGGGACTGTGATATGCTCGAACATATTAACATCGAGAGGGAGGAGGTATTGGCAGTTTTAGCTGGCCTAAAAAAGGATAAATCCCCAGGCCCGGATGAAATGTATCCCAGGCTGCTGTGTGAGGCAAAAGAAGAGATTGCGGGGGCTCTAACACATATATTCAGGACCTCTCTGGCCACAGGGGATGTGCCAGAGGACTGGAGAACCGCTAATGTAGTACCATTATTCAAGAAGGGTAGTAAGGAAAAACCGGGGAACTACAGGCCAGTGAGCCTAACATCAGTGGTAGGAAAATTATTGGAAAAAATTCTGAGGGACAAAATTTGTCTCCACTTGGAGAGGCAAGGATTAATCAGGGATAGTCAACATGGCTTTGTCAACGGAAGATCATGTCTGACTAATTTGATTGAATTTTTTGAGGGGGTGACTAGGTGTGTGGATGAGGGTAACGCAGTGGATGTGGTATACATGGATTTCAGTAAGGCCTTCGATAAAGTCCTGCACAGGAGACTGGTCAAGAAGGTAAGAGCCCATGGAATCCAGGGTGCCTTGGCACATTGGATACAAAACTGGCTTAGTGGCAGAAGGCAGAGGGTGATGGTCGAAGGTTGTATTTGTGACTGGAAGCCTGTGGCCAGTGGGGTACCACAGGGATCGGTGCTGGGTCCCTTGCTGTTTGTGGTCTACATTAATGACTTGGATATGAATGTAAAAGGTATGATCAGTAAGTTCACGGATGATACAAAAATTGGTAGGGTGGTAAATAGCGAGGAGGGTAGCCTCAGTCTGCAGGACGATATAGATGGGTTGGTCAGATGGGCGGAACAGTGGCAAATGGAATTTAACCCGGAAAAGTGCGAGGTGATGCACTTTGGGGGGACTAACAAGGCAAGGGAGTACACAATGAATGGAAAGACCCTAGGCAAGACGGAGGGTCAGAGGGATCTGGGTGTGCAAGTACACAGATCCCTGAAGGCGGCGGAACAGGTGGATAAGGTGGTAAAAAAGGCATATGGGATACTTGCCTTCATTAGCCGAGGCATTGAATATAAGAGCAAGGAGGTTATGATGGAGCTGTATAAAACACTGGTTAGGCCACAACTGGAATACTGTGTGCAGTTCTGGTCGCCACACTACAGGAAGGATGTGATCACGTTAGAGAGGGTGCAGAGGAGGTTCACCAGGATGTTACCAGGGCTGGAGCGCTTCAGCTATGAAGAGAGACTGGGCAGATTGGGTTTGTTTTCCTTGGAGCAGAGGAGGCTGAGGGGGGACATGATTGAGGTGTACAAAATTATGAGGGGCATAGATAGGATGGATGCTGAGGAGCTTTTTCCCTTAGTAGAAGGGTCAATAACTAGGGGGCATAGATTCAAGGTAAAGGGCGGGAGGTTTAGAGGGGATTTGAGAAAGAATTTTTTCACCCAGAGGGTGGTTGGAGTCTGGAACTCACTGCCTGAAAGGGTTGTGGAGGCAGAAACCCTCACAACATTTAAGAAGCATTTGGATGAGCACTTGAAATGCCATAGCATACAAGGCTACGGACCAAATGCTGGAATATGGGATTAGATTAGACAGGGCTTGATGGCCGGCGCGGACACGATGGGCCGAAGGGCCTCTATCCGTGCTGTATTACTCTATGACTCTATGACTAACCTCATTCTCAGCATTTCTGGCTGTGAAGCCCTAGCAGCTGGATGACTCAAGCAGGTGTCATGATGGCAGATCTATGCCCCAGGGAGAGAGCCCACAGATTTTCAGACAAAGCATTGGAGGAGTTGGTGTCCGCTGTGGGGAGACGGAGGACGGTGCTCTATCCGACAAGTGGCAGGAGGCTTCCGTGCCATGTGGAGGGAGGTTGCCCAATGGGTCTCGGGAAGCACTGTGGTCCCCAGGATCCATACACAGTGCAGGAAGAAATTTAATGATCTTACTCTGGTGGTGAGAGTGAGTCAATGCCTCAACAAATGCTACATACCACCATCTGAACCACAGTCTGCTCAAACTGCCCAAAGCACCACACCCCCAGCACTCACCCACCAACAATCGCTACCTACCAAAACTCACACCCACATCTCACACCTTGCACACAATGACAGCTATTCAACTATGGCAGGCACATCACCCAAACACATTGCTCCACACTCACTCACACACTTTCCTTTCTCTTGCCAGCCAAGGTGGCTCACAACAGGAGGGAGCAGGAGCGCACAGCTGGGGGACAAGCCGACACCCAACCATTGTCTGTGCTGGAGAATGGAGTGCTGCAGATTATTGGGCGACAGGTGGTAGGCACCATGGCCACTGGTGACGTTGACCTCCTTGGGGACAACAATGATATGTTCATCCCTACTCCTTCTCACATCCCACTTCCCCCTCACCCCACAAGCCTTTCGCATTTTCCAGCTAATCATGCTGTATGCATGCATTTCTCACTTCCTGCCCCCCCTCACCTCACCTTAACCTGACTCTTGTGCCTTTATGCTTTCAGGTAATTAGCAAGCACCTGAGCAGCCTGTCCCTCAGGGCACCGTGGAGAGCGAGGTGGGAGAAGAGGAAGAAGAACACACTGTGTCACTGCATGCCTCACCCACAGGCACCAGCTCAGACACTGACACTACGCGTTCTTTAGAGGCTAGTATAGTCGCGGGATCTGCACAGGGTGAGGTGCCGGGGATGAGTGGGCTGCAGCAAGGCCAGGGGAAAGGGTAGCTCAGGGGCCAGGTCCCCGAAGGGCGAGTTCACGCGAGTTCTGCTGCACAGGACTCAGATGAGGACCTCGAAGGGGAGGCCTTTAGAAGAAGGGTGATGGGTATGTATGTGGAGATGATAGGTGCAATGGCAAGGGTGCCTGAGAGCCTCTCTGCAATGGTAAGGAACATGGAGAAGTCCATCTCCAACATTGCACAAGGTTCTGCGCACACCATGGAGCCAATCATTTCCAGTCTGCAAAGGATGGTAGATGCCGCGTGTGATGGGTGATCTGGCAGCTTCCATTGCAGCACAGGTGGAAGTGACACAACGTCTGTAATGCAGTCCATGCTTGGCGGCATCCAATCTCAGGCTGCTCTCCTGGAATACAATACTGGAAAGTGTGAGGTTATGCACTTTGGCAGGAAAAATCATAGAGCAAGTTATTATCTTAATGGCAAGAAACTGGAAAGTACTGTAGTACAAAGGGATCTGGGGGTCCTGGTGCACGAAACTCAAAAAGTTAGTATGCAGGTGCAGCAAGTGATTAAGAAGGCCAATGGAATGTTGGCTTTTATTGCTAGGGGGTTGGAATATAAAAACAGGGAGGTATTGCTGCAGTTGTACAAGGTATTGGTGAGACTGCACCTGGAATACTGCGTACAGTTTTGGTGTCCATACTTAAGAAAAGACATACTTGCTCTCGAGTCAGTACAAAGAAGGTTCACTCGGTTAATCCCGGGGATGAGGGGGTGGTCATATGAGGAGAGGTTGAGTAGATTGGGACTCTACTCATTGGAGTTCAGAAGAATGAGAGGCGATCTTATTGAAACATATAAGATTGTGAAGGGGCTTGATCGGGTGGATGCGGTGAGGATGTTCCCAATGATGGGTGAAACTAGAACTAGGGGGCATAATCTTAAAATAAGGGGCTGCTCATTCAAAACTGAGATGAGGAGAAACTTCTTCACTCAGAGGGTGGTAGGTTTGTGGAATTTGCTGCCCCAGAAAGCTGTGGAAGCTACATCATTAAATAAATTTAAAACAGAAATAGATAGTTTCCTAGAAGTAAAGGGAATTAAGGGTTACGGGGAGCGGGCAGGAAATTGGACATGAGTCTAGGTTCGGAATGGTCATGGCCCTGTGGGTAGTGGAGTGGGCCCAGGGGCCTTGTAGCCTTGTTCTGCTCCTACTGTGTTCTAATTCTGTTAGATTTCAGGAGATGGTTTTATTCCTGTTCCTGGCTGGGGTGGAGATCGCCTTTACAGAAGGTAAGTACTATAGAAAATATAGGGACAGAGTGATCTCCTGGAAGAATTTCGATCGCCTAGATGGGTCGGAGAGGAATTTCCCAGATTTTTTTCTCCCAAATTGGCCATTGGGTCTTTATCTGGTTTTTCGCCTCTCCCGGGAGATCACATGGGTTCGGGTGGATGCAGAGTGATAGAAGATTTGAGGTTAGGATCAGATCAGCCATGATCTTATTGAATGGTGGAGCAGGCTCGAGGGGCCGATTGGCCTACTCCTGCTCCTATTTCTTATGTTCTTATGTTCTTATGTTCTTATGTCTTAGCTTGATGCCACACAAGCTCTGACTGCTGCCTTTGTGGCTGGGCCTACCACCGTCGACCGGGCCTTTCACAGTGTCGCAGCAGGCCAGCAACCTGTGCTCCAGTAGATTGTTAGGGATGCTGAGGTGCTGCCTGGGGGAATGGCAGTGAGTCAGTGGAACAGGAGCGGTCAGGCTTGTTTACAGCCACTTTACAATTGTTTTTACCTCACTTTCTGAATTTGACAGCTCGCCCGCAGGATTCACGATGTGCCTAGACCACGTCTGTGAAGCTGAGGTGGGAGGTCAGTGGCCATTGAATCAGCTGATGAGTTGACAGCTTCAAATGGCAAGTCAAAGCACCCAGCTGATAGAGATATCTTCCCTTAACCACAAGCTTTTCTTAACTGCATTTGCACTACAGATTCTGCATGCTGCAAGTTTTTACACAAGTCTCCATCCAGTCTGACCTCATCACCTCTCCCACCATTGACAGATCGCTTCTGTCATCTCTACTTCACCTGCCATCGATTCCATCAGCATGGATGCCCTTTATACTCTCTCACCAAGGTCCTTAGAATCTGACCATGATCAGCCCCAACACCGGCAGCACCAGGCACACCAGCAGCACCAACAGCAACACCAACCTTCCCCACAATCACCTGATGCTGCACAGGACAAAGGGCAGCAGCACCCGAGCACATTGCTGCCCGGGAGGACAGGGATCGCCTCACCATGGCCAGATTTATTTCACTTGATGCTGTACACCCTGGCTGTCACATGATGTGCCAGGTTGGCACCACCCCACACCAACCCCATAAAGCATCCTACAATGCCCAAGCCATTCCTTTCACACTCAGCACCATTGAGGGGGGTAACGTTATGTCTCACCATTCACTGCAACTCACTAAGCCACTTCCAAAGGTGCACACAGATCTGTCCAAGACTGGAAAGTGTTGAAAGTAAAGATTTCAATGTATGACAGTACATTAACATGAACTTTACATGAACATTGGCTAAAACACCCAAGTGCCTACCCTTGTGTGCTGTTAGTTGTTATGATTGCACTTGGATGAGGGTGAGTGTGAGGGATGCTTAGTGAGATGGGGATGTGATAATATAGATAGAGGGGTGGGTGGAGGTGCAAGGTAAGTTTATGTGAGTTAGGTTGTGCAGGAGTAAGGTGGGGAAGGCAGAGTGATGGGGATGTGATGAGTGGCACAGCAGGATGAGGTTGAGTGTGGTTTTGTACTAACATTTTGTGATCTACTGAG
Organism: Somniosus microcephalus; assembly: GCF_052327205.1. NCBI lineage: Eukaryota > Metazoa > Chordata > Chondrichthyes > Squaliformes > Somniosidae > Somniosus > Somniosus microcephalus. The sequence continues at coordinate 588,251 of NC_141002.1, forward strand.
ATAATTGAAAGGCTTGCGCCACTGCAGCCTGGTCCTCCTGATGACATCCCTGCTTCTGCCCTCCTGTGCAATGTGCAACCAAGCTTTGTTGGTGTCCTGGGGAGGTCTCTTCCGCCCATGGGAAGGGAAGAGAACCTCCCTGTGCGCTCTGACTCCCTCCATAAGCATATGGAGGGAACCATGAGAGAGCCTCGGTGCAGCCGTGCACCTCTGTGCAGTGCTTGCCAGTTTTTGCAACACCTCAATGCTGTAGAACACTGACAGCACAAATGTCAAACTAAATTTGGGCATGGTCCCTTTAAGGAAACTGGCTGATGAGGCACCATAAATGATGTCACCAGACCTGTTTCCGCTAGTTGTGCGTTACTGAAATCTGCAAACTGTGTGTTACTGAAATCTGCAAACTGCAAGTTACTGAAATATGCAAACTGAGCATATCTGAAATCTGCAAACTGTGCATTGCTGAAATCTGCAAACTCTGCGTTACTGAAATTGGCAAAATGTGCATTACTGAAATCTGCAAACTCTGCGTTACTGAAATCGGCAAAATGTGCATTACTGAAATCGGCAAAATGTGCATTACTGAAATCTGCAAACTGTGCGTTACTGAAATCGGCAAACTGCATTACTGAAATCTGCAAACTGTGCGTTACTGAAATCTGCAAACTGCGCATTGCTGAAATCTGCAAACTGTGCATTGCTGAAATCTGCAAACTGTGAGTTACTGAAATCGGCAAACTGTGCATTGCTGAAATCTGCAAACTGTGCGTTACTGAAATCTGCAAACTGCGCATTGCTGAAATCTGCAAACTGCATTGCTGAAATCTGCAAACTGTGAGTTACTGAAATCGGCAAACTCTGCGTTACTGAAATCAGTAAACTGTGAGTTACTGAAATCTGCAAACTGTGTTACTGAAATCTGCAAACTGCGCATTGCTGAAATCTGCAAACTGTGCGTTACTGAAATCGGCAAAATGTGCATTACTGAAATCTGCAAACTGCATTACTGAAATCTGGAAACTGTGCATTACTGAAATCGGCAAAATGTGCATTACTGAAATCGGCAAACTGTGCGTTACTGAAATTGGCAAACTGTATTACTGAAATCGGCAAACTTTGATACACTGAAATCTGCAAACTGCGCATTGCTGAAATCTGCAAACTGTGCATTACTGAAATCTGCAAAATAAGCATTACTGCAATCTGCAAACTGTGTGTTGCTGAAATCTGCAAACTGTGCATTGCTGAAATCTGCAAACTGCCTTGCTGCAATCTGCAAACTGTGTGTTGCTGAAATCTGCAAACTGTGCGTTACTGAAATCTGCAAACTGTGTGTTACGGAAATCTGAAAACTGTGCATTGCTGAAATCTGCAAACTGTGCATTACTGAAATCTGAAAACTGTGCATTACTGAAATCTGCAAACTGTGAGTTACTGAAATCTGCAAACTTGCTAATACTGCTGTGCAGCGTTCATGTCTCTAGTGCTTTTCATTTTGATTGGCTGAACTGAAAGTGTGGGGAACTTGATGCACCCAGAAGGCATTGCATTCACGTGGGCCCCTTAGAGGCAACACTTCTGCTTTTTGCAAGTAAACACATTGCAGCCTGTGTTAACTGTATGTGGGAGTGCTCATTGGCGCTCAGTGACAAGTTTATTACCAGCTTCAATATGCAAATACACTGACTCCTGCTTTAAACAGAGGAGCCAATCACATGAGCTGCCTCGCGATGCATCATGTGGAGGTTTTTACTCTGTAATACAGAGAACATATAATTCAGTTTCCTCTTTGAGATTGAGGATATCTTAAAAGATATGGTGTGGAGATGCCGGAGTTGGACTGGGGTGGACAAATGTAAGAAGCCACACAACACCAGGTTATAGTCCAACAGCTTTATTTGAAATCACAAGCTTTCGGAGCGCTGCTCCTTCTTCAGGTGAAGTGGAGAAATGCATAAAGACACAGCTTATATAGTCAGAGAATCATGTCAGATGTTTACAGGTAACCTTTCCAACTGCCATTTATCACACCTCGGCAGAGAGATAATCACAGCAGTCAAAGGTGTGAATGGTGTCCAAACAGGTCAGTCAGGGAAACATTACATCAAAGAACAATGAGGTGGGGTCACAAGGGGTCAAATATTGCAGATGCTGGGGTCTGTATGAAAAACAAAAAAACAGACAAAAAACATTTTTTTTGGCTGGAAATCACAGCAGGTCCGGCCGCATCTGTGTAGAGAGAACAAGCCAATGTCGACTCGAGTCTGGATGACCCTGCATCAGGTGGGGTTACATGTAGCGTGACATGAACCCAAGATCTCGGTTGAGGCCGTCCTCATGAGTGCGGAACTTGGCTATCAGTTTCTGCTCGACGATTTTGCGTTGTCGTGTGTCTCGAAGGCCACCTTGGAGAATGCTTACCCGAAGATCGGAGGCTGAATGTCCTTGACTGCTGAAGTGTTCCCCGACTGGGAGGGAACACTCCTGCCTGGTGATTGTTGCGCGGTGTCCGTTCATCCGTTGTCGCAGTGTCTGCATGGTCTCGCCGATGTACCATGCTCCGGGGCATCCTTTCCTGCAACGTATGAGGTAGACAACGTTGGCCGAGTCACATGAGTATGTACCATGTACCTGGTGGGTGGTGTCCTCACGTGTGATGATGGTATCTGTGTTGATGATCTGGCATGTCTTGCAGAGGTTGCTGTGGCAGGGTTGTGTGGTGTCGTGGTCGCTGTTCTCCTGAAAGCTGGGTAATTTGCTGCGAACGATGGTCTGTTTGAGGTTAGGCAGCTGTTTGAAAGCGAGTAGTGGAGGCGTGGGGATGGCCTTAGCGAGGTGTTCGTCGTCATCGATGACATGTTGAAGGCTGCGAAGAACATGGCGTAGTTTCTCCGCTCCGGGGAAGTACTGGACGACGAAGGGTACTCTGTTGGTTGTGTCCCGTGTTTGTCTTCTGAGGAGGTCTATGCGATTTTTCGCTGTGGCCCGTCGGAACTGTCGATCGACGAGTCGAGTGTCATATCCCGTTCTTACAAGGGCGTCTTTCAGTGTCTGTAGGTGTCCATCGCGTTCCTCCTCGTCTGAGCAGATCCTGTGTATTCGCAGGGCTTGTCCATAGGGGATGGCTTCTTTAATGTGGTTAGGGTGGAAGCTGGAGAAGTGAAGCATCGTGAGGTTGTCCGTGGGCTTGCGGTAGAGTGAAGTGCTGAGGTGTCCGTCTTTGATGGAGATTCGTGTGTCCAGGAATGAGACTGATTCTGAGGAGTAGTCCATGGTGAGTTTGATGGTGGGATGGAACTTGTTGATGTTATCGTGTAGTCTTTTCAGTGATTCTTCGCCGTGGGTCCATAGGAAGAAAATGTCGTCGATGTATCTGGTGTATAGCGTTGGTTGGAGATCCTGTGCAGCGAAGAAGTCTTGCTCGAACTTGTGCATGAAGATGTTTGCGTATTGGGGTGCGAATTTGGTCCCCATGGCTGTTCCGTGTGTTTGGGTAAAGAACTGGTTGTCGAAGGTGAAGATATTGTGGTCAAGGATGAAGCGGATGAGTTGTAGGATGGCGTCTGGAGATTGGCTGTTGTTGGTGTTGAGTACTGAGGCTGTCGCAGCGATGCTGTCATCGTGGGGGATACTGGTGTAGAGTGCCGAGACGTCCATCGTGGCGAGGAGTGTTCCTGGTTCAACTGGTCCGTGGGTGCTGAGCTTCTGTAAGAAGTCTGTAGTGTCGCGACAGAAGCTGGGGGTTCCCTGTACGATGGGTTTCAGGATGCCCTCGACATATCCAGAGAGGTTCTCACACAGGGTTCCGCTGCCTGATGCGATAGGACGTCCAGGTGTGTTGGCTTTGTGTATCTTTGGGAGGCAGTAGAAGTCTCCCACGCGGGGAGTACGTGGGATGAGAGCATGAGAGATGCTTTGAAGGTCTGGATCGAAGGTTTTGATCAGTCTGTTGAGTTGGCGGGTGTGTTCTTTGGTCGGATCTGCGGGTAACTGTCTGTAGTGTTCCTGGTTGTCCAGTTGTCGGTATACTTCTTTGCAATAGTCCGTTCTGTTCTGTATGACGATGGCACCTCCTTTGTCTGCTGGTTTGATGACGATGTTGCGGTTGGTCTTGAGAGCGTGGATGGCGTTGCGTTGTGCTCGGGTGACATTCTGGATTGTCTTGTGAGTGCGGCTGATGAATCTGGCGTTGATGCATCTCCTGACAGCTTGAGCATACATGTCAAGCTTAGGGCAGCGACCCTCCGGAGGGGCCCAATTTGACTCTTTCTTCTTCGGTTGCTGCACTGCGGATCCCTCTGTCTGCTGTTCCGGATCATTGATTGTCTCATTGGGTTCGCTGCTGACATCTTGGGATTTGTGGAAGAATTCCCGGAGCCTCATTCTCCTGATGAATTCCTCTGTGTCTGCCGCGAGACCGATGGAGTCCATTTTGGTGGTGGGGCAGAAATTGAGACCTCGGCTGAGAACTTCAATTTCGTCTGGTTGAAGGGTGTGGTCGGACAGGTTGACGATGGATTTCCCTGTGGTTTCAACCATGGTACCGGGGGAGGCTTGGTTGCTGCTGCTGGTAATGCCAAGTTTCTCAAGCTTCCTGTTCTTGGTGTGCATGTAGGTGGCGTAGTTCTGTTGCCTTGTTTGTTTGGCGGTGTCTCGTAGCTGGTCTGCTGCGTCCTGAGCACAGGCTGAGAACATGGACTCCATCTCGGTTTCGAGGTTGCGGCGTCTGCTGTAGAGCTGGTGTACGAGATGGTTGAGGAGTGTGCGAGAGGTACGACGGCAGAGTCTCTCAGCGTAGTCTGTGTTGTAGGTCAACTTGAGTGGGTTAGTGATCTGTAGTCCTTTCGGGATCTTGTCTGCTTTCTTGCATCTCTGTAGAAACTTGATGTCTGTGTCGATATGCGCGATCTTCTTGGAGATCCTCTCCACTTTGAGCCGGCAGTTTGTGGTGTCGATAGTAGCCATGGTGTGACCCCACCTCATTGTTCTTTGATGTAATGTTTCCCTGACTGACCTGTTTGGACACCATTCACACCTTTGACTGCTGTGATTATCTCTCTGCTGAGGTGTGATAAATGGCAGTTGGAAAGGTTACCTGTAAACATCTGACATGATTCTCTGACTATATAAGCTGTGTCTTTATGCATTTCTCCACTTCACCTGAAGAAGGAGCAGCGCTCCGAAAGTTTGTGATTTCAAATAAAGCTGTTGGACTATAACCTGGTGTTGTGTGACTTCTTACATCTTAAAAGATATTCATGTTTGTCAAGAAATAACTTGTATTTATACAACGCCGTTTATAACCTCAAGATGTTGGGGAAATGCTGCAGCCAAGAAAGTATTTTTGAAGTGTAGTCACTGTTTAAATGAGGAAAAACCCTGCAGACTATTTGCGCATAGCAAGCTTCCACAAAAGCAATGAATTAAGTGATCAGCTAAAATAACAACAGAAAATGCTGGAAAAACTCAGCAGGTCAGGCAACATCCGTGGACAGAAATTTGAGTTGACGTTTTGGGTCGAACCCTTCTTCAAAACTGGAAAGAAAAGATAGGGATCAGCTAATCTTGACATGATTTACAATGAAATGTTACATGTTCAGTTAGATTGAGCTCACAAGGGTTTAAAACCCCCCACTGCAGCCCAGAGGTTGGAGGGTGGGGGCAGGAGGAGGTACGTATCCAAGCCAAGCCAGATGGACTGGTCTGTGGAATGTTGCCGGGCACCAGCTGAGACAATGGAAGCCTATTTAGACCTTCCTATGAACCACCCAGTCCCATTGTGACAGGATCAACCTATTCATTTTGACAGCAGCAGGGGACAGTTTCTCGGGGGCTCCATCCAGGAGGGATGGGTGAGAGGAGGGGGCGGTACCTGGTTTAATTGGCAGCTCTACTGGCCAATCCCCAGAAGGGGAGGGCTCAGAGATCAAACTGCTAACCTACCCAGCAAAAGGTGCGCACTATTAATAGCACACAATGCAATATTTCACTGTACAATTTTCACTGCGGGTAATCTTCACCTTCACTCAGATCACCCACTCATTATAGAACCCACCAAATTTCATTTCCATGTTCTATAAGGGACGGGCAATCCGCTCCGTCACTTCACTGCCTGAGGGGTGAAGGAGAAAATGAGCCCCATTGTTCAGTTCGCAGCCCTCTTGTCTCTGAATCAGAAGGTCGTGGGTTCAAGTCCCACTCCAGAGATTTGAACACAAAGTCTAGGCTGACAGTTCAGTGCAGTACTGAGGGAGTGCTGCACTGTCGGAGGTACCGGCTTTTGGATGAGATGTGAAACTGATGTGAAGCCTGTCTTCTCTGCTGGACATAAGAGATCCCACGGTACTATTTTAAGAAGAGCAGGGGAGTTCTCCCCGGTGTCCTAGTCAAATTTATCCCTCAACCAACATCACTAAAACAGATTATCGGGTCTTTTATTTCATTGTTGTTTTTGGGAACTTGCTGTGCGCAAATTGGCTGCCACGTTTCCTACATTACAACTGTGACTACACTTCAAAAGAACATCATTGACTGTAAAGTGTTTTGTGATGTCCTGAGGTTGTGAAAGCTGCTATATAAATACAAGTCTTCCTTCCTTGGGGAAATAAACTTAATAGATTTCAGTAGTCTGGAGTCAGAGGCATGGTTGTAATACTTACATGCTTAATGGACCGTGTTTAACCAGTCCTGTTCCTTTAAGACCATTGGACAGGAATTGGTCAAGGAATAGATGCATTCAATGTCAATCACAGACTAATTGTTGAGGCAATTTTCTGTAGATTGGCAGATGCCTTTAAATCCACAGGTCCTGGCAATGGGGAGAGATCAGGTCAAACAAATCAGAAAGATCATATGGCTTTCTTTCTCTTTTCTCATACTTTTGATACTGTTGTGTCTCCTTGTGTTCTTATTACTATATATATTACAGACACTTTTAGTTCATTTTTAGTTAGTGCTTTTACTTTACTGTATTCTTGCTTTGTTACAGTGCTGCCGCATGGTGCAGAGTGATACAAGATGTCCGACGCTGCACTGCCACATAGCAATATAACTACACCATACCAAAGTAGTTCCATACCAAAGTAGTTCCATTTAACGATGTGATACTATAACAATGTAACAGATACTTTGAACTGTGATGCCTGAACATGACATCTGACCTGTGACACCTGACCTGTGACAGAGATGCAGGAGATTTTGTACAGAAAGATATATTCATACTGTCAATCTTTCACTATGTAGGAGATGAAATACTTGAGGTAAATGGAGTCTTGATGAATAAATTAACTCATGAGGAAGCTATACAAATATTTAAGGTTAGTCTGTCCGTGATACAGTGTAAAATTTTAGCCTGTTAATTAGAAAGCAATAAAAACAAACCTTCAATGTGTTTTTATTTTGTTTTTTAATGCAGCAAGTGAGGAGAGGTATGATCATAATAACGGTTAGGACTGGTCTAAAGGAGCCCAGCCTCACCCATGGTCAATCAGCAGCACATCTGAGCCGCTCAATCAGCTCTAACACAATCAGTAGAGGAAGCTGCTCATGTCCGGCGCTGGATAACATGCTCTTCCTGCAAAAGACACCAAATCCTAACGACAGAATCATTACGGAAATCACTTTATACAAAGGTAAGCAAAAGAACATTCCAGCAATAAATTATGAGCCAACCAAACCTGGACAGTCTTTGCCATTGGCTGTCTGAGTTTGTACCGTGAGCTAGTGGATTAGTAACCCAGTGGTTATGGCAAGTTGTGAAATTGAATTCAATAAATCTGGGCTGGCACCAGAAAAATTGATCATAAAAACTGCTAGATTGTCATGAAAAGCCAACTGGTTCACTAATGGCCCTCAGGGAAGGGTAGCTACTGCCCCTGCCTGGTATGGCCTACACGTGACTCCAGTCCCATGCCTCATGGTTGACGCTTCATGCTCTCGGAAATGGTCTTGCAAGCCACTCCATTGGACATACAATTGCTATGAAATTTGAAGGAGAAGCCCCTCCACCACCTTTCTCAGGGCAACTATCGATGGACAATACATGTGACCATTCCAGCATTGCCCACATCTGAGAACAAATTAAACATTGTGCTTGACCTTTTAACCCCGGTAATTAATTTCTGTTCTCGTTTGCAAATGCTAATTTGTGAACTATTATTTATACGATGCACTATGGGGGTAATTTTGCCAAGAACAGAGCCTCGCTAGAGGTGAGTATGAGTAGGAGATAGAGTCACTCTGGGACTGGTCCCATCAAATGGGCAGTGTACCAGGAGCATAGCCTGATCATTACCATGACTACCCATTAAATATACACACAGATCAGTTAAATACATATATAAACCCCTAAATATACACACAGACAATTTAAATATATTCACAGATCCCTAAATACACAGACTAGCTCTGCCATCAATGAGGCTCCACACCAGGGCGGTAATTTTGCCTTAGCTCAGTGGTAGCACTCTTCACCCTCCGAGTCAGAAGGTGGTGGGTTCCATTTGCACTCGAGTGACTTGAGCACAAAATTTAGGCTAACACTTCAGTGCTGTACTGAGGGAGAGCTGCACTGTCGGAGGTACCGTCTTTCGGATGAGAAGTTAAACCGGCACCCCATCTGCCCCCTCAGGTGGACGTAAAAGATCCCACAGCATAATTCAAAGAAGAGCAGGGGAGTTCTCCCCAGTGTCCTGGCCAATATTTATCCTTCTACCAACATCACTAATACACCGATTACCCTATTGCTGTTTGTGGGAGCTTGCTGTGAGCAAATTTTCTGCCACGTTTCCTACTTTACAACAGTGGCTACACTTCAAAAGTACTTCATTGGCTGTAAAGCATTTTGGGATGACCTGAAAGGCGCTATCTAAATGCAAATCCTTTCCTTTCCCTACCTTCTACAGAAGCCCCCCACCCTGGGCTGTGCCCCTCTGCAGGAAGTGGTGACCAGGTGAAAATGACCAGCTACATTTATGGAAATGATGAACTTATATAAGACAGTTAGATAGCACAGGAAATATGTTAGCGGTAAATCTGTGACGTAGACATTTCAGTTTCCTGTTGGCTGAAATCTAATCCTCTTCACTTCACAGGGCAGAAACTAAGAAGCAGCATCTGCTGCGGCTGGTCACGGTGGAAATGTACTGTCTCTAATCTCACTTCTGTTTCCTTCCTTTTCCCCAGAGGATGGTGTTGGTTTGGTAATTGGATTGTGCAGTGTGTGCACACACCTGCAGGCTTCTGGCATCTATATCCACACTCTCTCTCCGGGATCGGCAGCTTAAATGAAAACTAACTCACAGGAATGCCCAACTCAACTCAATGCACCTTTTTTTGAAGATTGGGTGAATTACAGTTAACAAAACATACAAGGAATGATCCCACTGAATCACACTTATATAGCACCTTCTACATAGCGAAACGACCCATGCTGCCTCACAAAGGAGAGGGGGGAAGGAACACTGTGCAGGAACTGGAGAATGTTAGGTAAGGCATCTGAGGCCTGGTTGAAGAGGATGACATGGCAGGTGGCGAGAGAGGTAGTTGGGCTTTATGGAGAGAATTGCAGAGCGCAGGGGTGTGATGACTGAAGGCTCTGCCATTAATGGTGGAGCGGAGGCGGGGGGATAGAGGATACACAGTTGTCCAGACTCAGAGGAGTGTGTGGCCTGGGATATAGGGTTGGAGAAGGTTGCAAAGGTAGGCTGGGGTAAGGCCCTGTAAACAAGGACAAGGGATAATGATATGAAGAGCTGTTGGTGGGAAGCAGCTAGAGTTAGGACATGATTCTGTTTAGCTGTGGGGAGAGTATTTCAGCTTGCAGGGTCACTGAGGGGTGGGGAGGGGTGGAACAGGTTGTGGGGGTGGGGCAGGTACTCCATATCAGAGGAGTTCAGCAGCCTGACTGTGAGCAGCATTGCAGAGTCTGCGGAGAGGATTATTGATGAGCACAAGGAGCTTTCAGCAACAGTTAGGACTAGAAATTCATGAACTCACCGCCACACCATGAAATGGTGATAAAATGGCAGCCGCCGCTCTTTCGCCAGCTGATGGCAGTTCCCGCGGCGGTCACCATAATCCTCTTCCCCTTTGCGCTGCTGGTAACTGGCAGTGCCCTGCAAAAAGAAATGGTGGCGTGATGACATCATTCGCCATGGAACACCGACTTAACGTCACCAACCCGAACTTTGACCCTAGCGCTGTATTCAGCACTGGGTCCTAAGCACGCCAGGTTTACCGTGGTTAACGCCAGGCTGACAGTGGCGATGTCTGCAATTCTTAAAGGGACACACACATCATTCAGGTAAGTTTGAATTTAAGGGTTTGGGCTTTTTTTTTATTTTATTGAAATGGTATCTTGCTGCGTTAGATGTGAAAAGTTTTTTCAGTGTGTAGGGAGTGCTGCTGGATGCTTGCAAGGGCTCGGATGGTAAATGAAGGCCTTTGAGAAGACAGAACATGATGCGAATGCTCAGTAGGCCACGCAACGTACGTGGAGAGAAAAACAGAGCGCATATATCAGGTCGACATGCTGCCTGAGCAACTAAATATTTCCAGCATTTTATGCTGTCATTTCACATTTACAACATTCGCTGGCAGAGGGAAGAGGAAGATGCAGAAGAGGAGAAATCAGACGGAAGGGTGCATCCCAGGCAGCCCCTTTGTGGCCAGAATATCCGGGATGGAATCCATCCGCCTACGGTCTCACTGGCCAGGCAGGCTGCCTCTTGTTGGCCCACTGGTCAGGCAGGCTGCCTCTTCTTGTTGGCCCACTGGCCAGGCAGGCTGCCTCTTCTTGTTGGTCCACTGGCTGGGCAGGCTGCATTTCTTGGGTGTCTGAAATGAGGAAGGCACAAAAGTGGAGTTGTGCTGACAGGAGGGTGGGAAAGCAAGAGATGCATGCCAGGGATTCAGCACTCACCTGCTATTCCGCCATCGCTGTGCTGGCTCGGGAGGCTGGCGCAGGCAGGTGTGGGATTGGTTGGGGTTGGATCTGAAGGGGTGGGAGGAGAGCGATGCTTTCTGGGCTGCAGTTTAGTTTTCCGACAGGATGTTTGCTATTTTTTTGAGCTCCTTCATTCCGGAGGTGGATCAGAAGATTTACCATTTACACCGGCGGAAATTCTCCCTTCAGTGGCAATTGCACGGTTTAACCTGCAGCACCACTCTCACCCATCCCATTACCTCACAACCAAGAAATTATTTTTGAAGTGGAGTCACTGTTGTTGTGTAGGCAAAGACAGCAGCCACATTGCACACAGCAAGCTCCCACAAATAACAAATCAGGATGGCCAGTTCATCTGTTTTTGGTGGTGTTGCTTGAAGGGAGATCGGGACATGGCACAGTCCGTGATTTCCCGATATATATTTGGCCAGTGAGCGAGGCCATGCAAACTTGGAGGTTCTCTTGTTATTTCCTCCTTCCTTTTGTTTTGGGATCTCCCTCTGCCTTGTCCTCATCCTGCGACCAAAAAGAGAAGAAATGTAAGTGATTCCCAGGCCCCTGCGAATGTTGTGTTGGAATGGGTCAGAGTCGCACATGAGCTGTTTGGGACAAAGCACGTTACTACATACGGCTGGATTTTCATTCAGAAGTCAGGAAGGAGGCGGGACTACAACTTTTGGGTTGTAGCCCCGCCTCCATTGAGATGCGGCCAATCCACGCGATTTTCACTTGATTGACCTTGTTGAGCCCGCCCAGCAGGCTCAGCAGGCCAATTAAGGGCCACCCGGCAACAGGTGACGTCACAGACTGAAATTTCATCTATCAAGATGTGTTGACAGATGAAATATCATGTTTCACAGCTGCTTCAAGCTGTCAAACGCTGACAGTCTGACTTCTAACCTGAGTCCTTCTACACAGACTCAGTTAGAAATCTCACCGGCACAGAAAGCTGAAGGCTGTCACTTTTGACCGATCGCAGCCATTCTGCTTTCAGTGCCGGCTGAGTGATGGACTCCCGAAACCTAGAGGAAGAAAGGCTGTAAAGGTAAGTACAGGTAATTTAAACTTCTTTACACACTTTAGACACACCAAACACACTTACCTTTGCACTCATGCACCCATCACTCACTTGAACACCGACATCTCGACCCCTCCAACTCCTTCAGCCCGACGGCCCGACTCCTCTAACCTGGCGTGGTTTGGAGCCGTCGGGAATCCCACACGACAACCTTCAAAATAGGGATTAGGCTAAAAACTGCCCGTTAACTACCTGTTAACAGACAGTTAATTGGCACTAATCCCTTCCCGCCTCGGGTCGGCGGGTCCCAGTGCGGGGCGGGTACCCGCCTCCTTTGAAACTTACGTGGAGGCGGGTTTTGGGCGGGATGGTGTCGGGACCCCCGAATTAGGGATTTTAGCCCCCCGCATGCCTAAAAACCCGCCTCACGGCACACTGAAAATCGACCCCATAGTGTCCGTCTCCCACCTTCGTTCGATATCCCCCCTGACGGGCTCAGCAGCTTTAGGCCAACATCCTGCCATTGGAGGGGACAAGCCACTGGGATTCTCAATGCAATAGGCCGTTGTATTAACCTCACTTTATGTTTCTCTGCGCTCAGTGGCCCATTAGCTGCCTTACATTTATGCAGGTCTGGATACAAATATATCAGCCTTTAGTTAAATATGTGAAACTTTTCATTTGTATTTTATCTTTTACTGTAGGTCTGGTGATCAGATTTTAGAAATTAATAGGACAAAAACCCACAATCTGACTCTGAATGAAGCTTATGTCTTTCTACAGCATTGCAAGTCTGGACCTAATGACCTAATGATCAGCCGGCATCCCGATCCCCTGGTAAGAAACCAAAGAAGATGGACTGAAGTCAGATGGTGCAGACGAAGACAAAGGGAGGTATTTGAACCTAACTCGCCGGTCGGGAGCCGGGCGGGATTGGGAGCAATGTTCCTTTTTATCCCGCCCAATTTCACTCTCCATTGAAGTAAATCGAGAGGAATATTGAGCGGGATGTAAAACCAATGTTCCACCCGATCCCGTGGGTTTCCCACCTTGCGAGTTAGGTTAAGATGAACCCCTAATAGTTTCTGGTGCCCTCTTAGCTCAACTTGCATTTTCTTTAATGTAACGGAACGTCACAAGACTTTTCGCAAACAGGCGTGGAAGAAAATGGAGGGTGACCTGAGGAGGGAGAGATTAGAAGGTGATTGGAATCTTGGTCGAGGTGATGGGCTTTGAGAAGGTGCAGAGAGGGGATGAGTGAGAGAGTTTCAGAGAGTAGCATCAAGGCAGATGAAGGCTCCCTCATCAAAGGTGGACGAAGGTATGGGACGCACAGAAGGTCGGGCTCAGAGGAACGGAGTGTTTGGGAGGGAATATAAAGAGATAGGGCTGGGGAGAGTGCGGAGGCTGGTTGAGGGGGGAGGCCATGGAGGGGCTTAGACAAGGGTGTGATTTTTAGATTTTGTTACTTAATTCTGATTTAATACGTTCAGTAGCAGTTTAACAACATAAGAAATAGGAGCTGGAGTAGGCCAGCCAAGTAAAGATTGAGGGAGGTGGGGGGGGGCGCGGGGGGGGCGGTGGCGTGAATCCCAGGTCAGGGAAGGCCCAAGATATCCCGGTGGAGCTCAGAGGAGAACTCCTGTAGTTCCTGGCCCACAAGGAATCTTTAGAAATGTAAAAGAATCTGACTTACCTGGATCTTCTGAGGCCAGGGTCCTTGCTGCCGTTAGCTTTCGCTGGGGAGTTCGAGACTGAACGGGCTTTAGTTTGGCCCACGGTTAAAATGGTGTGCGCGCCCCAATAATGTCATCAGGACGTGACTTTGCCATTGAAATTAGGCCCCCGCTCCTCTGGGGCAGGTGGCCTTCCCATGCCTGAATTGCGGCAAGTAAGAATGGTGGGGGCGTGAACATGTCGAGAATGCGACGCCAACTCCCTCACCCTCTTAATCTCCCCCGCCCACACGGTTTCTGCCGGGCAGGGTGGGGGTGAGTGAGGCTAAAATCAACCCTTCTGAGTGAAACACCAATATCACATGGCTCCTTAATCTGTGTGTGAAAATCGTATTCAAGCAAGGTTTGCAAGCTAAACCATCACTGCCAGGACTGGGCCAGAGCAGTTTAAATACAGGGTAGTTTAATGCCCAAACCTTTCTGGTACAACAGCACCACTAGATAGCACTAAACAGAATGGCCCAGTAATTCCGTTCCAAACGCGTGAGTACGGTCGGGGTACTCACGTGTCTGGCCGGAGGAAATGCCGGTTTTCAGCATGCACAGCGCATGCGGGGAAAACCGGCATTTCCTGTCCTCTGAACGAAGGGGTTCAGAGGCACAGCGCGTGCGACTGCACAGGCAGCGCGTGCGCAGTAAAATTCGCCGGTTTCATTCATGGATTCAGTGAGGTTAAGTCCTTACAACTTACACATGAAAAAAGCATGTGTAAAGTTGCTCCAGAGGCTGCGGAGGAAGATATATTTTATCGTGGAGCTTCTGAAAGGCAATATTTTTGTTTGGGAAAGGGAGGAAAGTTATTTTAAGAAATGCTGAGGTAAGTTTTAAAGTTTAATTTTTTTTTTTAAACGGGTTTTCAGTACTGTAGGTAGAAGGAGCAATTGTGGCTATGTGAATTGAATTTGCTGTGTTTATTAAATGTGAAAATGACTTCTAAAATGAATAATGTAATATTTCCAACATTTTTAAGAAAGAAACTTTTCATCAGTAATATATTCTTTTAAGTAATTATGTATGTATGTCCGTATATATTCCTTTACGTATATGTATGTATGTATATATTCCTTTACTTATGTGTATGAATGTATGTATTTAATTATGATTTTCCAACAAGTTACTTTCTCTGAAAGTCATAATTAAATACATACATTCATACACATAAGTAAAGGAATATATACATACATACATATACGCAAAGGAATATATACAGACATACATACATAATTACTTAAAAGAATATATTACTGATGAAAAGTTTCTTTCTTAAAAATGTTGGAGTCATTTTCACATTTAATAAACACAGCAAATTCAATTCACATAGCCACAATTGCTCCTTCTACCTACAGTACTGAAAACCCGTTTTAAAAAACAAAAATAAACTTTAAAACTTACCTCAGCATTTCTTAAAATAACTTTCCTCCCTTTCCCAAACAAAAATATTGCCTTTCAGAAGCTCCACGATAAAATATATCTTCCTCCGCAGCCTCTGGAGCAACTGTACTCATGCTTTTTTCATGTGTAAGTTGTAAGGACTTAACCTCACTGAAAGCATGAATGAAACCGGCGAATTTTACTGCGCACGCGCTGCCTGTGCAGTCGCACGCGTTCTGCCTCTGAACCCCTTCGTTCAGAGGACAGGAAATGCCGGTTTTCCCCGCATGCGCTGTGCATGCTGAAAACCGGCATTTCCTCCGGCCAGACGCGTGAGTGCCCCGACCGTACTCACGCGTTTGGAACGGAATTACTGGGCCAGTGGAAAATCATCTTGGGCTGTGAAATTGATCAGGCGGGTATGATGTATTACCAAGACGATAACGCGTTTCTCCTGCCATAGGCCGGGGTGATTTTCTAGCCAGTCACTTCATTAAAATTACTTTAACAACTCTTTCCATTTCTTCCTTGCAAGGACGTCTGTGTAAGCAGGAGGCCTGTGAGTGAGAAAAATGCCCAGGAACTGCTAGTAGCCAACACCTTCACGAGCTAGTGGCGCCTTGTTCCTCCCCCTCCCCCCGCAAGGCAAGGAAAGGAGCCGACACAATTTAAAGTGAAGCAGTGAACTTTTATTGCATCATAAAACAGTTTTCAGGGTCAGTTTTGATGTAGATAGTTTATAACTTTAAAATGTTAACTAGCTATTTCCTGCTTTTCAAACATTTGTAAACATGAATAGTTCAGAAAAAAATGTGTTAACATTTTAAAGTGACTTTTTCTGTTTTCTTAGTGCAATAAAGACAATCAAGGTGGAAACTAGCTGTGTTCTAATTTTCAAATAGTTGTAAAAATACTTTGGCTCCAATAAAAGCTGCTAATTTTTTTCAAACTGACTACAGGCTGCACTGTTTAAAGGAAAAGGTTACATATCCTTTCAGTCACAAATAAACATTTCAATGAAAACAGCAAACACAACATTTTACATGTCAATAAAATGAAAAATTTATCAATTGCACGATTTGCCCCCTCGCGTCTGCGACTGAGGGTCCAAGGAGGTGCATTGCGCAAGAGGTCATCGTCGTACCTATCCTCACACTGTTCCCTTTCGGGAACTGTATGAAGTGGTGGAAGGATTTCTGGCCACGTTAACGCTCCTTCCGTGACCATAACCATCTTCATACCAGCCATTAGGGTGGTTAGTCCTATGGCGTGAGGGTTTTACGGGCTCCCACAACCCATCTGAGGGGGGGGGGCCACCCACACCCGCAGACGCAAGTATCCCGCTGGATGTCCACCCAGAATTTATAGTTGGAGCTCCGACTCCACTTGCCAGGACTGTCTGGAGCGGGGTTCGAAACCCTACTCCTTCTGGCCCAGCGGCGGGGATGCTTACCGCTACGCAAAAGGCCCACTCCGCGCAAAAGGTGACACCCATACATTTCCTGCGCCTTTTCCCTCCCCGTGACTTGAAAGACCAAGCTATCATCTGTCCTTTTTGCGGCGCCTTGGACTTCTCATTACCAATGATGAGCAGGCGCTGCGCCTCCACCTCGTTGAGGAGATTGCTGAGGTCATCATCAGTTCAATTGTGAGTTCTTTTAATGCCGTGAATTGTGCTCATTCCAGCCATTTCACGTTGCTAATCGGAGTGGGCCTTTGGCGTAGCGGTAGGATCCCCGCCGCTGGGCCAGACGGGCAAGCCCCCGATCCAAATTTCTGCCCCAACATTTTGAACTCAGCCAGGGAAGACCATTATTTGTGCTGAGGCCAGCTTAACTCCTGCCCAGAATTGTAACCTGTCCTCTTTTCTTTGTCACTGTTGCCATGGCTGTTACGGGGTAAATTTTACGCGCTGATGGTGTCAGCTCAGAGTTGCGTGTGTCAGGCGTTCATGTCAGGATTTCTGGTCCACAGCCACACCAATTTCTGTCCGTTGCAGATGGAAAATGACGGTGGCCGCAATCAGACACTCTGACCTCCGAACCTGAATCCCGTCATGTGACGCTTTGCGCTGGTAACTGTTAACATGTACGATTCGCCCAACTTGTTTCTGAAGATAACGGAAACTGGGACCTTTCAAAGTGAAACAAACATCAGTTGTCGATTTACGATTTTCTCCTTTACCCTGGGCGTTAAGCATCGGCCGATTGTGGAGAGGAAAATCCGACAGGAAGGATCACACGCGGCCAACTGAACCCGCCTCAGTGATAAAGGGCGAGGCGTCCTCTCTGCTAGATTATCCTCGCTGCCCTCCAGCCAAGCGATGATTAACACCCAGGCAGGAAAGACAAAAATTGACCCCGGTACTGCGAGCAAAACTGGGGTCAGGAAACACTCTGTTTGATGTTACAGGAAAGCGCGATTGATGAAGAATGTTCTCCTGCTTTTCAATCTTCACTTCTTGCTGTTCGTTGTTCCATCTTAATCAATACAAGCGTTTCCTTCAGAAATATGGATATTGTAGCGGTTCGTGTAGATCACCACTAAATAAGAGAGTTTGACTTCGACGAACTATAAATAAGTTGTTTATTTACAGGAACAGGCTAATTACAGCAGGTAAGGTAACAGGTAAGATGGCTGACTGTAGGAGCACTGTGGTGTAGGTCTTGTCCCAGCGGGGACTCCACAAGGACTGAGTTCGCAGTCCTGTGGGGAGCATGATGACGTCATCGCGTTTGTGTTGTGACGTCATCACGTTGTTCGCGTTTCCCGCGCTTAGGGCGTCACGTGATGCGCGTCGTTGCGTCGCTGGCCATTGAGGCTGAAGTCGGGAGGCCGAGCTGTGCCGGTGCTTGCCACGGGAGCAGTAGGTCGCGTCCCTCCCGTCGGCTGGCCGTTGAGGCCGAAGACGCTAGGCCGGGCTGTGCCGGCGCACGCACATCACGTTGTGGAGTGTGATGTCTCACACAGCCCATACTGGAATGGTGGAGTGTGATGTCTCACAGCCCATACTGGAATGGTGTAGTGTGATGTCTCACACAGCCTATACTGGAATGGTATAGTGTGATGTCTCACAGCCCATACTGGAATGGTGTCGTGTGATGTCTCACATAGCCCATACTGGAATGGTGTAGTGTGATGTCTCACACAGCCTATACTGGAATGGTGTAGTGTGATGTCTCACACAGCCCATACTGGAATGGTGCAGTGTGATGTCTCACAGCCCATACTGGAATGGTGTAGTGTGATGTCACACAGCCCATACTGGAATGGTGTAGTGTGATGTCTCACAGCCCACACTGGAATGGTGTAGTGTGATGTCTCACAGCCCATACTGGAATGGTGTAGTGTGATGTCTCACACAGCCCATACTGGAATGGTGTAGTGTGATGTGTCACAGCCCATACTGAAATGGTGCAGTGTGATGTCTCACAGCCCATACTGGAATGGTGTAGTGTGATGTGTCACAGCCCATACTGGAATGGTGTAGTGTGATGTCTCACACAGCCCATACTGGAATGGTGTAGTGTGATGTCTCACACAGCCTGTACTGGAATGGTGTAGTGTGATGTCTCACACAGCCCATACTGAAATGGTGTAGTGTGATGTCTCACACAGCCCATACTGGAATGGTGTAGTGTGATGTCTCACAGCCCATACTGGAATGGTGTAGTGTGATGTCTCACACAGCCTGTTCTGGAATGGTGTAGTGTGATGTCTCACAGCCCATACTGGAATGGTGTAGTGTGATGTCTCACACAGCCCATACTGGAATGGTGCAGTGTGATGTCTCACACAGCCCATACTGGAATGGTGTAGTGTGATGTCTCACAGCCCATACTGGAATGGTGTAGTGTGATGTCTCACACAGCCTGTTCTGGAATGGTGTAGTGTGATGTCTCACACAGCCCATACTGGAATGGTGTAGTGTGATGTCTCACACAGCCTGTACTGGAATGGTGTAGTATGAAGTCTCACACAGCCCATACTGGCTGGGGGTAGTACGAGGTTTCAATAATGTCCTGATGCTGCCTTGCTCAACTGTGTGTGTGTAATCTGGTGTTTAAAATAACGAGACAAAAGGAACCAGAAATCATTCCAACAGCCGTCATTTGTAGCAAAGCAGTAAATATGTTCAAAACAACTTGTCTAAAAACATGAGGATATCCGGCAGAGGCGCGATGGGCTGAATGGCCTCCTTCAATGCTGTAAACCTCTGTGATTCTTTGAGGATAGTCTTTCTATAAGCCAAGGAAAGGGCAGCTGGTTGGAAGATCCAAAGCGATAAATCTTTGTTCAAAGTTTCTTGATTGTTGTGCACAAGGTTGCGAGATGCCAGTGTTGGCACTGGTGCATCAGAAATTCAGAGGATATTCGGCAGAGACAAGGTGGCGTCATTGGATGAAATCCTACTTTCTTTCCCCTCTGCAATGAACAAGTGACTGGTTTGGGTCCTTGAGTTGTTTAAATGTCCAATGGAACCACAAGTCACTGTGATGGGAGCAGAGCCTCATCCTGTTTCAAGCTATAAATTCTTTGCATTGTACCTTGTGATATAGGTGAAATTATTATGAATTTAAAAAGATGACTTCACTGAGCTGTGTTTATAAAAAGATCCCTTTGTTTCAGTGGTGGGGGTGGAGGGGGGAATAATATCCAACGGAGACTCTCGGGGTCAGCCTGTCTCCAGAAGGAAACGTATCCTCATTAATTCATTGGATCAGGAATTCCCTTCTATCTTTAATTGCAGGCAGAACTTGCAGATGTTTAACAAATCTCAGAGGTTGTTGTCGGATCCAGACTATTTGTTTTGTAAGTCAGGTGTCAAAGAAATGGTTGGAAGATTGCTCTTCAGACTCTTATCTACCTGAACGGTAAAATTGATGACCTGCCATTGTGGTGCTGTGTGTTGTATTCTGCCAGCCCTACAGCGATGGTGGAATCGAAGCTTTCCCGATATTAGCAATTCTTCATTTGCCTACAAACCCAAACTATGGCAGTGGGAGTAGTTTGGGGCTGAAGAGCCCAAATAATATCACCATTTAAACAGACAATGGGGGGAAAACGTCCGTTGGTTCACGCCTCCAGGGGGCGCTAACGGGGCACTAGGAACTTAGCGCCTGAGCGCGGCGATTTCAGCGCTGCTCGCGAAATTGACCAGTCGTTTTGCGCTGGCAATCTCCTGTGCCCGCGGATCGTGACGTCATTCGAGGGTGCAACGCCCCTTTAGCGCCCCGGACCAGAAATTGAGTCACGCCCCCTGCCTTACTGTCTGCCGCTAGGAGCGACAGGTAGATTGGAACGTTTTCAAGTCGGGAAGGGGCTGGGGGAGCGCTATTTAAAGGCGGCCGCTTCCTGCCTTTTCTTGTCGGCAAAGGTTTTGGTACACGGAGGTTGAGAGCGAAAGAGACGTCTGGAGAGATTGGACACTGTCCTATGGAGTTTTGGGTCCTGAGCACCACTTTTGAGGTTCATATTTACCATATTTAGCAGCTTGTATGGGGGCTGCACTAACTCGGGGTGTCATCGTCCTGCACCTGCAGAATCGGAGGCATCAGAAACGCAGAGGGAGAGTGGCAAACATGGCCAGACGGAGGAGGGCCAACAGGCCTCTGCACAGGAGACCTTACCCTCCCAGGGTATTCCGGGAGGAATTCTCCAACATTCATTTGTCTGAGGAGCAGTGTTTGTGCAGGCTGCGCTCCAGCAAGGAGGTGGTCACTGAGCTCTGCCACCTGCTGCAACCAGATCTGCAGCCTCAACTGAGGACCAGGACGTCTCTGTCGGTGGCAGTGAAGGTCACAGTGGCTCTGAGTTTTTATGCCACTGGCTCCTTTCAGGCTTCAACTGGGGACATTGCGAATATCTCCCAGTTCGCTGTCCATTGTTGTATCCGGGAGGTGACAAATGCCCTGTAGAAAAGGAGACGCCAGTACATCTCTTTCCACATGACCCGGGACAAACAGCATGAACGCGCATGTGGCTTTGCAAGGATAGCGGGCTTCCCCATGGTGCAGGGCGCCATTGACTGCACGCATGTGGCATTGCGGGCACCTCATGAGAATGCAGTGGTGTTCCAAAACCGCAAGGGGTTCCACTCTCTGAATGTGCAGTCGGTCTGTGACCACAGACAGCTGATACTCGCCGTCAATGCCCTCTATCCTGGCAGCAGCCACGATGCCTTTATCCTGCGCCAGACTGGTGTCGCAGACCTCTTCCAACCACCACGTCAACCTAGTTGATGGCTCCTCGGGGACAAGGGTTATCCACTCTGCACCTGGCTGAAGACATCGCTCCGTACCCCCAGCACCCCTGCCGAGCCATAGCGCCACCAGGAACCTCATTGAGCACTGGACCACTCAGGATGAGCCCTGCAGTACTCTCCCGAGCGAGTCTCGCTTTTCATTGTGTGCTGCATGCTTCATAACATTGCAATAATTAAATCCCAGCCATTGCCACCAGGGATTGGTGCACCACCTCAGGAGGAGGAAGAGGGAGAGGAGGCGGAGGATCAGCAGCACCAATGTGTGAGGGAGGCGCACAATGCTGCCACTGCAAGGGCCGTCCGTGAACCGTTGATAAGACAGCGCTTCTAACCATTTACAGAGAAGATGGCTTCTGGGATGAAGAAGCACATCATCGCAAGCATCCCGCACCCCCGGGCAAAGCTGCAATGAGTTAAATCAGCCAAGATGTAAAGTAACAATAAAATAATTTATATTACAAACTCTGTGTCATTTATTCAGGACAAACAATTAGAAACAAACCCAACAATTCATGAACTAACAAAACTCGCTCTCACAACATCGAGAAAAACGGCAAAACAGTAAACAAATATAATAACATCAACATCGAACTTTCCGCACAAACATTCCCCCGATTTATTTAAAGATTCTACTGTTGGGCCTTCGAGGGTGATCTCCATCCCCTGCGCACTTCCCCCCTCCCACCCTACTGCTCCCCCGTAATGTGGTCCCAGTGGCTGCAGCAAAGCTGCTGAAAGGCTGCTGAATGTCAGATCCTGAGACTACAGATGCCCTAGAAGGACACCCTCGACCAGCTCTGGGCCTAGAGGGCCCGGCTGCAGACTGCACCAACTCTGCATGGGCAGCAGCAGTCTGGGCTGGCTGTGTTGCAGGCCATGTCAAGTGCAATGGGGAAGTGGTAATGGTGGGAGCAGGAATGCTGTCATCCTGAGAGAGGACAGCACCTTCCTGCTCGACCGACACACTGGCACTCCCACGGGGCAGTACCTCAGCATCCGGAGCAATCTGCTCGAGCACAGGTTGCTGGCCTACTGCGGTACCGTGAGAGCCCCGGGGGACTGAGGGTGACCCAGTGACGATGGCAGCCGTCAGTGCTTACATGACATCAATCGGAGACTGCATGAGAGCAGTCTGAGACTCGATGGCACCAGCCAATGACTCGATTGCAGCACTAAGCCATTGCGTTGTGTCGGCCTGTGCTGCAATGGCTCCTGCCACCTCACCCATTACACACGGCATGGGCTCTGGTTCCCCACGGTCTCCCTGAAATTCAACCATCCTCTGCAACGAGGCGAGGATGGGTTCAAGGGTTTACACACAGATGACAGCTGTGTTAGCGGCGGACTCCTCCATGCTCCTAGCCAGTGCATCCCTGCTGTCGGGCACCCTTGCCATTGCACCCATGAGCTCAGTGTGCATGCTCAATGCCTGGGTATTCATGGCCGCGATGTCGAGGTCCGAGTCCGACTCCTGTGCCGCAGAACTCACACATCTACTCACACTCATGGCCCCCGAGCTTCCCTACCACCATGGTGTTGCTGCAGCCCGCTGGGTCCAGGAGCTTCGCCCTCATCAGACCCTAACCCCCTGCTCCCCTCCAGGGAAGGCGTGGCCCGTGTCGGATTTGTCACCCTTGGGACTCGCAGGCGGTGAGGTTCCGGCTTCCTCTCCTCCTCCTCTGGCGTCGCTGCCACTGGCAGGCTGAGGGCCCGGCTGGTCAGCTGGTGGTTCACTATCTGAAAGCAGGAAGGTACAAGAGTGGTTTTAGCGTGAGGGCAGGGGGGCAGGAAAGGAGCAAGGACTGGAGACAGTTAGTTGGATTGAAAGTGCAAAAGGCTGGTGTTGTGAGGGGCAAGTGGTATGAGGAGAGAAAGCTGATGAACTTACCATTGCTGTCCCCAAGGGGGTCGACCGCTCCAGCGGCCACGGCACCTATGACCTGGCTGGCAACGATCCTGTGGACTCCATCCTCCAACTCAGTCAGGGGGTGTAGGTCCACTGGTCCTCCTGCCGTGCATTGTTGCTCCCGTCTGTTCGACAGAGCTTGGCCTGCAAGATAAAGGACAGCGTGTGAGTGAGTGTGCAGCCATGTGTTTGGCTGGTGTGCCTCCCCTAGTTGAATAGCTGTTATTATGTGCAGCCATGTGTTTGGCTGGTGTGCCTCCCCTAGTTGAATAGCCATTATTATGTGCAGCCATGTGTTTGGCTGGTGTGCCTCCCCTAGTTGAATAGCCATTATTATGTGCAGCCATGTGTTTGGCTGGTGTGCCTCCCCTAGTTGAATAGCCATTATTATGTGCAGCCATGTGTTTGGCTGGTGTGCCTCGCCTAGTTGAATAGCCATTATTATGTGCAGCCATGTGTTTGGCTGCTGTGTCTCCCCTAGTTGAATAGCCGCTATTATGTGCAGCCATGTGTTTGGCTGGTGTGTCTCCCCTAGTTGAATAGCCATTATTATGTGCAGCCATGTGTTGGCTGGTGTCCCTCCCCTAGTTGAATAGCCGTTATTATGTGCAGCCATGTGTTTGGCTGGTGTGCCTCCTATAGTTGAATAGCCCTTAATATGTGCAAGGTGTGGAATGTGCATGTGTCTTTTATGAGTTGACATGGTTCTTGGATGACTGTTGGGCATTTGGGTTGTTAAACCCTCTGGGCACAGAGTGAAGTTGAGATGGAGGAATGTAGAGGTATTGAAAAGCAGGTTCTCACCCTGACCCCCCGAGTGAGGCCGTTGACCTTCTTCCTACACTGAGTGTGACTCCTCGGCACCAGGCTCCTTGAGGACACGTGCTGAGCCATCTCTCTCCACACCCCTCGGAACTCCCAGGGCAATGGCCTCCTGCCACTCTCTGGGAACAGCACTGCCTATCGCCATTCAACAGCACCAACCACCTGATTGGCTAAAGCACAATATTCATAAAACAGCAAATCATGACTGAACAGGTCGGGGATCCACCAATGAACCAATAGCATCTTAAAGAACACACAGCCTGACTAGTTGAGTGCACAGAAGATCAGCTTTTTGTTAGACTTTGTTGGGGACAATTTCCACAATCTCATGCTGTAAATTCGTGCAGGCTCGATGGGCCGAAATGGCCTCTATCTGCACTGTGGGGTTTCTGTGATTCTGTGAAATTCACTGGAGAAACCGTTGTTTTTTTAGCCATTTATGTTGTTTCTCAGAGGGTTCTGCCGGAGAAACCCCATGGAAATTGCAAACGTGTGTTTCTAAAGGAACAGGCCAGGCCAGGCCCCAGTCCACCTTAGTCATAGATTGCTTTCCTTCAGTCCCAGGTGTTAGCCTTTGCTCAGTGGGTAGCACTCCTGCCTCCCGAGTCAGAAGAGTGTGGGTTCAGTAATGAGGGAGTGCTGCACTGTTGGAGGTGTCGTCTTTCACATAAGATGTTAGACCAAAGCCCCATCCGCCCTCTCAGGTGTGTAGAATTCGCAAAATTAATATTGTATTATAACGGTCCTCTGGCAGAAGAGGCCTTGATTTTAAAAGACTGTTTTAAAAGAAGCCCAGAAAAGAGACACACAAAATGGCCGCCAGACCCCGTGACTGAATTATTGGGATGTGGCGGATCGCCACCTAAACGGGCGCAATCCACTTTTCCATCCGTGGACAATAAATCGGGCACCTTGCCTTTAAGAAGCATGCTGCCTTTAAGGCATGACAAAGGAGCGGGCGTCGCCCTCAGTGTGTACACAAAAGCGCGGGCGTCGCCCTCATTCTGTTTTCGGGTTTAGCAGAGAGAAGAGCTGGGGCAGCCATCTCTCAAGAGAATGTAATAAAAAGCCGTGTGTTCCTCAGATCGGTTCGGCCTCCATTCGTGTTCCGCGGCAGCCTCAACATTGGTGACCCCGACGCTCAGAACGTATTCCGAGCACTGCAATGGCGGACACGAACGCAGTTTCCGTGAAACTGCCGGAGTTTTGGGAAAACCAGCCCGAAGCCTGGTTCCTCCAAGCTGAGTCCTTATTCCGGCTGCGACACATCACCACAGATGGGACGAAGTATGACTACCTCGTCGCATCACTCGGTAGCTCCACAGTCACGAAGGTCTGGATAGCGCTGCAGAACTCACCAGAGGAGGGCAAGTATGCACATCTTAAGGCCGCGCTCCTTAAAAAATTTACGACCTCGACATACCAGCGAAACTGCCGCCTCCTCGACCTTCCAGGCCTCGGTGACGCCTCACCATCAGACCTCCTCTCCCACATGCTCTCACTCACCGACGAGAGCCCACCCGGGTCCCTCTTCCGCACGCTGTTCATCCGCCAGCTACCTCCCAGCATCCGCCCAGCGATCGTGGCGTCCGGCCTCACGGACCTAGAAGCCCTGGCCGACGAGGCCAACAAGCTGCTGTCCGCTCACTCCAGCCACGACGTCACTCCGGGCCTGGCAGCCACAGCCTGGGCGCGCCCCTCACCGGCCACCACGCAGCCACAAGGCCCAGCCACGGGGCCCATGGGGCCTTCGCGCCCCACAAACCCGGGCTACTGTTACTACCACGCACGGTTCGGCGCCAGGGCACAACGGTGCACACCTCCCTGCTCCTTCAAGTCCGCCCCCGTACCAGCCCCCGCGATGGCCGTGGGCCACACGGGCTCCCTGCTGTACGTCACGGATGACAAAACCGGCCGCCGGTTCCTGTGCGACACTGGAGCTCAGCACAGCATCATCCCGGCCTCCGCCCTCGACATCCAAAAGGGCAAACGAGGACAGGCGCTGGCTGCCGCTAACGGCTCGGACATCCGGACGTACGACACCCGCAGTCACCCTCGACCTCGCTGGTCGCTGCTACCGATGGGAGTTCATCACTGCCAAGGTACTCTCCCCTCTCATTGGCGCAGATTTCCTGTGTGCCCACGGCCTACTGGTAGACATCCCTCGACACTGCCTCGTGGACATGAACACCATGTCCCCCATCCTGGGCGCTATGGCCCCCCGTCAACCCACCGACATGGCGTCACAGTGCCACGCCCGGGCCACGGATCGGCCCTCCTGGCCGAATTGCCGGCCCTCACCAACCCGACCTTCTCCGCGGAGGTCGCCAAACACGGGGTGGAACACTTCATCCCCACCACAGGCCCCCCAGTGTACGCCAACGCCCGCAGGCTGGACCCGGCCAAACTGGAGATCGCGCGGACCGAGTTTGCCACTATGGAACAGCTCGGCATCATCCGCCGCTCCAACAGTCCCTGGGCCTCCCCACTCCACATCGCCCCCAAACCAGGTGGGGGTTGGCGCCCCTGCGGGGATTACCGCCGCCTCAACAACGCCACCACCCCTGATCGGTACCCCGTGCTGCACATTCAGGACTTCTCGGCTAGACTGGCCGGCCGCTCAGTCTTTTCCAAAGTCGACCTGGTGCGCGGCTACCACCAAGTCCCCATCCACCCCGCGGACGTCCCCAAGACGGCCGTAATCACCCCCTTCAGGCTTTTCGAGTTCCTGCGGATGCCCTTCGGCCTCAAAAACGCGGCCCAGGCATTCCAACGGCTCATGGACTCGGTCCTTCGGGACCTGAAGTTCCTGTTCGTCTACCTGGATGACATCCTGGTAGCCAGTTCCTCCAAGCAGGAACACCTCGAACACCTTCGCATCCTGTTCGGGCGCCTCAGCGACCACGGGCTCATCCTCAGCCCAGCCAAGTGCCAGTTCGGCCTGGACAAGATCGACTTCCTCGGCCACCACATCACCCATGCTGGGGCCATTCCCCTGCCCACCAAGGTGCAGGCCATCCAGCAATTTCCCCGCCCCACCACCATCAAAGGACTCCAGGAGTTCCTCGGGATGGTGAATTTCTACAACCGCTTCATCCCCAAAGCGGCGTCCCTCATGAGGCCCCTGTATGAAGCCCTCCGGGGCAGGAGCGGCAAGATGGCGGTCGAATGGACGGCAGACGTATCAGCCGCCTTCAACTCCACCAAGACCGCGCTTGCCGACGCCACCCTGCTCGTGCACCCACGGCCCAATTGCAGAGTAGCGCTCACCGCGGACGCCTCCGACCACGCGGTCGGCGCCGTGTACGAGCAGTGGGTCGATGGCGCCTGGCAAGCACTTGCCTTCTTCAGCCGCCAACTACGCCCCCCGGAGGTCAAGTACAGCACCTTCGACCGCGAGCTCCTCGCGCTGTACCTGGCGGTCCGCCATTTTCGGTTTTTGCTGGAGGGCCACCCCTTCACTGCGTTTGTCGACCACAAACCCCTGACATTCGCAATGGAAAAGACAACCGACCCCTGGTCCGCCAGGCAGCAGCGCCAGCTCGCGGCAGTGTCCGAGTTCACCACGGACATCCAACATGTCTCCGGCCGAGACAACGTGGTAGCCGACTGCCTCTCCCGCCCCGCCATCCACGCCGCACACCTGGCAGTCGACTACGCTCAACTCACAGCAGACCAGCTCACGGACCCTGATCTGCTCTCCGCACCTACCAACCTACCAGGGCTACGCCTGGCCGATGTCGCCTGCGGCCCGACCGCAGTCACGGTCAAGTGCGACATATCCCTATCTCAACCTCGGCCCGTCGTCCCAGCGTCCTGGCGCCGCCGGGTATTCGAGATTCTCCACAACCTCTCCCACCCCGGCGCCCGCACATCCATCAAATTGGTAGCCAACCGCTTTGTCTGGCGCGGCCTTCGCAAGGATGTGCGTACTTGGGCCAACTCCTGCCTAGCCTGCCAACGGGCCAAGGTGCAGCAACACATGAATGCACCCCTCGAGGAGTTCACCGTCCCTTCACGTAGATTCGACCACATCCACGTGGACATCGTCAGGCCCCTGCCGCCGTCGCAAGGCCACATGCACTTGCTGATGATCGTCAACCGCACCACGCGCTGGCCCGAGGCAATTCCACTGACCTCTACCATCACCGCCGACATCGCCAGAGCCTTCGTCAGCACCTGGGTCGCACGGTTCGGCATTCCCTCCGACATGACGTCGGACAGAGGTCCGCAATTTACCTCTGAATTCTGGACCGCCATCGCACGCAATCTCGGGGTGACCACAGCGTACCACCCCCAAGCCAACGGACTGTGTGAGCGGTTCCACAGATCCTTGAAGGCATCTCTTCAAGCCAGCCTCCAGGACGGTGCCTGGACCGACCGACTCCCGTGGGTCCTCCTCAGCCTGCGCTCCGCAGTTAAAGAAGACCTCCACGCATCGGCAGCAGAGCTTGTGTACGGCCAGCCGCTGCGCATACCCGGCGAGTTCCTGCCCACCACCACGACACCCTGGTCAGCCGACCAGCAATGCCACGACTTCGCCTCAGCGGCGCTACAGTTCGCCCCGGTGTCCATTGCCTGGCACGGTGAATCCACCTCACACGTCCCATTAAGCCTGCACCAGGCACGGTTCATTTTCGTCCGGCACGACGCCCAACACGGACCCCTTCAACCCCCGTACGACGGGCCCTACAAAGTGCTACAGGCTGGGGACAAATTTTTCACCCTACAAGTGGGCGACAGGACTGAAAAAGTGTCGGTTGACCGACTCAAGCCAGCACACTCGGAGCCTGGTGAGCAGGTCCCAGTAGCTCGTCCACCGCCATGCGGCCGACCTGCCCTCAAGCCAGTACACCCGGCTGCTCCACGCCCGGCCGTTCCACGTCCACCGGCGTCCTACAAGAGCCGCTCCAGCCAGCCCATCAGACCGCCGCACCGTCTCGTCCACACCTCCTAAGCGGATTCTGGGGGGAGCTGTGTGGCGGATCGCCACCTAAACGGGCGCAATCCACTTTTCTGTCCGTGGACAATAAATCGGGCACCTTGCCTTTAAGAAGCATGCTGCCTTTAAGGCATGACAAAGGAGCGGGCGTCACCCTCAGTGTGTACACAAAAGCACGGGCGTCGCCCTCATTCTGTTTTCGGGTTTAGCAGAGAGAAGAGCTGGGGCAGCCATCTCTCAAGGGAATGTAATAAAAAGCCATGTGTTCTTCAGATCGGTTCGGCCTCCATTCGTGTTCCGCAGCAGCCTCAACAGGGACACTTTAAAATGGTTCCTGCAGTCCCCAGACAGCCTTTGTGGATTCAACCCACAGTAAGTTCTGGAAGCCGTTTCTGAGAGAACGAAACCAGATACCCACACATACATAAAGATTGGATGCAGATCCAGTCAGATCAGCCTGTAGATAAAGGCATTCAAATGTTTACCCAGACAAAGGGGAACAGTTCCATATTCATAAAGAACGCATCAAGGACCCGTTAAAGACATCAAAAAGACATTAAAACATTACCAGGTCATTCCAGACCAGAGATGGCCATCACCGGCCATCCCGAAAGCAGCTTAAATATAACTACCCCGCTGTGCCATAAGCCCGCCAAAAGTTAAACAAAGACTAACCTTGATTTGGCGGGAGATAGAGGCTTCTTCTGAAAAGTATAATTGGAGACACCGGGGGTAGCGAAAGAGCTTCATCTTAGATATTGGGAGAAGAGAGGTTCCTTTTCTTCATCATCTTTGTGGGACCTTCGGTAATAGCCATTACCTTCGATAGCAGCTGGAGTTTGGAGAAGAAGATGGCTCGAGTCGGCGTCCCACCCCGGGGTAAAACAGCGGGAGATCATCGACTAACCCCGGGCCGTTGACGAAACGGGAGGGTGGAAAAACTACCGAAGAAATCTATATGAAAGCCGGCTAGAGGCTTCCAACCGTGGTCAAGCAGATGATCTCCGCCGACATCCAGGCCCGTCAGTGTCCAGCCTGTCCGTGACCTTCACCCCGAGAGAGAGAGTGAGGTGCGGCGCAGCCCGCTGTGGCTCCACTGACCACGAGGAAACAGGACGCCTGAGGGGATGAAAACGCAGACCTGTTTCAAAACTCTATATTTTTCCAACTGGATTGGTGAGCATGTTTCTGGCCCTTCATAATCGGATCTAGTTAGGCTTAAGGGGATAGGCATTTTGGGTATAATTAACATGAGTTGTTGTCCCTCGATGTTCCGTGTGTTTCCCCATTTCATGATGACTTTTGTAAAGTATAATGTGCCTGTATCTATTTTAGTCAGGACTGTATTGTTATGATTTGTTTTTCCCTCCCATGTACCCTCTCATTTGCTTGCATTTGATTTGTTTTTCCATATGCAATAAAATTCCATTTTGATTCATTAAACTTGGTCTATCAGAGTCTTCTCTGCATTGTAGTTCCTGCACCTAAGTCCAGTGTCTAGAATCTAAGGGGCGAGTGGGTCGAACCACTCAAGGTTTACTGTGCAAAAGAGAGAGAGAGGCCTCTGGCGAGAGAAACCTCGGCGAACTCAGAGAGAAAACTCCTTACAGGTGGATATCAAAGATGGAAGAAGAGTCGGGAAGTTGTCCTGGATGATATCTATCCCTCAACCAGCACCTTAAACAGATTATCTGGTCATTTATCTCATTGCTGTTTGTGGGATCTTCCTATGCACAAATTGGCTGCTGCCTTTTCTACATTACCGCAGTGACTGCCCTTCAAAAGTACTTCATTGGCTTCGAAGCACTTTGGGACATCCTGAGGTTGTGAAAGACGCTATATAAATGCAAGTCTTTTCATTCTTTCATTCATTACTAATATCACAGACTGTAACTTCAGGCCATTGATCTCAACACGGTGAGGATTTCGAGAGGAGCCAGAATGTGTAGGACAGGGAATTTAGGAGGAACATGGGAGAAAGTTCAAAGGAGCACTGACCAGATTATTATCAACAGAATAATGTGGCCTTGAATACTGTCCTGTCAACGCAGAGCGTTCTGTAAATCAGTGACCCCTTTTCACTGGAACAGAGAAGGTTGAGGGGGATCTAACATAGACATAGAAGATAGGAGCAGGAGTAGGCCATTCGGCCCTTCGAGCCTGCTCCGCCATTCAATGAGATCATGGCTGATCATCCAAATTCAGTACCCTGTCCCTGACTTCTCCCCATATCCCTTGATCCCTTTAGCCTTAAGAAATATATCCAACTCTTTCTTGAATATATTTAATGAACTGGCCTCCACCGCCCTCTGTGGCAGAGAATTCCACAGGTTCACCACTCTCTGGGTAAAGAAATTCCTCCTCATTTCAGTCCTAAATGGATTACCCCTTATCCTTAGACTATGACCCCTGGTTCTGGACTCCCCGGCCATCAGAAACATCCTTCCTGCATCTAGTCTGTCCAGGCCTGACAGAATTTTATAGGTTTCGATGAGATCCCCTCTCAATCTTCTAAACTCCAGTGAGTATAAGCCCAATCGACACAATCTCTCCTCATACGTCATTCCTGCCATCCCAGGTATCAGCCTGGTGAATCTTCGCTGCACTCCCTCCATGGCAAGAACGTCCTTCCTCAGGTAAGGCGACCAAAACTGCACACAATACTCAAGGTGTGATCTCACCAAGGCCCTGTACAACTGTAGCAAGACATCCTTGTATTAATTAATCTAATTGGTGTGACTACCTTGATGTACCAAGAGACCAGGTAAGGCCTCACAGCGTCGGCGGGAATTTCAGCGGCAGCAGCGGGGCTATAAAAGTCCCAGAGACCAGGTAAGGTTTACCAGTCTCCAGTCTGGGAACTCGGAGGGAAGGAGAGAGGTAAAAAGTATTCCAAGTGTGATGTCACCAGAAAGTGGGTAAGTGATTGGTTGGTAAGTATTTCTCCGTTTTTAAGCTTAAATCTCTTTGGTTTATAGTTTCTAAGGTGCGATATTCATCATCTTGAATCGGGACAGAGGGTATTTAAAAATAATATCAAATTTAATTAATTGCATAGAATGGGAGATCAGGTGATGTGTTGCTGCTGCAATATGTGGGAGCTGGTGGACACCATTGATGCTCACGGTGATCACATTTGCAGGAAGTGTTGGCTGCTCGAGGAATTCCGGCTCCGTGTTGAAGCGCTGGAGTCCGAGCTTCAAACACTGAGACACATCAGGGAGGGGGAGAGTTACCTGGACTCTGTGTATCACGAGGTAGTCACACCAATTAGATTAATTAATTCAGATGTAGTCCGTGGCCAGGGTCAGGATGGTGTGACTAGAAGTGAGGCAGGTACGGGGATCCAGGAGGTAGTGTTGGAGGAGCCGCAGCCCTTGCACTTGTCCAACAGGTTCGAGGCTCTTACTCCCTGTGAGGATGGGAACAGGGACTGCGGGGAAGATGAGCAACCTGGCCACAGCACCGTGGAGCAGGGGGCCATTCAAGTGGGGGGAGTTAAAAGAAATGTTGTAGTGGTAGGGGATAGTATCGTTAGGGGGATAGATAGAGTTCTTTGCAGCCGAGAGCGAGAGTCCCGAAGGCTGTGTTGCCTGCCCGGTGCCAGGGTTAAGGACATCTCCTCTGGACTGGAGAGAAACTTGGAGTGGGAGGGGGAGGATCCAGTTGTCATGGTCCATGTTGGTACCAATGACATAGATAGGACAAGGAAGGAGGTTCTGCTGAGGGAGTTTGAGCAGCTAGGGGCCAAATTAAAAAGCAGAACCACAAGGGTAATAATCTCTGGATTATTACCTGAGCCACGAGCGAATTTAGCTAGGACAAATAAAATTAGAGAGTTAAATGCGTGGCTCAAAGACTGGTGTGGGAGAAATGGGTTTTGCTTCCTGGGACACTGGCACCAGTACTGGGGAAGGAGGGAGCTGTTCCGTTGGGACGGGCTTCACTTGGCCAGTGCTGGGACTAGAGTCCTGGCGGGTCATATAACTAGGGCTGTAGAGAGGACTTTAAACTAACTAGTGGGGGGGAGGTTCCTAGAGAGCAAATAATAAAAATGGCAACAGAGAAGGTCATAGACTTAGGTAGCAGTGGGGAAATTAAAAACCAGAGCGTGTCAGGAAGGGGCAGAAGGTATGGAGTAAAAGGTAAAGTAATAAAAAGGGCAAAAGCAGGAACTAAGTGTCACAAAACATATTTGAAAGTTCTCTATCTGAATGCACGTAGCATTCGTAACAAAATAGATGAGTTAATGGCACAAATAACTACATATGGGTATGATCTTGTGGCCATTACAGAAACATGGCTGCAGGGTGACAATGCCTGGGAATTAAACATACCAGGTTATTTAATGATCAGGAAGGACAGGCAGGAAGGAAGGGGAGGTGGGGTGGCTATGTTAATAAAGGAAGGAATCACTGTAATACAGAGAAATGATATTGGGTCAAAAGATCAGGATAATGAAACAGTTTGGGTGGAGATAAGGAATAATAAGGGGAAAAAAGCACTAGTCTATAGGCCTCCGAACAGTTGCAACTCTGTTGGACGGAGTATCAATCAGGAAATAGTTGAGGCTTGTAATAAGGGAACATCTATAATTATGGGGGATTTTAACTATCATATTAATTGGACAAATCAAATTGGGCAGGGCTGCCTTGAAGATGAGTTCATTGAGTGTATTAGGGATGGGTTTCTTGAGCAGTATGTAACTGAACCGACCAGGGGGCAAGCAACGTTAGATCTGGTCCTGTGTAACGAGACAGGATTAATTAAAAATGTCTTAGTAAAGGATCCCCTTGGAATGAGTGACCATAACATGGTTGAATTCCATATTCAATTAGAGGGTGAGAAGGTTGGATCTCAAACAAGCATGCTAAGCTTGAATAAAGGAGACTATGAAGGTATGAGAGCGGAATTGAGTAGAGTGGATTGGGAAAATAGATTAAAGGGTAAGACGATACATGATCAGTGGTGTTCATTTAAGGAGTTATTTTACAACTTCCATAACAAATATATTCCACTGAGAAGAAAAGGGTGTAAAAGAAAAGACAGCCATCCGTGGCTAAGTAAAGAAATTAAGGATAGTATTCGAATAAAAACAAGGGCATATAAGGTAGCCAAATCTAGTGGGAGGATAGAGGATTGGGAAAACTTTAAAAGACAGCAAAAAATAACAAAAAGATTGATTAAGAAAGGGAAGATAGATTATGAAAGTAAATTAGCAAAAAATATAAAAACAGATAGTAAGAGTTTTTATAGTTATATAAAAAGAAAAAGGGTGGCTAAAGTAAATGTTCGTCCCTTAGAGGATGAGACCGGGAAATTAATGGTGGGAAATATGGAGATGGCAAAAACACAGAATGAATATTTTATATCAGTCTTTACAGTAGAAGGCACTAAGAATATCCCAACACTGGACAAACAGGGGGCTAAAGGGGGGGAGGAGCGAAACACGATCAAAATCACTAAGGAAGTGGTGCTCGGTAAAATAATGGGACTCAAGGCGGATAAATCACCTGGACCTGATGGCTTACATCCTAGGGTCTTGAGGGAAGTGGCGGTAGGGATTGTGGATGCATTGGTAATAATTTTCCAAAACTCCCTGGACTCAGCAAAGGTCCCAGCAGACTGGAAAACTGCTAATGTAACACCCTTATTTAAAAAGGGCAGTAGACAGAAGGCTGGAAACTATAGACCAGTTAGCCTAACATCTGTGGTAGGTAAAATTTTGGAGTCCATTATTAAGGAGACAGTAACAGGGCATTTGGATAATCATAATTTAATAGGACAAAGTCAGCATGGTTTTATGAAGGGGAAGTCATGTTTGACAAATTTGCTGGAGTTCTTTGAGGAAGTAACATATAGGGTGGATAAAGGGGAACCAGTGGACGTAGTGTATTTAGACTTCCAAAAGGCATTTGACAAGGTGCCACACAAAAGATTATTGCTTAAGATAAAAAATCACGGGATTGGGGGTAATATTCTGGCATGGATAGAGGATTGGCTATCTAACAGAAGGCAGAGAGTTGGGATAAATGGCTCATTCTCAGACTGGCAATCAGTTCTGGCGGTGTTCCGCAGGGGTCAGTGCTGGGACCCCAACTCTTTACAATCTATATTAACGATTTGAAGGAGGGGACCGAGTGTAACATATCAAAGTTTGCAGATGATACTAAGATGGGAGGGAAAGTAGTGAGTGAGGAGGACATAAAAAACCTGCAAGGGGACATAGACAGGCTAAGTAAGTGGGCAGAGATTTGGCAGATGGAATACAATACTGGAAAGTGTGAGGTTTGGCAGGAAAAATCGTAGAGCAAGTTATTATCTTAATGGCAAGAAACTGGAAAGTACTGATGTACAAAGGGGTCTGGGGGTCCTGGTGCACGAAACTCAAAAGGTTAGTATGCAGGTGCAGCAAGTGATTAAGAAGGCCAATGGAATGTTGGCTTTCATTGCTAGGGGGATAGAATATAAAAATAGGGAGGTATTGCTTCAGTTGTACAAGGTATTGGTGAGACCGCACCTGGAATACTGTGTACAGTTTTGGTGTCCATACTTAAGAAAGGACATACTTGCTCGCGAGTCAGTACAAAGAAGGTTCACTCGGTTAATCCCGGGGATGAGGGGATGGACATATGAGGAGAGGTTGAGTAGATTGGGACTCTACTCATTGGAGTTCAGAAGAATGAGAGGCGATCTTATTGAAACATATAAGATTGTGAAGGGTTTGGATCGGGTGGATGCGGGGAGGATGTTCCCGATGATGGGTGAAACTAGAACTAGGGGGCATAGTCTTAGAATAAGGGGCTGCTCTTTCAAAACTGAGATGAGGAGGAACTACTTCACTCAGAGGGTGGTAGGTCCATGGAATATGCTGCCCCAAAAAGCTGTAGAAGCTACATCATTACATAAATTTAAAACAGAAATAGACAGTTTCCTAGAAGTAAAGGGAATTAAGGGTTACGGGGAGCGGGCAGGAATTTGGACATGAGTCTAGGTTCGGATCGGTCATGGCCCTGTGGGTAGCAGAGCGGGCCCAGGGGCCATGTAGCCTGATCCTACTCCTATTTCGTGTGTCTAATTCTGTTAGATTCAGGAGATGGTTCTGTGATAGTAGATTGGCGGTTAGGATCAGATCAGCCATGATCTTATTGAATGGCGGAGCGGGCTCGAGGGGCCGATTGGCCGACTCCTGCTCCTATTTCTTATGTTCTTATGTTCTTATGCTCTTGTACTCGAACCCTCTTGCTACGAAGGCCAATATACCATTTGCCTTCTTAAACGCCTGCTGCACCTACATGCTTACCTTCAGCGACTGGTGCACAAGAACACCCAGGTCTCTTTGCACTTCCCCTTCTCCCAATCTATTGCCATTCAAATAATAATCTGCCTTCCTGTTTTTGCCACCAAAGTGAATAACCTCACATTTATCCACATTATAGTGCATTTGCCATGTTTCTGCCCAATCACCCAACCTGTCCAAATCGTACTGGAGTTTCACGACATCCTCCTCACAGCTTACCCTCCCACCCAGCTTTGTGTCGTCTGCAAATTTGGAGATATTACATCCAATTGCCTCGTCCAATCATTAATATATATTGTGAACAGCTGGGGTCCTAGTACCGATCCTTGCGGTACCCCACTAGTCACTGCCTGCCACTCGGAAAACGACCCGTTTATTCCAACTCTTTGCTATCTGTCCACCAACCAGTTCTCTATCCAAGTCAATACCTTGCCCCCAATCCCATGTGCCTTAATTTTGCACGCTAATCTCTTATGTGGGACCTTATCGAAAGCCTTCTGAAAGTCCAAATACACCACATCCACTGGTTCTCCCTTATCTATTTTACCAGTTACATCCTCAAAAAATTCCAGTAGATTAGTCAAGCATGATTTACCTTTTGTAAATCCATGTTGACTTTGTCCGATCCTGTCACTGCTTTCCAAGTGCTCTGCTATTACATCTCTTATAATAGACTCTAGCATTTTCCCCACGACCGATGTCAGGCTTTTTCTCTACCACCATTTTTAAATAGTGGGGTAACATTAGCTACCCTCCAATCCATGGGTACTGTTCCAGAGTCTATCGAGTTCTGGAAGATGACCAGCAATGCATCTACTATTTCTAGGGCCACTTCCTTAAGTACCCTGGGATGTAGATTATCAGGCCCTGGGGATTTATCGGCCTTCAGTCCCATCAATTATCCTAACACCATTTCCCTACAAATACTGATTTCTTTCAGTTCCAGCCTTTCATCAGACCCGATATTCCCCGGCATCTCTGGGAGGTTATTTGTGTCCTCCTTTGTGAAGACAGAACCAAAGTATGAATTTAGTTGGTCTGCCATTTCTCTGTTTCCCATTATAAATTCCCCCGATTCTGACTGCAAGGGACCAACGCTTGACTTCACCAATCTTTTTCTCTTCACATATCTATAAAAGCTTTTACAGTCAGTTTTCATGTTCCCTGCTAGCTTACTCTCATATTCTATTTTCCCTTTCTTAATTAATCCCTTTGCCCTCCTTTGTTGAATCCTAAACTGCTCCCAATCCTCAGGATTATTGCTTTTTCTGGCCAATTTATATGTCCTCTCCTTGGATCTTATGCTATCCCTAATTTCCCTTGTTAGCCACGGTTGAGTCACCTTTTATGTTTTATTTTTATGCCAAACTGGGATGAACAAATTCTGTAGCTCATCCATTCGGTCTTTGAATGTTTGCCATTGCCTATCCACCGTCAACCCTTTGAGTGCCATTCCCCAATCAATCCTACCCAACTCGCTCCTCAGACCATCGTAGTTTCCTTTATTTAAATTCAGGACCCTAGTCTCTGAGTCAACTACTTCATTCTCCATCTTAATGAAGAATTCGATCATATTATGATCGCTCCGACCCAAGGGGCCTCGTACAACAAGATTGCTAATTAATCCTTTCTCGTTACATAATACCCAGTCAAAGATGGCCTGATCTCTGGTTGGTTCCTCGACATATTGGTCCAGGAAACCATCCCGTAAACACTCCAGCAATTCCTGTAAAATTTTGAGAGGATATTGAACAGCCTGTACTTTGTCATATCTAGCTGTAAATCTGTAATCTCACAGAGAGGAAACAAGAATGAGGGGTGCGGATAATGAAAATAGCGCACTGACAAGCTCAGGGTGTAACCACACTGAGAGAATGGTGCGGAGCTTTGAAATAACAGCAGAAAATGCTGGAAACACTCAGCAGGTCAGGCAGCATCTGTGGAGAGAGAAACAGAGTTAACGTTTCAGGTGTCTGCCCCTTCGTCAGAACTGGAAAAAGTTAGCGAAGTAACAGGTTTTAAACAGGTGCAGCGACAGGGAAAGGCGGGAGGGGAGGAAAGAACAAAATGGAGGGTCTGTGATCGGGTCGAAGGCAGGAGTGGTGAAATGTTGCAAATGGGGATTGTAAGGGGATGGGGCTCTGCTCTGCCCAATTGCAGGGGTCTTTAGTGCCTGTTGATGTATTGGGCCTCGGTCTCCTTTATACCCTTGCAGCTTATGTTAGCCTGCAGGTCGGGTGTCACTGAACACCCTCTAAGGAGATAGAGAACAACAGCTTATAGAGGAGGACTAAAATACGGTGGCGACCCACACAGTTTATACCTAATCTGTGGGGTACTCCTGAGCCCAAGTGCTCCTGGAGTCCTCTCTCTTTTCCCTAGTCTGCTGTTCCCTTGTTTGGCAGATTCGAAGCGCCCTAATGCCCCTATCTGGTTCTAACTCCAGATTTGGGTGGAGAACGATGCACTTTAAATAGACACTCGGAGACAAGTAGTCCTTGGAAAAAGAACAGGTGACAACCAATTTTATTTGCCAAGGTAAGTTCTACCACAAACGTAATAAACACACACACACATTTATAACTATCAATAAAATATGAGAGAGAACGGACACAACGAGAATGTTTACACCGTTTTATCTTTACCAAGTCCAATCCCACCAACCCACTTTGCTACCTAAACTAGACTGACAGTTGCAGCCCCTGGATTATACTCACAGCCTCCTCCCTTGACAGATGGAACTTTGAGTGCGGTTGTTGGGTTGTTGTTGTTGCTGTCGTCGTCGGAATTCGACCTGTGCCTCGGGGTTCGCCGTACCCCGAACCTCGGAGAGGACCTTGCTGCGTCTGGTCAGGTTTTCTCGAAGTTTGGTTTTGTTGATTGCGCTTTCGGTCGGCTGTCGTTGGTTGGTTTGTGCTTGATGGGAAAGGTTCCCGAAATGACTGGAGTGAATGCCGTCGGTTGTTGGTGTCTTCTTGTCGAGGTCCCCGGAACGGGAGTCGGTATACAGTACGGCTTCTTGCGGCGATCTGGTGGCAGGATCTGGTGGGCGATTACAAAGTCAGCCCCCAGTATCCCCTTGTCAGCCTGCTCCCACCTCATCAGGACACACTTCCACTTTGCAGTAAGTGCGCCTAACTGAAGCGTAAGTGGGAGTGAGAAGTACCCTGTCTTCTCATTCCCCGTGAATCCCACTAGTTCATGGGGCACCCCGCTGGATAGAAGTGAAGCCCCCAGATCCTCCGCATGGATGTTGGTGTTGGAAGCACCCGTGTCCAACAGGTAGGTTCCCCATGCTCCCTCCACCTCCATCTTCACCCACGGTCTACCCCATGAGTCATAATCTAGTGGGCACAAGTAAGCAGGCTGCGTGGGCTGTAGTCATTCTTCCCGTGGTTGTGGAGCCGTGGGGATTTCCCTTCCTACGGCTACATCTATGCGTCCCGTCCCTGCCATCAGCTGTCACAGTGCTACCACTGCGTTTTCAAAAACTTCGTTTGCCTGTCCTTTCTTTCCTCCGAACGGGGCAGTCGCGGGAGGGTTCCTTCCTCCCTGCGCCTGGGGTGAATTGCTCCTACAACTACTTTGGTAGTGGCCGGGCTTCCCGCACCCGTAACACACTCCCCTCTTATCGGACGGGTGCTTTCCCTCCTGATACCATTCCCTTTTTGGATTAGGGTTTGAGTGCACTTCGTGCACTTTTATCCAGCTTTTCATCTGGGGTTTCCCCGTTACGCTGGGTAACCGACATTCTTTCCGCCACCGCCTCTTCGGTGAGGTTATGGTCTCTGGGGTTGAACCAGAGATCTGCCCGGGTCTTAATGCAGGGCAGACTGTTTGCGATAATCATCCGGAACCACGCTTCACGCTGGTCCGCTGTAAGAGCCCTTCTATCCAGGATATTGCCACAGGTTGCACGGTACACCATCCACAGCCTGTCCACGTATACCTGCGGGGCTTCCCCAGGTAACTGGCTGGTCTTGTTGAGCCTGTCAAGGGGGTTCCCATCGTTACACCCCAGGGCTTCTAAGATGGCCCGTTGTAACCGCTCTGGGGTGACCTGCCCCGTTCTACAGGCTGTTGGGAGGGCCTGGTACACCCTCCCCTCTATTGAGAATAGCAGCATCTTTACTGCTTCTTGGTCGTCACAATTGTTCACTTCCACCGCCTGTGCGATGTTAGAGAAATGTACAGATGGATCTCCCCCCCTCTGGTGAGCGTGGGGATATGTGCAATCATGGCCTTCAGAGCTGGAGCTGCGTGCGGGACTACAAACTCACTGTCCAGTGGCCCACGGGCCTGTGCCCCATGTGGAGGCCCGTACTATTTCTGGACCACTGGACACATAGGTCCCGCCGCAGACTCCGTAGCTGGGGTCCTTATTTCCTCTACCTCCTCTTCCTCTGCCTCGGATTCCGATCCTACAGTCCCAACTCCTTCCGTGGGTGACCCATACCCCTTGGGCTGGACCGGATCTACCTGTCCGGTCCCATACTCTTTTGGTTGGGCCGGACCTCCCTGTTCGGTCCCCCGCCCTGTGGGCTCCCTGGTCTGCACCCTTGGTTCCCCCCGTGGCTCGACCGGACCTACCGGTGCTATGGGAGGCGGTTGGCTGTCCTCCGCAGCCGGGTCCTCTACTATTCCCCAATGCTCCGATCTATCGCAGCCGGGTCCTGTACTATTCCCCAATGCTCCGATCTATCGCAGCCGGGTCCTCTACTATTCCCCAATGCTCCGATCTATCGCAGCCGGGTCCTCTACTATTCCCCAATGCTCCGATCTATCGCAGCCGGGTCCTGTACTATTCCCCAATACTCCGATCTATCGCAGCCGGGTCCTCTACTATTCCCCAATGCTCCGATCTATCGCAGCCGGGTCCTCTACTATTCCCCAATACTCCGATCTATCGCAGCCAGGTCCTGTACTATTCCCCAATACTCCGATCTATCGCAGCCGGGTCCTCTACCATTCCCCAATACTCCGATCTATCGCAGCCGGGTCCTCTACTATTCCCCAATACTCCGATCTATCGCAGCCGGGTCCTCTACTATTCCACAATGCTCCGATCTATCGCAGCCGGGTCCTCTACTATTCCCCAATACTCCGATCTATCGCAGCCGGGTCCTCTACTATTCCCCAATACTCCGATCTATCGCAGCCGGGTCCTCTACTATTCCCCAATACTCCGATCTGTCGCAGCCGGGTCCTCTACTATTCCCCAATACTCCGATCTATCGCAGCCGGGTCCTCTACTATTCCCCAATACTCCGATCTATCGCAGTCGGGTCCTCTACTATTCCCCAATACTCCGATCTGTCGCAGCCGGGTCCTCTACTATTCCCCAATACTCCGATCTATCGCAGCCGGGTCCTCTACTATTCCCCAATACTCCGATCTATCGCCGCCGGGTCCTGTACTATTCCCCAATACTCCGATCTATCGCAGCCGGGTCCTCTACTATTCCCCAATACTCCGATCTATCGCAGCCGGGTCCTCTACTATTCCACAATGCTCCGATCTATCGCAGCCGGGTCCTCTACTATTCCCCAATACTCCGATCTATCGCAGCCGGGTCCTCTACTATTCCCCAATACTCTGATCTATCGCAGCCGGGTCCTCTACTATTCCCCAATTCTCCGATCTATCGCAGCCGGGTCCTCTACTATTCCCCAATACTCCGATCTATCTCAGCCGGGTCCTCTACTATTCCCCAATACTCCGATCTATCGCAGCCGGGTCCTCTACTATTCCCCAATACTCCGACCTGTCGCAGCCGGGTCCTCTACTATTCCCCAATACTCCGATCTGTCGCAGCCGGGTCCTCTACTATTCCCCAATGCTCCGATCTATCGCAGCCGGGTCCTCTACTATTCCCCAATACTCCGATCTGTCGCAGCCGGGTCCTCTACTATTCCCCAATACTCCGAT
This sequence comes from Somniosus microcephalus, assembly GCF_052327205.1. NCBI lineage: Eukaryota > Metazoa > Chordata > Chondrichthyes > Squaliformes > Somniosidae > Somniosus > Somniosus microcephalus. The sequence continues at coordinate 630,487 of NC_141002.1, forward strand.
CGGTCGCAGCCGGGTCCTCTACTATTCCCCAATACTCCGATCTATCGCAGCCGGGTCCTCTACTATTCCCCAATACTCCGATCTATCGCAGCCGGGTCCTCTACTATTCCCCAATGCTCCGATCTATCGCAGCCGGGTCCTCTACTATTCCCCAATACTCCGATCTATCGCAGCCGGGTCCTCTACTATTCCCCAATACTCCGATCTATCGCAGCCGGGTCCTCTACTATTCCCCAATACTCCGATCTATCGCAGCCGGGTCCTCTACTATTCCCCAATACTCCGATCTATCGCAGCCGGGTCCTCTACTATTCCCCAATACTCCGATCTATCGCAGTCGGGTCCTCTACTATTCCCCAATACTCCGATCTATCGCAGCCGGGTCCTCTACTATCCCCCAATACTCCGATCTATCGCAGCCGGGTCCTCTACTGTTCCCCAATACTCCGATCTATCGCAGCCGGGTCCTCTACTATTCCCCAAAACTCCGATCTATCGCAGCCGGGTCCTCTACTATTCCCCAATGCTCCGATCTATCGCAGCCAGGTCCTCTACTATTCCCCAATGCTCTGATCTATCGCAGCCGGCTCCTCTACTATTCCCCAATACTCCGATCTGTCGCAGCCGGGTCCTCTACTGTTCCCCAATACTCCGATCTATCGCAGCCGGGTCCTCTACTGTTCCCCAATACTCCGATCTATCGCAGCCAGGTCCTCTACTATTCCCCAATACTCCGATCTATCGCAGCCGGGTCCTCTACTATTCCCCAATACTCCGATCTATCGCAGCCGGGTCCTCTACTATTCCCCAATACTCCGATCTATCACAGCCGGGTCCTCTACTATTCCCCAATACTCCGATCTATCGCAGCCGGGTCCTCTACTATTCCCCAATACTCCGATCTATCGCAGCCGGGTCCTCTACTATTCCCCAATACTCCGATCTATCGCAGCCGGGTCCTCTACTATTCCCCAATACTCCGATCTATCGCAGCCGGGTCCTCTACTATTCCCCAATACTCCGATCTATCGCAGCCGAGTCCTCTACTATTCCCCAATACTCCGATCTATCGCAGCCGGGTCCTCTACTATTCCCCAATACTCCAATCTATCGCCGCCAGGTCCTCTACTATTCCCCAATACTCCGATCTATCGCAGCCGGGTCCTCTACTATTCCCCAATACTCCGATCTATCGCAGCCGGGTCCTCTACTATTCCCCAATACTCCGATCTATCGCAGCCGGGTCCTCTACTATTCCCCAATACTCCGATCTATCGCAGCCGGGTCCTCTACTATTCCCCAATGCTCTGATCTATCGCAGCCGGGTCCTCTACTATTCCCCAATGCTCCGATCTATCGCAGCCGGGTCCTCCACTGTTCCCCAATACTCCGATCTATCGCAGCCGGGTCCTCTAGTATTCCCCAATACTCCGATCTATCGCCGCCGGGTCCTCTACTATTCCCCAATGCTCCGATCTAGCGCAGCCGGGTCCTCTACTATTCCCCAATACTCCGATCTATCGCAGCCGGGTCCTCTACTATTCCCCAATACTCCGATCTATCGCAGCCGGGTCCTCTACTATTCCCCAATACTCCGATCTGTCGCAGCCGGGTCCTCTACTATTCCCCAATACTCCGATCTATCGCAGCCGGGTCCTCTACTATTCCCCAATACTCCGATCTATCGCAGCCAGGTCCTCTACTATTCCCCAATACTCCGATCTGTCGCAGCCGGGTCCTCTACTATTCCCCAATACACCGATCTATCGCAGCCGGGTCCTCTATGTTGTGTATGTAATATGTGTGCTACTTTGAACCTATGGACAGGACTGCACTACTTGTTGGGCGTAGTGATACGCAGCACCACTCCTGGCCATAGGGGTATAAATAGTACTGTGGGTACTGATCCCCCTCAGTTCCCGCCTGTGGGCATGAAGTAAAGAGCTACGTGTAGTCCCTACCTCCAACCAGTAAAGACCTGTTTATTGTTACTGATTAAGTCTCAGTATTAATTACTTGAACAACTCACAGATTTAACACTGGCGACGAGTCTGATTCGGACCCTGCGGCAGTCACTCCACGGCAGCTTCGTCCACAGCCAGGACGTTGCAGAGAGGTTTCCACCCTCTCCACCCCACTGGAAGACATCCTGACCTCGGAGCCTCCATCGGCGACCGTCAGCTTCTTCTCCAGCTTGGTGGTGGGTAAGCCGTTGTCTGAGCCGGGCAGCGACGTGACAGGCAGTCGACCGCGTTGGCCGCACGAACGGGGCTGGGGTAGCTGGAGGAATAGGGCGCGAGAGCCGCTTCGAGCGGGAGGCGTTTCAACAGAGCGATCGCATCTCCTGATAAGAGCCGAGAGCCGCTTCGCGATCCAGCGATCGCATCCGCTGATAAGGGCAGCACTCGGGCGATCGCGGCGAAGATAAGGGCCGCACTCGAGGGCTGAAGGGAGACCGCGTCGGGGGATGGGTGAAGACCGCCAAGCGCGGGAAAACCGCCATTTTGTGGGCGGAGGACGGCGGCAAGAGTGGGAAGCCGCCATCTTGGATAGCAGTAAAAAAATTAACAAAATCTGGAAAATTGCAAATCTACAATGCCTAAACACGGGAATATTAGCACCTTTGATAGTGACCTCGAAGATTGGGCCATATATGTTGAAAGAGTAAAAAATTATTGTAAGGCCAATAAAATTCGTGACCAAGATAAAGCTCTAACATTATTAAATTTAATGGGTGCGAAGACATACGGGCAATTGAAACACCTGTTATCACCAGATGAACCGGCGGATAAGACGTTCGATGAGATTGTTACTGTCCTGAAAGATCATCTAAACCCCACGCCGCTGATGCTAGCGGAACGATTTAAATTTTACGACAGAAGGCAGCTACAGCATGAAAGCAATGCTGAATATTTGCTGGAATTGCGTAAATTAGCGAAATATTGCCAGTTTGGAACGGGACTGACAGAGGCACTTCGAGACAAATTTGTGTGTGGTTTATTTAAACAGGATACACAAAAGCGACTGCTCGAGGAGAATGAGCTGACGCTTGAGAAGGCGGTCACTATGGCAGCAGCACACGAAGCCGCAGCGAGAGGCACGGTAGTAATGCAGCTACGGTCACCGGAGCTCAGTGCACACAAATTGGGTGTGAGTTCTGGCAAATGTTATCGTTGTGGAAAGACAACGCATGATCAGAACCAGTGTTGGTTTAAAAACCAAGAATGTAGAACTTGTGGTAGGCTTGGACATATAGCTAGAGTATGCAGGTCAGCGAAGAAGACCAGCAACAAGAAGTCACCGCAAGGAAAATACGCAAAGGTACACAAGGTGACCGAACAGGAGTCCGATTCAGATGCTAGCAGTAATGAACTGGCTAGCTTAAGAGTACTCAACGCTGGTAAGGGTGCAGACCTCCAGACAATTTGGGTCACTCTTCAGATAGAAGGAGTCCAAGTAAAACTGGAATTGGACACTGGATCGGCATTGACGGTCATAAATAAGAAAGATTACGGAAAGTTATTCCAACATATTCCCCTACAGTATACGGGGATTATATTGGAAACATACACGGGGCAAAGAGTGTACCCCATCGGGAAAATAGAGGTTGCAGTGGTCCACAAGGGCGAAGACAGTCAAATAATGGACTTATATGTGATATCTGAAGGAGGTCCTCCACTACTAGGATGGGAGTGGATTAGGAAAATGAATATGGACTGGCATTTCCTACAAACAATAACGAGTGCGAACTCGGTGAAGATAGTCGGCCCAGACTCTGGAACGGATGATGGTAAGCCCAACTCAGGTGCAAAAGACAAAGTTTCAGCACAGAATTCCACTGAGCAACAACAACATAGTTTAACTGTGGATTCTGAGTCTGGCAAGTCTACTGATGTGCCCATTTCTGAGGGACACCGGGCTCGAACTCAACTCCATTTCAAACTACAACAGCAATTAGAACAAATGCTTCGCCGTTGTGAGCAAGAGTTGAATGCAACGAAAGAGTTCTTTGATATAGAGTTGGAGAATCTGGAAAGACAACAGAAGCAGCTGATGGAGAAAATGGAGCAGGAGCACACAAAACGTCTGATGTCAGAGGAGTTAACGGTCAGCCAACTCCTGCATATGCTGAAGGACAGGACTCTGAAATGGGAAAAACTTGAACACGAACTTCAATATTCAAACGAAAGGGGTTCGGAGCTCTCAAAGGTTATTGGAAGAGCTGAGGTGGCAACACAGACTGAGATGACTGCAACAGAGCAGCCCTTGGATGCCAAAAGTACGCTGACTCACGTCAACGTAGAACAACAGACCGCTGAAACAGCTGCTCCGGTAGAGGGATTGAATAGTCCGATCAATCAATCTCCAAAAGAAGTTGAAGTAGTAAAATCTCAAATGAGGTCATTAGTAAACGACTTGCTGAAAGCCCAGAAAAAGCTGGATGAAGAGGTACGCATGAAGAAGTCTCTTCAGGAAAGATGTCTGGACTTGGAACAAAAGCTGGCTAACGCCCAGCTGGGTATGGAGGAAATAGAAGACCCTCTCGCTGGCCTAGATCAGGACGACACCGAATATTACTATGTCCTGTCCTGCCCAACTTGTAACTTCGACTCCCACCATACAGAAATCATGGAGGAGCACCGAAAGTCTACGGAACATCGGGAGAAGGTGGCTCTACTACGGAAAAAGGAGGGTGAGAAGGAGGAACTGCGCATGCAGCTGGCAGCTGACAGTGGAGCCCAGAGAGTCTCCAAGAAGCAGAAAAGGAAAAGTCGAAACAGAAGATGACCCATCTGAACCATTATTACCTCTACCAGATCACACACGTGGACCCTCCGAACGGAGCCAATTCAGTTCAGAAGTTCAAACTGTTAAATCCATGGAAGGACTATTGAATGAGTCACTCCAGCAACGTGAACCGACTCCACCACAGAGATTGAATCTGTGAACTGTTTTCCGCAGAGACTGAATCTGTGATCTGTTTTGACATGAAGTTATCTATGTATCTATGTTATTCTGTTATGTAAACCTGAAGTTATATATGTATATATGTTATTACGTTATGTTAAATGGGGAGATGACTGTAAAGCTAGGAAGGGAGGAATGTTGTGTATGTAATATGTGTGCTACTTTGAACCTATGGACAGGACTGCACTACTTGTTGGGCGTAGTGATACGCAGTACCACTCCTGGCCATAGGGGTATAAATAGTACTGTGGGTACTGATCCCCCTCAGTTCCCGCCTGTGGGCATGAAGTAAAGAGCAACGTGTAGTCCCTACCTCCAACCAGTAAAGACCTGTTTATTGTTGCTGATTAAGTCTCAGTATTAATTACTTGAACAACTCACAGATTTAACACTCTACTATTCCCCAATACTCCGATCTATCGCAGCCGGGTCCTCTATTATTCCCCAATACTCCGATCTATCGCAGCCGGGTCCTCTACTATTCCCCAATACACAGATCTATCGCAGCCGGGTCCTCTACTATTCCCCAATACTCCGATCTATTGCAGCCGGGTCCTCTACTGTTCCCCAATACTCAGATCTATCGCAGCCGGGTCCTCTACTATTCCCCAATACTCCGATCTATCGCAGCCGGGTCCTCTACTATTCCCCAATGCTCCGATCTATCGCAGCTGGGTCCTCTACTATTCCCCAATACTCCGATCTATCGCAGCCGGGTCCTCTACTATTCCCCAGTACTCCGATCTATCGCAGCCGGGTCCTCTACTGTTCCCCAATACTCCGATCTATCGCAGCCGGGTCCTCTACTATTCCCCAATACTCCGATCTATTGCAGCCGGGTCCTCTACTGTTCCCCAATACTCAGATCTATCGCAGCCGGGTCCTCTACTATTCCCCAATACTCCGATCTATCGCAGCCGGGTCCTCTACTATTCCCCAATGCTCCGATCTATCGCAGCTGGGTCCTCTACTATTCCCCAATACTCCGATCTATCGCAGCCGGGTCCTCTACTATTCCCCAATACTCCGATCTATCGCAGCCGGGTCCTCTACTGTTCCCCAATACTCCGATCTATCGCAGCCGGGTCCTCTACTATTCCCCAATACTCCGATCTATTGCAGCCGGGTCCTCTACTGTTCCCCAATACTCAGATCTATCGCAGCCGGGTCCTCTACTATTCCCCAATACTCCGATCTATCGCAGCCGGGTCCTCTACTATTCCCCAATACTCCGATCTATCGCCGCCGGGTCCTCTACTATTCCCCAATACTCCGATCTATCGCAGCCGGGTCCTCTACTGTTCCCCAATACTCCGATCTATCGCAGCCGGGTCCTCTACTATTCCCCAATACTCCGATCTATCGCAGCCGGGTCCTCTACTGTTCCCCAATACTCCGATCTATCGCAGCCGGGTCCTCTACTATTCCCCAATACTTCGATCTATCGCAGCCGGGTCCTCTACTATTCCCCAATACTCCGATCTATCGCAGCCGGGTCCTCCACTATTCCCCAATACCCCGATCTATCGCAGCCGGGTCCTCTACTGTTCCCCAATGCTCCGATCTATCGCAGTCGGGTCCTCTACTGTTCCCCAATACTCCGATCTATCGCAGCCGGGTCCTCTACTATTCCCCAATACTCCAATCTATCGCAGCCGGGTCCTCTACTATTCCCCAATACTCCGATCTATCGCAGCCGGGTCCTCTACTATTCCCCAATACTCCGATCTATCGCAGCCGGGTCCTCTACTATTCCCCAATACTCCGATCTATCGCAGCCGGGTCCTCTACTGTTCCCCAATACTCCGATCTATCGCAGTCGGGTCCTCTACTGTTCCCCAATACTCCGATCTATCGCAGCCGGGTCCTCTACTATTCCCCAATACTCCGATCTGTCACAGCCGGGTCCTCTACTATTCCCCAATACTCCAATCTATCGCAGCCGGGTACTCTACTATTCCCCAATACTCCAATCTATCGCAGCCGGGTCCTCTACTATTCCCCAATGCTCCGATCTATCGCAGCCGGGTCCTCTACTATTCCCCAATACTCCAATCTATCGCAGCCGGGTCCTCTACTGTTCCCCAATGCTCCGATCTATCGCAGCCGGGTCCTCTACTATTCCCCAATGCTCCGATCTATCGCAGCCGGGTCCTCTACTATTCCCCAATACTCCGATCTATCGCAGCCGGGTCCTCTACTATTCCCCAATACTCCGATCTATCGCAGCCGGGTCCTCTACTGTTCCCCAATACTCAGATCTATCGCAGCCGGGTCCTCTACTATTCCCCAATACTCCGATCTATCGCAGCCGGGTCCTCTACTATTCCCCAATGCTCCGATCTATCGCAGCTGGGTCCTCTACTATTCCCCAATACTCCGATCTATCGCAGCCGGGTCCTCTACTATTCCCCAATACTCCGATCTATCGCAGCCGGGTCCTCTACTGTTCCCCAATACTCCGATCTATCGCAGCCGGGTCCTCTACTATTCCCCAATACTCCGATCTATTGCAGCCGGGTCCTCTACTGTTCCCCAATACTCAGATCTATCGCAGCCGGGTCCTCTACTATTCCCCAATACTCCGATCTATCGCAGCCGGGTCCTCTACTATTCCCCAATACTCCGATCTATCGCCGCCGGGTCCTCTACTATTCCCCAATACTCCGATCTATCGCAGCCGGGTCCTCTACTGTTCCCCAATACTCCGATCTATCGCAGCCGGGTCCTCTACTATTCCCCAATACTCCGATCTATCGCAGCCGGGTCCTCTACTGTTGCCCAATACTCCGATCTATCGCAGCCGGGTCCTCTACTATTCCCCAATACTTCGATCTATCGCAGCCGGGTCCTCTACTATTCCCCAATACTCCGATCTATCGCAGCCGGGTCCTCCACTATTCCCCAATACCCCGATCTATCGCAGCCGGGTCCTCTACTGTTCCCCAATGCTCCGATCTATCGCAGTCGGGTCCTCTACTGTTCCCCAATACTCCGATCTATCGCAGCCGGGTCCTCTACTATTCCCCAATACTCCAATCTATCGCAGCCGGGTCCTCTACTATTCCCCAATACTCCGATCTATCGCAGCCGGGTACTCTACTATTCCCCAATACTCCGATCTATCGCAGCCGGGTCCTCTACTATTCCCCAATACTCCGATCTATCGCAGCCGGGTCCTCTACTGTTCCCCAATACTCCGATCTATCGCAGTCGGGTGCTCTACTGTTCCCCAATACTCCGATCTATCGCAGCCGGGTCCTCTACTATTCCCCAATACTCCGATCTGTCACAGCCGGGTCCTCTACTATTCCCCAATACTCCAATCTATCGCAGCCGGGTCCTCTACTATTCCCCAATACTCCAATCTATCGCAGCCGGGTCCTCTACTATTCCACAATGCTCCGATCTATCGCAGCCGGGTCCTCTACTATTCCCCAATACTCCAATCTATCGCAGCCGGGTCCTCTACTGTTCCCCAATGCTCCGATCTATCGCAGCCGGGTCCTCTACTATTCCCCAATGCTCCGATCTATCGCAGCCGGGTCCTCTACTATTCCCCAATACTCCGATCTATCGCAGCCGGGTCCTCTACTATTCCCCAATACTCCGATCTATCGCAGCCGGGTCCTCTACTATTCCCAAATACTCCGATCTATTGCAGCCGGGTCCTCTACTGTTCCCCAATACTCAGATCTATCGCAGCCGGGTCCTCTACTATTCCCCAATACTCCGATCTATCGCAGCCGGGTCCTCTACTATTCCCCAATGCTCCGATCTATCGCAGCTGGGTCCTCTACTATTCCCCAATACTCCGATCTATCGCAGCCGGGTCCTCTACTATTCCCCAATACTCCGATCTATCGCAGCCGGGTCCTCTACTGTTCCCCAATACTCCGATCTATCGCAGCCGGGTCCTCTACTATTCCCCAATACTCCGATCTATTGCAGCCGGGTCCTCTACTGTTCCCCAATACTCAGATCTATCGCAGCCGGGTCCTCTACTATTCCCCAATACTCCGATCTATCGCAGCCGGGTCCTCTACTATTCCCCAATACTCCGATCTATCGCCGCCGGGTCCTCTACTATTCCCCAATGCTCCGATCTATCGCAGCCGGGTCCTCTACTATTCCCCAATACTCCGATCTATCGCAGCCGGGTCCTCTACTATTCCCCAATACTCCGATCTATCGCAGCCGGGTCCTCTAATATTCCCCAATACTCCGATCTATCGCAGCCGGGTCCTCTACTATTCCCCAATACTCCGATCTATCGCAGCCGGGTCCTCTACTATTCCCCAATACTCCGATCTATCGCAGCCGGGTCCTCTACTGTTCCCCAATACTCCGATCTATCGCAGCCGGGTCCTCTACTATTCCCCAATACTCCGATCTATCGCAGCCGGGTCCTCTACTGTTCCCCAATACTCCGATCTATCGCAGCCGGGTCCTCTACTATTCCCCAATACTTCGATCTATCGCAGCCGGGTCCTCTACTATTCCCCAATACTCCGATCTATCGCAGCCGGGTCCTCTACTATTCCCCAATACCCCGATCTATCGCAGCCGGGTCCTCTACTGTTCCCCAATGCTCCGATCTATCGCAGTCGGGTCCTCTACTGTTCCCCAATACTCCGATCTATCGCAGCCGGGTCCTCTACTATTCCCCAATACTCCAATCTATCGCAGCCGGGTCCTCTACTATTCCCCAATACTCCGATCTATCGCAGCCGGGTCCTCTACTATTCCCCAATACTCCGATCTATCGCAGCCGGGTCCTCTACTATTCCCCAATACTCCGATCTATCGCAGCCGGGTCCTCTACTGTTCCCCAATACTCCGATCTATCGCAGTCGGGTCCTCTACTGTTCCCCAATACTCCGATCTATCGCAGCCGGGTCCTCTACTATTCCCCAATACTCCGATCTGTCACAGCCGGGTCCTCTACTATTCCCCAATACTCCAATCTATCGCAGCCGGGTCCTCTACTATTCCCCAATACTCCAATCTATCGCAGCCGGGTCCTCTACTATTCCCCAATGCTCCGATCTATCGCAGCCGGGTCCTCTACTATTCCCCAATACTCCAATCTATCGCAGCCGGGTCCTCTACTGTTCCCCAATGCTCCGATCTATCGCAGCCGGGTCCTCTACTATTCCCCAATGCTCCGATCTATCGCAGCCGGGTCCTCTACTATTCCCCAATACTCCGATCTATCGCAGCCGGGTCCTCTACTATTCCCCAATACTCCGATCTATCGCAGCCGGGTCCTCTACTATTCCCAAATACTCCGATCTATCGCAGCCGGGTCCTCTACTATTCCCCAATACTCCGATCTATCGCAGCCGGGTCCTCTACTATTCCCCAATACTCCGATCTATCGCAGCCGGGTCCTCTACTATTCCCCAATACTCCAATATATCGCAGCCGGGTCCTCTACTATTCCCCAATGCTCCGATCTATCGCAGCCGGGTCCTCTACTATTCCCCAATACTCCGATCTATCGCAGCCGGGTCCTCTACTATTCCCCAATACTCCGATCTATCGCAGCCAGGTCCTCTACTATTCCCCAATACTCCGATCTATCGCAGCCGGGTCCTCTACTATTCCCCAATACTCCGATCTATCGCAGCCGGGTCCTCTACTATTCCCCAATGCTCCGATCTATCGCAGCCGGGTCCTCTACTATTCCCCAATGCTCCGATCTATCGCAGCCGGGTCCTCTACTATTCCCCAATACTCCGATCTATCGCAGCCGGGTCCTCTACTATTCCCCAATATCACAGAATCACAGAAACCCCACAGTGCAGATAGAGGCCATTTCGGCCCATCGAGCCTGCACCGACACATATCCCACCCGATCCCCGTAACCCCTACAGCAACACATATCCCACCCTATCCCCGTAACCCCACATATTTAATCCCCCTAACACTAAGGGTCAATTTACCATAGCCAATCAACCTAACCCGCACATCTTTGGACTGTGGGAGGAAACCAGAGCACCCGGAGGAAACCCACGCAAACACGGGGAGAATGTGCAAACTCCACACAGACAGTTACCCGAGGCCGGATTCGAACCCGGGTCCCTGGCGCTGTGAGGCAACAGTGCTAACCACTATGCCACCGTGCTGCCCATCTATCTATCGATCTATCGCAGCCGGGTCCTCTACTATTCCCCAATGCTCCGATCTATCGCAGCCGGGTCCTCTACTATTCCCCAATACTCCGATCTATCGCAGCCGGGTCCTCTACTATTCCCCAATACTCCGATCTATCGCAGCCGGGTCCTCTACTATTCCCCAATACTCCGATCTATCGCAGCCGGGTCCTCTACTATTCCCCAATGCTCCGATCTATCGCAGCCGGGTCCTCTACTATTCCCCAATACTCCGATCTATCGCAGCCGGGTCCTCCACTATTCCCCAATACTCCGATCTATCGCAGCCGGGTCCTCTACTATTCCCCAATACTCCGATCTATCGCAGCCGGGTCCTCCACTATTCCCCAATACTCCGATCTATCGCAGCCGGGTCCTCTACTATTCCCCAATGCTCCGATCTATCGCAGCCGGGTCCTCCACTATTCCCCAATACTCCGATCTATCGCAGCCGGGTCCTCTACTATTCCCCAATACTCCAATCTATCGCAGCCGGGTCCTCCACTATTCCCCAATACTCCGATCTGTTGTCAGCCCTCTTTGGCTCTAACAAACAGATCGTGCCCTTCGCCTGGGCAAGAGATTGGAGCAGCGACTCAACCTGTTCTCTGCAAGGCCCGTGATCTGTTTTCTCGTAACCCTCCTTGCAGTTAACTCTATATGCCGCCTGCAAATCTTTCCGCTTGCCTTCCAGCTCTTCGATTTTCTGCGCATAAGTAACGTTCAACTTCTTAACCTTGCGCTCCCCAGCCTTAGCCTCGGTCACCTGCCCCTGCAGGTACTGTTGCTGGCTGCGGGAGGCTTCCTCCTCTTTGGCCTTTTTTTCCCTTTCCTCAAACAGCTCTAACATGATCCTCTGACCTGTGGCTTCCCTAGCTTCTGAGGTGAGCAGCGCCTCTCGCAGCTCCTCGCTAATCCTGGCTATCTCGCAGTCTGATGCCCGGACCTGCCTTGTCAGGAATATGAGCCAGATTGCCTTTTCTATCTTCCTATTATGCTTTGATCCTGCCATCCACTGGGCCGCCGCGTCCACGGGACCTGGTGCCCTGCTTAGGTTCTGTACCCACTCTTTGGTGAGGTTCACCTTGCAAATAGCGTGGGCGGAGATTCTCTTCTCCATCTTAGATTTACCAAAAACCACTGTTTCCGAGGTTGTGCATTCATTCTCCCACTGGAGTCCTTCCGTGGTCGCCATTGTGTAGGGGGATGGGGCTCTGCTCTGCCCAATTGCAGGGGTCTTTAGTGCCTGTTGATGTATTAGGCCTCGGTCTCCTTTATACCCTTGCAGCTTATGTTAGCCTGCAGGTCGGGTGTCACTAAACACCCTCTAAGGAGATAGAGAACAACAGCTTATAGAGGAGGACTAAAATACGGTGGTGACCCGCACAGTTTATACCTAATCTGTGGGGTACTCCTGAGCCCAAGTGCTCCTGGAGTCCTCTCTCTTTTCCCTAGTCTGCTGTTCCCTTGTTTGGCGGATTCGAAGCGCCCTAATGCCCTTATCTGGTTCTAACTCCAGAATTTGGGTGGAGAACGATGCACTTTAAATAGACACTCGGAGACAAGTAGTCCTTGGAAAAAGAACAGGTGACTGTGGAGGAGCCACAAGAGACTCAGTGTACTTTAGTATAATCCCCTTAATTGTATTATAGTGTAGCCGGGGACTGCACCTTTAAACTGATTGTTACCTTTACAGTGTGTGTTTGCCTTTATCCTGCGTGGTGATGTCATGACGCCGATCACGTGACCGCCAGTGGCGTGAAGAACGTGGGGACGTCATGACGTCAACTTAGAGAACTTTCCAGCAGTCTTCGACTACCTGGCATCTTGAACGAACATGTTTTGATTTCCTCCTTGTAACACCCAGCAAACTTCGTTGTTATTAAATTCCAGTCTTTTAATCCATCGAGTTGAGCTGAATTATTTAGTTAGGAACCTCCATTCCTACATGACAACCAATTTTTTTTGCCAAGGTAAGTTCTACCACAAACGTAATAAACACACACACACATTTATAACTATAAATAAAATATGAGAGAGAACGGACACAACGAGAATGTTTACACCGTTTTATCTTTACCAAGTCCAATCCCACCAACCCACATTCCTACCTAAACTAGACTGACAGTTGCAGGCCCTTGGATTATACTCACAGCCTCCTCCCTTGACAGATGGAATTTTGAGTGCGGTTGTTGGGTTGTTGTTGTTGCTGTCGTCGTCGGAATTCGACCTGTGCCTCGGGGTTCGCCGTACCCTGAACCTCGGAGAGGACCTTGCTGCATCTGGTCAGGTTTTCTCGAAGTTTGGTTTTGTTGATTGCACTTTCGGTCGGTTGTCGTTGGTTGGTTTGTGCTTGATGGGAAAGGTTCCCGAAATGACTGGAGTGAATGCCGTCTTCCACAGCCACTTCGGTCGTTGGTGTCTTCATGTCGAGGTCCCCGGAACGGGAGTCGGTATACGGTACGGCTTCTTGCGGCGATGTTGCGCCGTCTGGTAGCGGAGTAAACCTTCAGTATACCGATTGAGCCTGGGGCCTGATGGTGGATCTTCTCCTCAGTTGGAGTTCTTTAGATGTTAGTTCGCCCCAGCTCGTCCCTCCCGGACTCGTCTTTTCCCTCAGCATCTTAACTCGCTCTCCTGTTCGTTCTTCTGGTAATAGTTCTCTCTCAGCATTGGTCCTTCTTGTGTTCCATATTTATACAGGTAGCTGTGAGGACAGGGGTATTGTTTTGAGTGCACATCGGCTCCTCCAAGTCTGCTGCCCCATTCTGTCAGTCCTGGGACTTGATTAGTTTGAGCCACCTCTTAACTGTAGTGATCCCAAGACTATTGTCCCTAGTCCGAGTTGATTAAGGTGATGATGGCTTGTATTCATAGCCCGATTAGGGGTGAGTCACATATTCAAACCCGGACCGGGTGGTCCCCATTGGCCGGGGGTTTCCTCGCTTCAGGTCTGACCCAGTCCCCTGATTGGCCTTTGAGAATGCACTCTGCTTCGATTGGCCAACATCTATGGCTCGCCTCTGAGCCACAGTCCCCTGTATTCGGATGTCCCAGGCATATCCCAGCCTGCTTGTCGGGACCTCTGCCTTGGCCGAAAATGCTGGTTTTAAACTGTATAGGGCAATCCAATTTTTGGTAAAACGTGGTTGTGGATTTTCGAACCCTACAGGATGGCAGAATCATCAACAGCTGCCGTCTGGAAAAATAAGGGCAGAGGTTATGGTCTGAAATTTTTGAACTCGATGTTGAGCCCAGAAGGCTGTAAAGTGCCTAATCGAAAGATGAGGTGCCGTTCCTCGAGCTTACCTTGAGCTTCATTGGAACAGTGTAAGAGGCTGAGGACAGATAGGTCATGTAAGAGTCATGAAAGTTTAAGAAAGAAAATACTTTAAAATATTGGTTAAATAGGGAAGTGGGGGAGGGGAGGGAAGGGGGGAAGGGGGGGAGGGGGGGAAGGGAATGGGGTGGAGGGGGGTGTGTGGGAGGGGGGGTGGGAAGGGGGTGTGGGGAGGGAAGGGGGGTGTTGGGGGGAAGGGGGTGTGTGGGAGGAGGGGAAAGGAGGGGAAGGGGATGTGGGGGGGGAAAGGGGGGTAGGAAGGGGGTGTGGGGGCAGGAGGGGGGAAGGGAGGGAAAGGGAGGGGTGAGCCAGCAGACCCTCTCCCCTCTGCCAGTGTTGAGAGTTGCGCTGCCAGCGGCGGTTGGAGAAGGCTAGGCCCCGGGGCCTCGGGCACCCGCATTGACATGGCCCTGCCGAGCCCAGCGCCCGGGCAGCCCGAGCTCCTCAGCCGCCGTTCGGTCGCAGGCCACAAAGCACCCGAGCCCAGCGCTGGCGATGGCTCCGCGGAGCTCCGTATCACCCCACCAGATGGCGGCGATCGCGGGCCGCTTGTTGAGTGGGACGGGAGGTGCCTAGCTCGGGCATGGCTGGGGAGGAGAGGCCGAGGCTTTGAGGCCTGCAGGCGGGGTAACCATGGAAGGTTGCGGTGCCCGGTGGAGGTAGCGAGTCAAGAGGGAAAAAAAAGGGTGACAGGTAGGAAAATTAATGAGGTTAGAGAAAATATTTACAAATTAATTAACTTTTTTTAAAAACAATTTAATTATGTTTTAAAAGCAACTTTTTTTTTGCTGGAAATCTAGATTTGAAAATAAACACGCAGAAAGTGGGAAAAATAAATGAATAGTTAGGAATCAAGATGGCGGCCACTCACCTCAGCTCAGAAGGTTTAGGCCCGCCCACACACGCAATGAAACACCCCCATGACGCACCGATTGGTCAACCATCAGGTTAATCCCCTGTACAATTGGCCAACCATCATGTCACTCAATGCTAATGAGCGGAATGTTGCTGTTTTTTGAACCTTTTTTGTATACTGTCTGAACAATTTTTGTCTGACCAAAAAGTAAATATGCCTGTAAGAGTCATGAAAGTTTAAGAAAGAAAATACTTTAAAATATTGGTTAAATAGTATAATACAGTTAATTTACCTGACTGACTTATTGTATTGAGAAACCCCCTATTTTCTTGTTCCAATAGTATAGTCTGAGATACCCCCTTTATTCTTGCTACAATGGTACAGTCCTTAAGCTTGTCACATGGTATCCAGCCATTTTACAGCTCAAGCTCCACGAGGCTGGAGAAGGTAGAAGCTTTTGAGGGCTGGAGCAATACAGTTTTTGACCGTGTTCGTTTAAACGTGTTTACTTTGTAATTCTGTTTGTAAGGTGTTACAGTAAACAGTTTAAAGGCAAAGTTATGGTTTGGGATGTTTTATTTCGACATGCGTCTACTCGTTGCTAAAGCCTCAAAGCTCAGTGGCTGCATGTTTGGAAATTACGAAGCGCCATTACATTAGTCAAAAACTAGCTCCCTAAGAAGGAAAGGACAGAATTGTCGGCGAACGTATACATGAATGGTCACGGAGCCAGACGACAATATAAGAAAGTGAAGGTACAATGACTGTTACTTGCCTTGTTCATTCTATTGAGAAGCTAAATAAGAGCTGCGGGTAAAGCTGCGGAGTTTGCACATTCTCCCCATGTTTGCGTGGGTTTTCTCCGGGTGCTCCGGTTTCCTCCCACAGTCCAAAGATGTGCGGGTTAGGTTGATTGGCTATGATAAATTGACCCTTAGTAATAGGTGGGGTTACAGGGATAGGGTGGGATATGTGTTGGGGTTACGGGGATCGGGTGGGATATGTGTCGGTGCAGGCTCGATGGGCCGAAATGGCCTCTAGCTGCACTGTGGGGTTTCTGTGATTCTGTGATTCTGTGAAAATGGCCGAGGCCTTATGGAGCCGTGAGGAGCTTCCCCTAGCCAGAAGGATTGTTGGCCAAAAGAGGGACGTAAAGCTCACCCCAAAGGCAATGGAAGAGAAGTTACATAGAAGAATAGGTGCAAGGAGGGCTAAATTAGCTCAGATAACTGGAAAAATGAAGATGATTGATTGTCTCATGGAAGATAATGCTAATATTAAGAAAGTTGAAGACATAATGCATTATGATTTCTCCAGGTTGCATGAAGAATTTAATGTACTCAATGAAGATGTATTAGCACTTCTGTCTGAAGAAGAGGGAAACGCTGATCAGCACAACTGGTTTGATCTTAAATCATCCAGCATTAAGGACTATGTCAAGGCCACGGAACAGTGGATGTTAAAGATTCATCAAGATGCTGATACAGCAGAGAAAGATAAAGATGACGATGAAGTCGGACCAGATGATAGCATTTCAGAGACTTCAGCCAGACTGAGCAAAAATCGAAAAGAAGGTAGCTCTGTTTCTGGACACAGGTCAGTCGCTTTTACCACATGCTCGTCGCGACGCATGAGAGAGGAGGTTGAACGGGCAGCGTTGATGGCGTGCACAGCATCTTTAGTGGAGAAGCAAGCTCTTGAACGGGAAGAGGCCCAACTGCAGGCCCAACAGGACCAACAGGCCCAGGTGCAGGCCCAACTGCAAGCCCAACAGGCCCAACTGCAGGCCCAACAGGCCCAAGTGCAGGCAAAGAAAGAACAGCTGGAGCTAAAAGCAGCTATTGCGGTCTCAGATGCCAAGTTGAGTGTGTATGAATATTATGAAGGCTCACAGGATGGCATGAACGAATACTGCCAGTCAATGTTGTCACACAGAGTTGGATCCAGGGCACCTTCAAGAGTTAAAAGAGAGTCTGAAGGCCATCTCCTGGCATTACAGCATGGAAGAGAGGCCTCTCCACTAACAGGAGCACGTGATGCTACCCCAGACGTCAGACGGTCTAGACTAGACCCTACTGATGACCACCAGAGGCCTGAAGACACAGGGAGAAGCCTATACCGAGTGATACAACGTCAGAACGAAATTACAGAGATGCTTGTAAAACAACAGAATCTGTTTTGACTCCCTCAAAGAAACATACCAGTGTTCCAAGGTGACCCACTCAAGTATAAGCCCTTCATCAGATCCTTCGAACAAGCCATTGACTCCAAAACAGAGAGCAGCAGTGATAAGTTGTACTACCTGGGACAGTACACCAGTGGTAAACCACAAGACCTGGTCAGAAGCTGTGAACACATGAGACCGGACCGGGGATACATAGAAGCCAGGAAGTTGCTGCAGGAGCACTATGGTAACGAGCTGAAGATAGCCACTGCATATATTGAAAAGGCTATTAAGTGGCCACAGATCAGATCGGAGGACGGGGAGGCACTGAACACATATGTTCTTTTCCTCATAGGATGTCGCAACACCATGGAGGATGTTGAATTCATGGAAGAGATGGACAATCCTATGACTATGAGAATCATCATCTCTAAGCTTCCTTACAGGATGAGAGAACAATGGAGAAGAACAGCCTTTGAGATAATGGAGAGACAGAAAAGTAGAGCCAGGTTTGCAGACTTAGTGAATTTCATAGACGAACAGGCTAAAGTTGCTAGGGACCCATTGTTTGGAAACATCCAGGATGTCAGCCCGACTACTGATGGAAGAGTGAAAGCCAAGCCTGCTGAATCAAAGACTCTCAGGAAAGGTGGTTCCAGGGGAAGCAGCTTTGCAACTATCGTCACTCAGACTGGGGAAGAAAAGTCTCAGAACTCATCTCCCAAAAAGAGCAGCACAGTGATGCCTGCTAATGCCTTTCAGAAGCCATGTTTATTCTGCCAGAAGAATCATACATTGGATTTCTGCAGTGACATCAAAGCACAGCCACATAAAGACAGAATCGAATTTATGAAGTACAATGGCCTATGTTTTGGATGTCTCTCTCAGGGGCACCTGAGTAGAAACTGTAAGCAAAGGACAACATGCAGAGAGTGCACTCGGAAACATCCCAGTCTGCTGCATATCCACAAAGAAGAACAAGTCTCTAAGAAGAGTGAAGAAAACAATACCGACGAGAAGGTTGTTTCAAGTGCTCTGGTGTCGCTAGAACCAGAGACTTGTGGATTCACTGGGGCCGGTGACAGTGATTGTATTCTTGCCATCGTACCTGTAAAGATCAAGTCTAAGAGGAGTGAGAAGTTTGTGGAGACTTATGCCTTCATGGATCCAGGTAGTTCAGCAACGTTCTGCACAGAAACACTTATGCGACAGCTGAATGTTAGAGGCAGAAGAACAGAAATCCTATTGCGCACCATGGGTCATGAGAAGTCAATGCAAAGTTATATCCTGTCAGACTTAGAAGTGTGTGGACTTGAAGAGAAGGACTTCATAGACCTGCCTAATGTTTTCACACAGAGGGAGATTCCTATTAGAATAGAGAACTTAGCCCTGCAGAAGGATGTGGAGAGATGGCCTTACCTGGAAAAGGTGCGTCTCCCCTATATTGAAGCAGAAATTGGCCTATTAATTGGAACCAATGCCTACAAAACTATGGAGCCATGGCAGGTGATAAACAGCAAGGATGACAGACCCTATGCAGTCAGGACAGCCCTTGGATGGGTAGTCAATGGGCCGGTAAGGAGAGATGATGGCAACAAGTCGAACAAGGAGCAACGACAAAATTTAACAGTTAATTGTATCTCTATCACAAGCATTGAAGAGCTGTTGATACAGCAGTTCAACGCAGACTTTTCAGAACGCAGCTGTGAGGAAAAGACAGAGATGTCACAAGAAGACCATCAGTTCATGGATTTGATGACAAGGTCTACACAGTTCATTGATGGCCACTATCACATTGGTTTGCCATTGAGAAGACAGACCGCAAAGATGCCGAATAATCGCTGCATAGCAGAGCAGCGCGCCATCAGTCTAAAGAGAAAGCTGAACAAGAACCCCGACTTTCACGAAGACTACAAAGGCTTCATGAGAAACATCATAGCGAAAGGCTATGCTGTAAAAGTGCCCGAGGAACAGTTGAACAGAGACGATGGAAGGGTCTGGTACATTCCTCATCACGGTGTGTATCACCCAAAGAAGAAAAAGATCCGGGTAGTGATTGACTGCGCCGCCTCATTCAGAGGAACTTCACTGAATGACCAGCTGCTTCAAGGTCCTGATCTTACTAATACCCTCATTGGCGTCTTGACGAGGTTTAGACAAGAGCTCATTGCCATGATGGCAGACATAGAATCAATGTTCTACCAAGTCAGAATCCCTGATGAAGATGCTGATCTTCTGCGTTTCCTTTGGTGGCCAGATGGCGACGTTAGTCAAGCGATGGTGGAATGTAGAATGGCCGTACACTTGTTCGGAGCCACATCATCTCCCAACTGTGCAAGCTACGCTCTCAGAAAAACTGCCGAAGATGGCAAAGGCAAAGCACCATCAGAGGCTGTGGAGACAATCTTCAGAAACTTTTACGTCGATGACTGTCTGAAGTCCGTGTTAACAGAAGACGATGCCATTGCACTGTCAAGAGACCTTAGAACTCTGTGTTCGAATGGAGGATTCCATCTGACTAAGTGGATAAGCAACAGCAGAGCAGTTCTAGCTTCTATCCCAGAAAAGGAAAGAGCCACTGAAGTCAAAGATCTGGACCTGAGCCACGATGTCCTTCCTATCGAGAGAGCTCTTGGTGTACAATGGTGCATTGAGTCAGACACGTTCAACTTCAGAATAATGGTGAACGAAAGACCATCCACAAGACGAGGGATTCTCTCCGTAGTCAGTTCCATCTACGACCCTCTTGGATTCCTGGCACCACTCATTCTGCCGGTGAAGCTGATCCTGCGAGAGCTGTGTAGAGACAAGAGAGGATGGGATGAAGATTTCCCAGATGGTCAAGCTCAGAGATGGCTCAGATGGTTGACAGATTTGCAACAACTTTCTAGCTTCAACGTCAGCAGATGCATCAAGCCTGTGAGTTTTGGAGTTACAAAGACGGCTCAACTACATCATTTCTCGGACGCCAGTGAGGACGGCTATGGCACGGCTACTTACCTCTTGCTGACAAATCAACAGGGCCAGAAACATTGTGCCTTCCTCATGGGGAAATCCAGGGTGGCTCCGCTGAAGCAGGTCACCATCCCGAGACTGGAGTTGACGGCAGCGGTTGTTGCAGTTAAAGTTGACCAGGTGATGCGGAAAGAGTTACAGCTCCCATTAGAAGAATCTGTCTTCTGGACGGATAGCACGACGGTGCTGAAGTATATAGAGAATGAGAAGATACGCTTCAAGACCTTCGTAGCAAACAGAATCTCATCCATTAGAGAAGCTACACAACCACCTCAATGGAGGTATGTAAACACCTCATTAAACCCAGCAGATCAAGCCTCACGGGGATTGAAGGCTGAAAACTTCATGAGGAGTGAAACTTGGATACAAGGCCCAAGTTATCTGCTGGAAACAGAGAGATCATGGCCAGAAAGACCAGATATGCCGTCAGATTGCTGAAGACGACATCGAAGTCAAGAGATCAGTCACAGCAAATCTCATAACTACGAAAGAGAACTTTGACACAGTGAACAAGCTTGTTAACCATTTCTCAGGATGGCACCAGTTGAGGAAAGCAGTCGCATGGTTTCTAAGGTTGAAAGAGTTGCTGCTACACCTGAGCGGTAAGAGAAAAGAGTATCGAGCCACTATCCATCAGTCTGAAAGTAACCCTGATAAGCAGAGAATGCTTCTACAGCAATACATGCACCAGCACAAGACCACATTGGGTAAGAATTCATTGACCGTGGAGGATTTGGCCAAGGCTGAGATGGAGATAGTTTGCTTCAGTCAAAGACAAAGATATCCAGAAGAAATCGGAGCTTTGCAGCGAAATACTCCAATCAAGAAAGGTAGTCATATCTACAAGCTGGACCCTACACTCCAAGATGGAGTACTGAGGGTGGGAGGGCGACAAAACAAATCTGCTATGCCAGAGGAGGCCAAGCATCCTGCTATCCTTTCTAAGGACCTCCGGGTTGCTACTCTCATTCTTCAGCATATACACCAGAGTATTGGACACAGTGGGAGGAACCACGTGCTTGCGAAGCTAAGGCAAAGATACTGGATTCCAGGAGCTAATTCTGTAATAAGAAAAATACTCTCTGAATGCATTGTTTGCAGACGGTTACATGCTAGAGCTGGGGAGCAGAAAATGGCAGACCTGCCTGAAGACCGTTTGTTACCAGACAAGCCCCCATTTACAAATGTAGGGGTGGACTATTTCGGGCCTTTCGAGGTAAAGCGAGGACGGAGCCTTGTCAAGAGATATGGTGTGCTTTTCACTTGTTTGACCATCAGAGCAGTTCATATTGAGGTGGCACACACGCTTGACACTGATTCCTGTATTAACGCCCTGCGGCGCTTTGTCTGTAGAAGAGGACAGGTGTCCATTATACGTTCTGATAATGGCACTAATTTCGTCGGAGCGGAGAGAGAACTACGGGAAGCTATTGAAGGTTGGAATCAGCTCAAAATACAGGAAGCCATGATGCAAACAGGAATTAAGTGGATCTTCAATCCTCCGGCTGCATCCCACCATGGAGGTGTCTGGGAAAGACAGATACGCACCGTAAGAAAACTACTCAGTTCTGTACTGAAGCTGCAAGTGCTTGACGACGAGGGACTTCAAACCGTTCTGTGTGAGGTTGAAGTCATCATTAATGACCGACCGATAACTAAGACATCAGATGATCCCAATGACCTCGAAGCCCTGACCCCAAACCACCTGTTGTTGTTGAAAACACAGCCAGTCATGCCCCCGGGAGTCTTCAAGAAAGAAGATCTGTATGCACGTCGGAAGTGGAGGCAAGTTCAGTATATGTCAGACCTTTTCTGGACCAGATGGACAAGAGAATACTTACCTCTGCTACAGGAGCGTCAAAAATGGTCCAAAGTAAAGAGGAACTTCATTGCCGGAGACATCGTCTTAATCGTGGATGATTCAGCCCCTAGAAATTCTTGGTTGATGGGAAAAAGAATTAAGACCATGCCAGACTCCAGAGGCGTTGTTCGTCGCGTTTGTTTGCAAACCAAGACCAGTACCCTGGAAAGACCGATCACAAAGCTCTGCCTGCTACAAGAAGCAGCGTGAAAGGTTCCTGAACGAAAAAAGTGGACATTTATATTGTAAGTATGTTGAACTCATTAGTTTATGACTCTTAAGAATGTTTGAGTAATTGATATGCTTCATGTGCCTAGTCAATTAGGGGCCGGAATGTAAGAGTCATGAAAGTTTAAGAAAGAAAATACTTTAAAATATTGGTTAAATAGTATAATACAGTTAATTTACCTGACTGACTTATTGTATTGAGAAACCCCCTATTTTCTTGTTCCAGTAGTATAGTCTGAGATACCCCCTTTATTCTTGCTACAATGGTACAGTCCTTAAGCTTGCCACATGGTATGCAGCCATTTTACAGCTCAAGCTCCACGAGGCTAGAGAGAAGGTAAAAGCTTTGATGGCTGGAGCAATACAGTTTTTGACCGTGTTCGTTTAAACGTGTTTTGCTTTGTAATTCTGTTTGTAAGGTGTTACAGTAAACAGTTTAAAGACAAAGTTACGTTTTGGAACGTTTTATTTCGACGCGCGTCTACTCGTTGTTAAAAGCCTCAAAGCTCAGTGGCTGCATGTTTGGAAATTACGAAGCGCCACTACAGGTCAGACTGGGAATGGAGCGGAGAATTAAAGTGACAGGCGACCGGAAGCTCGGGGTCACCCTTATGGACTGAACGGAGGTGTTCCGCAAACCGGTCACTCAATCTGCGTTTGGTCTCCCCAATGTAGAGGAGACCGCATCGTGAGCAGTGAATACATTATACTAAATTGTAAGTACAAGTAAATCACTCTATCACCTGGAAGGAGTGTTTGGGGCCCTGGACGGTGGGAAAGGAGGAGGTAAAAGGGCAGGTGTTGCATCTCCTGTGCTTGCACGGGAAGGTGCTGTGGGGAGGGGAGGGGCTGTTGGGGGTGATTGAGGAGTGGACCAGGGTGTCGCGGAGGGAGCGGTCCCTTTGGAATGCTGAAAGGGGTGGGGGGAGGGGAAGATGTGTCTGGTGGTGGGATCACGCTGGAGGCGGCAGAAATGGCGGAGGATGATCCGTTGAATGTGGAGGCTGGTGGGGTGGAAGGTGAGGACAAGGGAACCCTATCGTGGTTCTAGGAGGGAGGGGAAGGGGTGAGAGTAGAAGTGCAGGAAATGAAACGGACACGGTCGAGGGCCGTGTCAACCACGGTAGAGGGGAATCTTTCTCTGTCCCTAACCCATTCTATATCGGACCGAGAAACACGATTGCTGGCACTGGGTGACAAAACTGCGAGAATGGCTCCTTCTCCAAATAACATCACTCACTCTGATCAGCACAAAATTTATTCAGTGGAATCATATTACAGGTAAGTTCCAGTAAAATAATGGAACATTACTAACAGGAAGGATCAGACTGACAGTTCTAAACCACACCTGGCATACCACAGAGAAAAATAGTCGGATTCTGTCTTCAACAATGTAAGTCTGTCTGCATTTCAACATCAGAGCAAGCTATTACTAGCCAGTGATTAGCACAGAAAAATAAATCTTTGCCATCTCCATTACCACCACTAATTGGACCAAGTGAAGCCAGAGTGGCCTGTTTGACACAGTTCATTGTCCCCCCTGCACGTGAGATCCTCACAGGGACTTTCCACAAGTTATTTATAGTGTAAAGCCAGCTGGATTCACAAACCTTCCATCAAACCAGAATGGGCGTCTGTCATTCCTGTGGAACTCAACTGAAATAGCAATACTTGTTGTCACGGGATGGAGAGAGTAGGTTGGGGCAGTTGATGTTGCTCCTGGTAAGGAGGCAGCGACGAGTGCCTCGATGGGCCCTTCGGAGGATGCCGAGAGAGGCTCTGAGGGAAGCAGAGGGCTTATCTAAGAGGGAATCAAGCCTGGGACAGTGGCAGGAGAGTAGGAAGATCGAGGAATGCTGATGGGCTGGGGTAGGAGGGCAGAGTAACCGAGATGAGAAAAATGAAAGCATAACGGTAGCAGAGTGGTTATGTT
This sequence comes from Somniosus microcephalus, assembly GCF_052327205.1. Classification (NCBI taxonomy): domain Eukaryota; kingdom Metazoa; phylum Chordata; class Chondrichthyes; order Squaliformes; family Somniosidae; genus Somniosus; species Somniosus microcephalus. The sequence continues at coordinate 655,010 of NC_141002.1, forward strand.
ACTGGACTAGTAATCCCGAGGCCTGGACTAATGATCCAGGAGACTGAAGTTCAAATCCCACCACGGCAGCTGGGAATTTAAATTCAGTTCATTAAAGTTAATGAAATAAATCTGGAATAAAAAGCTAGTATCAGTAATGGTGACCATGAAACTATCGGATTGTCGTAAAAACCCATCTGGTCCACTAATGTCCTTTAGGGAAGGAAATCTGCTGTCCTTACCTGGTCTGGCCCAGATGTGACTCCAGACCCACAGCAATGTGGTTGACTCTTAACTGTCCTCTGAAATGGCCATTCAGTTGTAGCAAACCGTGACAGAAAACAATAATAATAAAACCCGGCATCGACCTCGGCACTGACTTCGGACATAACAACACCCAGCCTAATCAACCCTGCAAAGTCCTCCTCACTAACGTCTGGGGACTTGTGTCAAAATTGAGAGCAGTCCCACAGACTAGTCAAGCAACAGCCTGATATAGTCATACTCACAGAATCATACCTCTCAGCTCAAAGCTAGGCATCCACGAGGCGCTGTGGCCCATCAGCAGCAGCCGAATCATACTCCAGCATAGGTAAAATTTTGGAGTCCATTATTAAGGAGACAGTAACAGGATATTTGGATAATCATAATTTAATATGACAAAGTCAGCATGGTTTTATGAAGGGGAAGTCATGTTTGACAAATTTGCTGGAGTTCTTTGAGGAAGTAACATATAGGGTGGATAAAGGGGAACCAGTGGACGTAGTGTATTTAGACTTCCAAAAGGCATTTGACAAGGTGCCACGCAAAAGATTATTGCTTAAGATAAAAAATCACGGGATTGGGGGTAATCACAGAATCACAGAAACCCCACAGTGCAGATAAAGGCCATTTCGGCCCATCGAGCCTGCACCGACACATATCCCACCCGATCCCCGTAACCCCTACACCAACACATATCCCACCCTATCCCCGTAACCCCACATATTTAAACCCCCTAACACTAAGGGTCAATTTATCATAGCCAATCAACCTAACCCGCACATCTTTGGACTGTGGGAGGAAACCGGAGCGCCCGGAGGAAACCCACGCAAACACAGGGAGAATGTGCAAACTCCACACAGACAGTCGCCCAAGGCCGGATTCGAACCCGGGTCCCTGGTGCTGTGAGGCAACAGTGCTAACCACTATGCCACCGTGTCTGCATGGATAGAAGATTGGCTATCTAACAGAAGGCAGAGAGTTGGGATAAATGGTTCATTCTCAGACTGGCAATCAGTAACTAGTGGTATTCCGCAGGGGTCAGTGCTGGGTCCTCAACTCTTTACAATCTATATTAACGATTTGGAGGAGGGGACCGAGTGTAACATATCAAAGTTTGCAGATGATACTAAGATGGGAGGGAAAGTAGTGAGTGAGGAAGACATAAAAAACCTGCAAGGGGACATAGACAGGCTAAGTAAGTGGGCAGAGATTTGGCAGATGGAATACAATACTGGAAAGTGTGAGGTTATGCACTTTGGCAGGAAAAATCGTAGAGCAAGTTATTATCTTAATGGCAAGAAACTGGAAAGTACTGAAGTACAAAGGGATCTGGGGGTCCTGGTGCACGAAACTCAAAAGGTTAGTATGCAGGTGCAGCAAGTGATTAAGAAGGCCAATGGAATGTTGGCTTTCATTGCTAGGGGGATAGAATATAAAAATAGGGAGGTATTGCTTCAGTTGTACAAGGTATTGGTGAGACTGCACCTGGAATATTGCGTACAGTTTTGGTGTCCATACTTAAGAAAGGACATACTTGCTCTCGAGTCAGTACAAAGAAGGTTCACTCGGTTATTCCCGGGGATGAGGGGATGGACATATGAGGAGAGGTTGAGTAGATTGGGACTCTACTCATTGGAGTTCAGAAGAATGAGAGGCGATCTTATTGAAACATATAAGATTGTGAAGGGGTTGGATCGGGTGGATGCGGGGAAGATGTTCCCGATGATGGGTGAAACTAGAACTAGGGGGCATAGTCTTAGAATAAGGGGCTGCTCTTTCAAAACTGAGATGAGGAGGAACTACTTCACTCAGAGGGTGGTAGGTCCATGGAATATGCTGCCCCAAAAAGCTGTAGAAGCTACATCATTACATAAATTTAAAACAGAAATAGACAGTTTCCGAGAAGTAAAGGGAATTAAGGGTTACGGGGAGCGGGCAGGAATTTGGACATGAGTCTAGGTTCGGATCGGTCATGGCCCTGTGGGTAGCGGAGCAGGCCCAGGGGCCGTGTAGCCTGATCCTGCTCCTATTTCGTGTGTCTAATTCTGTTAGATTCAGGAGATGGTTCTGTGATAGTGGATTGGCAGTTAGGATCAGATCAGCCATGGTCTTATTGAATGGCGGAGCAGGCTCGAGGGGCCGATTGGCCTACTCCTGCTCCTATTTCTTATGTTCTTATGTTCTTATGTAATCTGTAACCTCATGGCCCGGCATATCCCTCACTCTACCATTACCACCAAGCCAGGAGTGTAGAAGAGCATGCCAGGAGCAGCACCAGGCATACCTAAAAATGAGGTACCAACCTGGGGAAGCTGCAACACAGGACTACATGCATGCTAAACAGTGGAAGCAGCATGCTATAGACAGGGCTAAGTGATCCCACAATCAACGGATCAGATCAAAGCTCTGCAGTCCTGTCACATCCAGTCGTGAATGGTGGTGGACAATTAAACAACTAACGGGAGGAGGAGGCTCCCTGAATATCCATATCCAAACCAGTCACTCAATCTGCGTTTGGTCTCCCCAATGTAGAGGAGACCACATCGTGAGCAGTGAATACATTATACTAAATTGTAAGTACAAGTAAATCGCTCTATCACCTGGAAGGAGTGTTTGGGGCCCTGGATAGTGGGAAAGGAGGAGGTAAAAGGGCAGGTGTTGCATCTCCTGTGCTTGCACGGGAAGGTGCTTTGGGGAGGGGAGGTGCTGTTGGGGGTGATTGAGGAGTGGACCAGGGTGTCGCGGAGGGAGCGGTCCCTTTGGAATGCTGAAAGGTGGGGGGAGGGGAAGATCACGCTGGAGGTGGTGGGATCACGCTGGAGGTGGTGGAAATGGCGGCGGATGGTCCGTTGAATGTGGAGGCTGGTGGGGTGGAAGGTGAGGACAAGGGAAACCCTATCGTGGTTCTGGGAGGGAGGGGAAGGGGTGAGAGCAGAAGTGCAGGAAATGGAACGGACACGGTCGAGGGCCATGTCAACCACGGTGGAGGCGAATCTTTCTCTGTCCCTAACCCATTCTATATCAGACCGAGAAACACGATTGCTGGCACTGGATGACAAAACTGCGAGAATGGCTCCTTCTCCAAATAACATCACTCACTCTGATCAACACAAAATTTATTCAGTGGAATCATATTACAGGTAAGTTCCAGTAAAATAATGGGACATTACTAACTGGAAGGATCAGACTGACAGTTCTAAACCACACCTGGCATACCACGGAGAAAAATAGTCGGATTCTGTCTCCAACAATGTAAGTCTGTCTGCATTTCAACATCAGAGCAAGCTATTAATAGCCAGTGATTAGCACAGAAAAATAAATCTTTGCCATCTCCATTACCACCACTAATTGGACCAAGTGAAGCCAGAGTGACCTGTTTGACACAGTTCATTGTCCCCCCTGCACGCGAGATCCTCACAGGGACTTTCCACAAGTTATTTATAGTGTAAAGCCAGCTGGATTCACAAACCTTCCATCAAACCAGAATGGGCGTCTGTCATTCCTGTGGAACTCAACTGAAATAGCAATACTTGTTGTCACGGGATGGAGAGAGTAGGTTGGGGCAGTTGATGTTGCTCCTGGTAAGGATGCAGCGACGAGTGCCTCGATGGGCCCTTCGGAGGATGCCGAGAGAGGCTCTGAGGGAAGCAGAGGGCTTATCTAAGAGGGAATCAAGCCTGGGACAGTGGCAGGAGAGTAGGAAGATCGAGGAATGCTGATGGGCTGGGGTAGGAGGGCAGAGTAACCGAGATGGGAAAAATGAAAGCATAACGGTAGCAGAGTGGTTATGTTACTGGACTAGTAATCCCGAGGCCTGGACTAATGATCCAGGAGACAGGAGCCCAAATCCCACCACGGCAGCTGGGAATTTAAATTCAGTTCATTAAAGTTAATGAAATAAATCTGGAATAAAAAGCTAGTATCAGTAATGGTGACCATGAAACTATCGGATTGTCGTAAAAACCCATCTGGTCCACTAATGTCCTTTAGGGAAGGAAATCTGCCGTCCTTACCTGGTCTGGCCTAGATGTGACTCCAGACCCAGATGTGACTCCAGACCCACAGCAATGTGGTTGACTCTTAACTGCCCTCTGAAATGGCCATTCAGTTGGAGCAAACCGCGACAGAAAACAATAATAATAAAACCCGGCATCGACCTCGGCACCGACTTCGGACATGACAACACCCAGCCCAATCGACCCTGCAAAGTCCTCCTCACTAACGTCTGGGGACTTGTGTTAAAATTGGGGAGCAGTCCCACAGACTAGTCAAGCAACAGCCTGATATAGTCATACTCACAGAATCATACCTTTCCGCCAATGTTCCAACCTCCTCCATCACCATCCCTGAGGTGGCGGTACAGTGGTATACATTCGGGAGGGAGTGGTCCTGGGAGTCCTCAACATTGACTTGGACCCCATGAAGTCTCATGGCTTCAGGTCAAGCATGGGCAAGGAAACCTCCTGCTGATTATGACCTACCGCCCTCCATCAGCTGATGAATCAGTACTCCTCCATGTTGAAAGAAGCACAGAATGTACTCTGGGTGGGGGACTTCAATGTCCATCACCAACAGTGGCTCGGTAGCTCCACTACTGACCGAGCTGGCTGAGTCCTGAAGGACACAACTGCCAGTCTGGGCCTGCGGCAGGTGGTGAGAGAACCAACATGAGGGAAAAACCTACTCAACCTCGTCCTCACCAATCTACCTGTCGCAGATGCATCTGTCCATGACAGTATTGGTCGCAGTGACCACCGCACAGTCCTTGTGGAGACAAAGTCCCGGCTTCGCACTGAGGATACCCTCCATCATGTTGTGTGGCACTACCACCGTGCTAAATTGGATAGATTCAAAACTGGGCATCCATGAGGCGCTGTGGGCCATCAGCAGCAGCCGAATCATACTCCAGCATAACCTGTAACCTCATGGCCCGGCATATCCCTCACTCTACCATTACCATCAAGCCAGGGGACCAACCCTGGTTCAATAAGGAGTGTAGAAGAGCATGCCAGGAGCAGCACCAGGCTTACCTAAAAATGAGGTACCAACCTGGGGAAGCTGCAACACAGGACTACATGCATGCTAAACAGCGGAAGCAGCATGCTATAGACAGGGCTAAGTGATCCCACAATCAACGGATCAGATCAAATCTCTGCAGTCCTGGTGGGAAGACAACGCATGACCAGAATCAATGCTGGTTTAAGAACCAAGAGTGTAGGAAATGTGGCAAACTGGGTCACATCGCGAAGGTATGCCGGTCTGGGAAAAAGACCAACAATCAAATGAAGCCACCACAAGAAAAGTACAACAAGGTACACAAGGTGGCTGAGAAGAGTTCAGATGAACAGAATTCAGACTCAGACCCAAACAACCAGGAGCTGGGTAGTCTGAGAATCCACAATGTGGGTAAAGAAACGGATCTACAGACCATCTGGGTCATACTAAAAATAGCTGGAGTCCAAGTAAGAATGGAGCTGGACACTGGATCAGCTCTATCAGTCATCAACCGAAGGGACTACCACCGGCTATTCTCTCACATACCTTTAAGAAATACCAAGTTCGTATTACAGACATACACGGGGCATAACATATACCCCGTGGGGAAAATAAGAGTCAAGGTGAGAGATGGGGTAAAGAACACCCAAGAATGAACTTGTACGTATTACCTGAGGGAGGACCACCACTTCTAGGACGGGAGTGGATTAAGAAAATAGACATGGAAGGGCATTACCTCAAAGCCATAATGAGGGAGGACTCGGTGCAAGCTATTAGCTCAGATTCTGAAATGGATGATGATAAGACCAAGTCGAATATGGAAGACAAGGCTAAAAGGGACTTGTCGACGATGGGGAAGAAAACGAAGACATGCCGAAGGACTTATGGTACCAAGAAGAATAAAGCTGCAGAGCAGAACTCCAGGTTGACAGAGAATTCTGAGCCTGTTCAAGCAAAGGATTCATCCACGACGGAAGAACACCGAGCTCGGACGCAAACTTATGTCAAAGTACGACAACAATTAGAACAGTTGAGTGACCGTCTCGTACAAGAGATGAAAAATATGGAAAAGTTCTGGGACACCGAATGGGAGAACCTGGAAAGACAACAGAGACAGCTAGCTCAAGCAGAGAGCGACCATAGAGCCATCGTGGTCAAATACCAATCACATTCCCCTGATGCTGTTCAGGAACTAGAATATTTACAGAACGAACCAAAGGAAGAGGAAGCTTCAGGAAGCCAGGATTTTATTCCAATTCTTCTCTATGACTCCTTACAAGCAGAGTGTGAGAAGTTGAAAGAACAGTATGAACAGGCCCAGGCTACAATTCTGGAGGGGGTTAACTCGGCAGCCTCCGAAAAGCTAGTTTCAGTAGAAGCATATGAACAACTAAAGGTTGAACATGAGCAAGAAGTCCAAAGGCTGCAGGAAATTCTTGATGAGCTCAAGGCCAAGACAGACTCATCGGTAGAAGTTCCATCCATAGATGAGAAATTAGAGGTGAAAAACATGGCAGAGCATGAAAGACAGGGGCCTAGAAATTCACTAGCCTTAGCGCCGCTTTTGAGGCGCTAGAGGGACTAGCGCCAGAGTTATGGCCAGTTGAAAAATTCCCTGGGGCCCTAAAGCGGCGTTGCACCGGTAGCGCTGCGCCGGCACCGATGACGTCATCGGTGTGCGCAGCGTCCCGGTTGCCATGCCGACGGGCCCCAGCGCCGAAATTCAGTTGCGGCCGCCTCGCCCGTGGCAGCCGCAACTAAGACTCTGGCAACAGAGTCCAACATGTGTTTGCGCCGGTGCATTAAAGGCCCCGCGGCGGCCGGCCGCTTTCCCGCCGGCCGCCTGCCCGCAGCTCCCTCCCCGGACTTCTCCCCCACCCCACCCGGAACAGATGCAAGCCCGGCACTTGTCCGAGGTGCCGGGCTCATTTTTAAACAGATTTGCGCGGGCCGCGGCCGGGTGCAGGCAGCTCCTCCTTAACGGAAGGAGGAGGCCTGCACTTCCCCAGCCTGCCGCACCGCATCGGGTGCCGCAGCGCCAGAATTGCAGCGCTAAACGGCAGTTAGTGCCCTTTTCCAGGCGCTAAGACCCTTCAGTAGCGCCGGCAGCCGTTTGGGCGCGGCGCTACTGAATTTTTGGCGCGCGCAGGGGGACTTAGCGCCGGCACTAACTTCCGGCGCTAAAGCCCTGGCTAAGCCAAAACCCAATTTCTAGGCCAGGATGTCCAAGAACTCATAAAAACATTGAAGGACACACAAGACAAATATGAGGCGGCAATGACCGAGGTTCAACAACTTGAAGAACAGATTCAACTGGGAATCCTTTCAGTGGAAGAAAAGGAAACTGTAAGAAACTCAGAGACTGTAAGAATGGTCCCTGAACATGAACTAGAGAGCATAAGGGCGCAACTTTTCCGAGCGCTGAAAGCCAAAGTTCAAGAGGAACGTAAGGTGGAAGTATTGGAGAAGGAGGTGGATGAAATGGAGAAGACTCTGATCCACCGTGTTCCCAGGGAAGAGTTAACGGTCAGTCAACTCCTTCATATGCTGAAGGACAAGACTTTGCAAGGGGAACAATCTGAACACGAGCTTCAATCTTCAGGGGGAACGAGTTCGGAGCTCTCAAAAGTCACGGAGATAGCTGAGGTGGCAACACAAATTTTACAAGGATGCCAAAAGTACGTTGAATCACGTCAAGGTGAACAGAAGAATGTGGAAACCGTTACTTCAGTAGAAGGTTTAAATAGCCTGATAACGCAATTCCCGATGGAAGGGAAGGTATTGAACTCACAAATGAGGTCCGTCGTGAAGGAATGGCAGATAACCCAGGAAGAGCGGGATGAATATGAATGCATGAAGAAGGCTTTTCAAGAAAGATGTCTAGGGAAGGAACCACCGTCAGCTAACGTCCAGTCGGGTGAGGAGGAAGAAGAAGGCTCTCTCGCTGGCCTAACTCAGGACGAACCCGAATATTACCATGACCTGTTGAGTGACACTGAATATTACGAGGATGTGGTCTGCCCAGCTTGTGATGAAAACTCCCAAAGTGCTGAAATCCGGATGAAGCACTTAAGGTCTAAGGAACATAGGGAGTTGGTGGCGCTACAGCTGGCAGCCGAGAAAGGAGCTCCGAGAGTTTCAAAAAGGCAGAAAAGAAAAAGAAGAAGCAGAAGATAATAACTGTCTAAAATATTAGCACTTCTACCATCCCAGGCGGGACATTACGAAAGGAGCTAAATTAGTTGAAAAACTGGAAAATGTCAAGACAGCCAGTTGGTTGTAAAAGTCCGCACTGCTGGTTCAACAGGACGAAAGTTCAAGCTGTTACGTCAAGAAAAAGGCTATGGAGGAGTCACGCTAGCCAGGTGAACCGGCTACACCAAAGAAATGTTGTTCGGAACGAGTCAAGATCAGAGACTGAATCTATGAACTGTTTCCGCAGAGACTGAATCTGTAAATTGTTTTATATGACATTGACTCCACTGAGATTATATCTGTAATTTGTTTTATAGGAAGTTGAAGATATGTATGTTTAACGGGGACTCTGTAAGTAATAAGCTAAAAAGGGAGGATTGTAGTGTATGTACCCGTCTACCTTTAAGGGAACTATTGAATGTAACCGTTCACCTTTAAGAGAACTACTTTAGGTGTGGCACTATTTGTTTGGCTTCTGTATACTGTAATACCGATAGTGACCACACCAGTATATAAGTGTTGTGGCAGGATTGCTGGGGCAGATTCGCCCGGACCTTCGAATAGTAAAGACCTGTTTCTTTGTTACTTCTGAAGTCTGTGTATTTATTAACTGCACAGCCCACAGACTTTACAGTAAAGGTCGAGGTTCGTGTGATTACATTTGTTTACTGTTTTGCCGTTTATCTCCAGTTCTGTTAATTCATGATTTGTTGTGTTTGTTTCTAATTGTTTGTCCTGAATAAATGACACACACAGAGTTTGTAAAATAAAAAAGTTGTTGTATTCAAAATGTACATTTTTGGCCTTTGGAATCATTCCAGCTTTGGCCGGCTATAGTGGGTGCGGGTTGCTTTCCATGATGTTGTTCTCCATGCCAGATGCCATCTTCTGAGTAGGGGCCTAGAAGCGGCTTGTTATCAGCCATTGATGGACGGCTCTTGCAGTTTCAACATTGTAGGCCTCCCTCCCACGTTGGTGCTGCTGCTGATCATCCTCCTCCTCCTCTTCCTCCTCCTCCTCCTCCTCCTCTTCCTCCTCCTCCTCCTCCTCCCCAGGTGGTGCAGCAGTCCCTGGTGGCATTGGCTGGGTCCTCAGAATTGCCAGGTTATGAAGAATGCAGCACACAACTATGAAGAGGGATACTCGCTCAGGAGAGTACCGCAGGGCTCCTCCTGAGGGGTCCAGACAGCGGATCTTTTGCTTGAGCACGCTGATCGTCTGCTCAATGATGTTCCTGGTGGCGATATGGCTCTCATTATACCGCGGCTGGGCAGGGGTGTTGGGGTTATGGAGCGGTGTCATCAGCCTGGTGCAGAGTGGATAACCCTTGTCCCTGAGGAGTCATCCACTTGGGTGATGCGGTGCCTGGAAAAGGTCTGGCACACCAGTCTGGCGCAGGAGGAAAGCATCGTGGATGCTGCCAGGATAGTGGGCATGGACGGCGAGTATGAGCTGTCTGTGGTCACAGACCAACTGCACATTCAGAGAGTGGAAGCCCTTGCAGTTTCGGAATACCTCTGCATTTTCATGCGGTGCCCACAATGCCACATGCGTGCAGTCAATGGCGCCCTGCATCATGGGGAAGCCCGCTATCCTCACAAAGCCTAATGCACGTTCATGCTGTTTGTCCCGGGTCATGTGGGAAGAGATGTACTGGCGTCTCCTTTTATAGAGGGCATTTGTCACCTCCTGGATACAACAATGGACATCGAACTGGGAGATATTGGTAATGTCCTCAGTAGATGCTTGAAAGGAGCTGCTGGCATAAACATTCAGAGCCACTGTGACCTTCACTGCCACCGACAGAGACGTCCTGGTCTGCAGTTGAGGCTGCAGATCTGGTTGCAGCAGGTGGCAGAGCTCAGTGACCACCTCCTTGCTGAAGCGCAGCCTGCACAAACACTGCTCCTCAGACAAATAAATGTAGGAGAATTGTTCCCGGAATGCCCTGGGAGGATAAGGTCTCCTGTGCAGAGGCCTGTTGGCCCTCCTCCCTCTGGCCATGTTTGCCACTCTCGCTGAAGGTAAGCATGCAGGTGCAGCAGGTGGTTAAGAAGGCAAATGGTTTGTTGGCCTTCATAGCAAGAGGGTTCGAATACAGAAACAAGGATGTCTTGCTGCAGTTGTACAGGGCCTTGGTGAGACCGTGCCTTGAGTATTGTGTGCAGTTTTGGTCGCCTTATCTGAGGAAGGATGTTCTTGCCATGGAAGGAGTGCAGCGAAGATTCACCAGGCTGATACCTGGGATGGCAGGAATGACGTATGAGGAGAGATTGTGTCGATTGGGCTTGTACTCACTGGAGTTTAGAAGATTGAGAGGGGATCTCATCGAAACCTGTAAAATTCTGTCAGGCCTGGACAGGCTAGATGCAGGAAGGATGTTCCCGATGGCCGAGGAGTCCAGAACTAGGGGTCATAGTCTAAGGATAAGGGGTAGGCCATTTAGGACTGAGAGGAGGAGGAATTTCTTCACCCAGAGAATTCTGTAAAAGTATCCTCCGGACTCAAAGGAAAACCATAAACAATGCATGCAGGGCAGAGCTAGGCCAATATCCATTCATAATTACTATCCAAAAAAGAGCCACCAAATTTTGGAAACACCTAAAAATGAGCAACCCCCACTGCTATCATTACGAAGCCCTGAAATGCCAAGAGAGGATCATAAAGAAGAGTACCCTCAGTCAACTAGTCCTGTGACTCAGTGAAGTAACTACTAACACTACTAACAATAACCAGCCCCAGGACAGTGACATCGTAACACAGAGAATTCGACCCAACACAATTGTCACTAAGCAAAAGGAAAAATATCTGTCATATTGGGCAGAAACAACAAAAACCCAAAACAAACTCAATTGCTACTTGGCCCTAAACAGACAATACAACATGGCTGAATACCTGACCATGGTAAAGGATAGCAAACTGAGAAAAACCTTGACAATGTACAGACTTAGTGAACATAGCCTGGCCATCGAAAAAGGCAGACACAGGCAGACCCGGCTGCCAAGAGAGGACAGGATATGCTCTCACTGCAGTCAGGGAGTGGTGGAGACAGAGATGCACTTCCTCACAGCTTGTGGAAAATATCAGGGCATAAGGGAGAATTTCTACCCAAAATTCACAAAAATATGCCCTGAATTCAGAAATTTGAATGATGACCAAAAACTCCCATACCTACTAGGGGAACAGAGAAATTGTGTAACCTAAGCAGCACACTATGTTACAGCTTGCCATAAACAGAGGGACAACCATTAAATTTAAGAAAAGAGTATATACAAGTTATATGAATGTATATTTACACACTCAGGGATATATCTGTTTATACAGTGTATGGATAGATCTGCATTTATGTGTTCAACCATCAATGTTTTTCGATGCTTTGGCAACATAAGATGTACCTTGTCATCATGCCAATAAAGCGATTTGAATTGAATTGAAAAAAATTGAGTGGTGAACCTGTGGAATTCTCTGCCACAGAGGGCGGTGGAGGCCTGTTCATTAAATATATTCAAGAAGGAGTTGAATATATTTCTTAAGGCTAAAGGGATCAAGGGATATGGGGAGAAGGCAGGGACAGGCTACTGAATTTGGATGATCAGCCATGATCTCATTGAATGGCGGAGCAGGCTCGAGGGGCTGAATGGCCTACTCCTGCTCCTATCTTCTATGTTTCTATGTTTCTCTCTCTGCATCTCTGATGCCTCCGATTCTACAGGTGCAGGACGATGCCCCGAATCAGTGCAGCCCCCATAGTCTCTTCTAAATCGATGCAAGGAAGGTCAAATCAAAATGAACCTGCAAAGTGCTGCTCAATACCCAAAACTCCTTCACACAGCTTTGTATCTCTCTCTCTCTCTCTCTCAGAATGGGTGGGGCAAAAATGTCTCCGACAAAAAAAGGCAGGAAGCGGCCGCCTTTAAATAGCGCTCCCCCAGCCCCTTCCCGGCTGCAAAACGCTCCCCTCTATCTGCCGTTGCTCGCGGCAGGCGGAAAGGCAGGGGGCGCCACTCAATATCCGGTCCGGGGCGCTACCAGGGCATTGCACACTCGACTGATGTCACGATCTGCGGGCGCAGGAGATCATGGCGGCAGTGTTTAGCGCCTCCGCAAAATATCTGGTTAATTTTGCGAGCGGCGCAAACATCGCCGCGCTCAGGCACTTGTTGCTTTGCACCCACTTAGGGTGCTAATGGGAGGCGCTAATCAACCACATTTCCCCCCAATGATCTACATCACAAACCCACAGCCAGTCACTAAAAGATGTTGGACACTTTTGGATGTGAAGTTTAAGGTTCCATCATTATTTGTGTACTTAGATTGTTTTGAAGTTTGAGGGTAGATTAGGAGGTTCACACAGAAACACAGAAACCCCACAGTGCAGATAGAGGCCATTTCGGCCCATCGAGCCTGCACCGACACATATCCCACCCGATCCCCGTAACCCCTACACCAACACATATCCCACCCTATCCCCGTAACCCCACGTATTTAATCCCACTAACACTAAGGGTCAATTTATCATAGCCAATCATCCTAACCTGCACATCTTTGGACTGTGGGAGGAAACCGGAGCACCCGGAGGAAACCCACGCAAACACGGGGAGAATGTGCAAACTCCACACAGACAGTCGCCCGAGGCTGGATTCGAACCCGGGTCCCTGGCGCTGTGAGGCAACAGTGCTAACCACTATGCTTCTTTAGGTTCTTTAAAGTCAGGATCAAGTCGATATAATTTAACTCATTGAGTAGAACAGGTTGTGAAGGTCATGAGGAGCTCCAATGCCACAATCTTTAATAGGAGCTCGTGTTGTGCTCAGTGCAGACTCCAGGCTCCCACAGCAGGTTTTTACCATTCATCACCGTGTCACTAACAGACAACAAGGGGATTCACAGTTCAGATCACATCCTCTGCCGACTCTTGTAAAGAGGCTTCAGGTGGTTGAGAAACCATGAAAGAGGTATCACTATCTACGCTGGAGGATTCAAATACAATCATTTTCCAAGAACTGAGACAACGAGTTTCACTAACATGACAGGGGCTTTCCACAGCTACAAGGAAATAAAGCAAGAGTAATGTGAGCCAAGCTAGACCCATAACCATAAGCTGTATGGAAAGGGATTTAGAATTGGAACCTATTGTGGTGGAGCCACCAAGAGACTCAGGGCAATTAGTAATAATCCCTTTAACTACAGTGTAGTGCAGCTGTGGACTGCACCTTTAAACTGTCTGTTAACTATACTGTATGTACTTTCCTGCACTCTGCGTGATGACGTCATGATGCCGATCACGTGACCGCCAGTGGCGCGAAGAACGCGATGACGTCAGCTTCCAGATCCTTCCAGCAGTCGTCGAGTGCCTGGCAACCTGAACAGACCTGTGTACATCTTCTCCTGTAGTTTACTAGCTAACTTCGTTGTTTATTAAACTTTGTTATTTTGATTCATTGAGTCGAACTCCATTATTCGAATAGGAGCCTCCGTTCCTACACTATCCCATTTACTGAATGCAGTTCCTGGAGTCCATACCCTGCACCGAATGCAGTACCTGGAATACTAGGCGGCTATTCAGCCCCTCGGGCCTGCTCACCCAGTCAGTTAGATCATGGCTGATCTGCACCTCAACTCGATTTAAATGCCATTGCTCCAAATCCCTTGATATCGTTTCATAACAAAAATCTATCTATCGCAGTCTTGAAAGTGATGTGTATGCACCTTTAAGAGAATAACTGGTCTCAGACTGCAGTACCGGCAGTGACCACCCCTGCATAAAAGGCGCTAGAGAGCCTCTGTTTGTTAGTTTCGCTATTGACTTCCACCAGTAAAGATTTGTTTGTGTTCACTCCTGCTGGTCCGTGTCTCAATCATTCACGCACTTAACACTGGCGACAAGTAAGAAACGAACTTACCTGCAACTCGGCAGCACCTCAGACGACGTTGTTGAAGGTCGGAGCCAGAAGAAAAGAAAAAAAAATTGAGTCCAAAGTGTTGTGTATGTAATATGTGCTACTTTGAACCTATGGACAGGACTGCACTACTTGTAGGGCGTAGTGATACGCAGTACCACTCCTGGCCATAGGGGTATAAATAGTACTGTGGGTACTGATCTCCCCTCAGTTCCCGCCTGTGGGCATGAAGTAAAGACCTACGTATAGACCCTACCTCCAACCAGTAAAGACCTGTTTGAGTTATACGTTTAAGTCTTTGTGTTAATTGTTCAATACAATACACATACTTAACACTGGCGACGAGTCAGGTTCTTACCCTGCGGCAGTTGAAGAGAGGTTTCAAACATCACCACCCCACTAGAAGCGACAGGCTTTAGGACTCTGAAGCCTCCATCAGCGACTGAGCACTGGAGTGCAGCAGCCATCCTGACAGCTTCCAGCGACTGACAGAAGTCTTTCTGCAGTTTCCTTGTTCAACCTAGGTGGTGGGGTAAGCCGTGCAGCGTTGGCTGCAAAGACAGGGCTGGGGAAGTTGGAGAAGATAAGGGCGATCACAATCCCTGATAAGAGCCGCGGTGAAACGCGCGAGCGGGTAAGCCAGAGCCCGGGAGGGAGCGAGCAAGAGCCGCTTCGGTCGGGAGCCACTTCGCGATCCAGCGATCGCATCCGCTGATAAGGGCCGCACTCGGGCGATCGCGGCGAAGATAAGGGCCGCACTCGGGGGCTGAAGGGAGACGGCGTTGGGGGACGGGTGAAGACCGCCAAGCGCGGGAAAACCACCATTTTGTGGGCGGAGGACGACGGCAAGAGCGGGAAGCCGCCATCTTTGATAACAAGTAAACAAAATAAAATCTGAAAAATTGCAAATCTACAATGCCTAAACACGGGAATATTAGCACCTTTGATAGTGACCTCGAAGATTGGGCCATATATGTTGAAAGAGTAAAAAATTATTGTAAGGCCAATAAAATTCGTGACCAAGATAAAGCTCTAACATTATTAAATTTAATGGGTGCGAAGACATACGGGCAATTGAAACACCTGTTATCACCAGATGAACCGGCGGATAAGACGTTCGATGAGATTGTTACTGTCCTGAAAGATCATCTAAACCCCACGCCGCTGATGCTAGCGGAACGATTTAAATTTTATGACAGAAGGCAGCTACAGCATGAAAGCAATGCTGAATATTTGCTGGAATTGCGTAAATTAGCGAAATATTGCCAGTTTGGAACGGGACTGACAGATGCACTACGAGACAAATTTGTGTGTGGTTTATTTAAACAGGATACACAAAAGCGACTGCTCGAGGAGAATGAGCTGACGCTTGAGAAGGCGGTCACTATGGCAGCAGCACACGAAGCCGCAGCGAGAGGCACGGCAGTAATGCAGCTACGGTCACCGGAGCTCAGTGCACACAAATTGGGTGTGAGTTCTGGCAAATGTTATCGTTGTGGAAAGACAACGCATGATCAGAACCAGTGTTGGTTTAAAAACCAAGAATGTAGAACTTGTGGTAGGCTTGGACATATAGCTAGAGTATGCAGGTCAGGGAAGAAGACCAGCAACAAGAAGTCACCGCAAGGAAAATACGCAAAGGTACACAAGGTGACCGAACAGGAGTCCGATTCAGACGCTAGCAGTAATGAACTGGCTAGCTTAAGCTGTAATGAACTGGCTAGCTTAAGAGTACTCAACGCTGGTAAGGGTGCAGACCTCCAGACAATTTGGGTCACTCTTCAGATAGAAGGAGTCCAAGTAAAACTGGAATTGGACACTGGATCGGCATTGACGGTCATAAATAAGAAAGATTACGGAAAGTTATTCCAACATATTCCCCTACAGGATACGGGGATTATATTGAAAACATACACGGGGCAAAGAGTGTACCCCATCGGGAAAATAGAGGTTGCAGTGGTCCACAAGGGCGAAGACAGTCAAATAATGGACTTATATATGATATCTGAAGGAGGTCCTCCACTACTAGGACGGGAGTGGATTAGGAAAATGAATATGGACTGGCATTTCCTACAAACAATAACGAGTGAGAACTCGGTGAAGATAGTCGGCCCAGACTCTGGAACGGATGATGGTAAGCCCAACTCAGGTGCAAAAGACAAAGTTTCAGCACAGAATTCCACTGAGCAACAACAACATAGTTTAACTGTGGATTCTGAGTCTGGCAAGTCTACTGATGTGCCCATTTCTGAGGGACACCGGGCTCGAACTCAACTCCATTTCAAACTACAACAGCAATTAGAACAAATGCTTCGCCGTTTTGAGCAAGAGTTGAATGCAACGAAAGAGTTCTTTGATATAGAGTTGGAGAATCTGGAAAGACAACAGAAGCAGCTGATGGAGAAAATGGAGCAGGAGCACACAAAACGTCTGACGTCAGAGGAGTTAACGGTCAGCCAACGCCTGCATATGCTGAAGGACAGGACTCTGAAATGGGAAAAACTTGAACATGAACTTCAATATTCAAACGAAAGGGGTTCGGAGCTCTCAAAGGTTATTGGAAGAGCTGAGGTGGCAACACAGACTGAGATGACTGCAACAGAGCAGCCCTTGGATGCCAAAAGTACGCTGACTCACGTCAACGTAGAACAACAGACCGCTGAAACAGCTGCTCCGGTAGAGGGATTGAATAGTCCGATCAATCAATCTCCAAAAGAAGTTGAAGTAGTAAAATCTCAAATGAGGTCATTAGTAAACGACTTGCTGAAAGCCCAGAAAAAGCTGGATGAAGAGGTACGCATGAAGAAGTCTCTTCAGGAAAGATGTCTGGACTTGGAACAAAAGCTGGCTAACGCCCAGCTGGGTATGGAGGAAATAGAAGACCCTCTCGCTGGCCTAGATCAGGACGACACTGAATATTACTATGTCCTGTCCTGCCCAACTTGTAACTTCAACTCCCACCATACAGAAATCATGGAGGAGCACCGAAAGTCTACGGAACATCAGGAGAAGGTGGCTCTACTACGGAAAATGGAGGAAGAGAAGGAGGAACTGCGCATGCAGCTGGCAGCTGACAGTGGAGCCCAGAGAGTCTCCAAGAAGCAGAAAAGGAAAAGTCGAAACAGAAGATGACCCATCTGAACCATTATTACCTCTACCAGATCACACACGTGGTCCCTCCGAACGGAGCCAATTCAGTTCGGAAGTTCAAACTGTTAAATCCATGGAAGGACTATTGAATGAGTCACTCCAGCAACGTGAACCGACTACACCACAGAGATTGAATCTGTGAACTGTTTTCCGCAGAGACTGAATCTGTGATCTGTTTTGACATGAAGTTATCTATGTATCTATGTTATTCTGTTATGTAAACCTGAAGTTATATATGTATATATGTTATTACGTTATGTTAAATGGGGAGATGACTGTAAAGCTAGGAAGGGAGGAATGTTGTGTATGTAATATGTGCTACTTTGAACCTATGGACAGGACTGCACTACTTGTAGGGCGTAGTGATACGCAGTACCACTCCTGGCCATAGGGGTATAAATAGTACTGTGGGTACTGATCTCCCCTCAGTTCCCGCCTGTGGGCATGAAGTAAAGACCTACGTATAGTCCCTACCTCCAACCAGTAAAGACCTGTTTGAGTTATACGTCTTTGTGTTAATTGTTCAATACAATACACATACTTAACACAAAGAAACTCAAGAAACGGGCGTCGACCGTCAATCATCGGTTTGAAAACTTGCAGGAGAGACTGTCAAGAGCCAGGTTCGGTTCACCAGTCTGTGGTTTCCCAGCTAGTCGGGCTGGTGGCAGGTAGTGCTCTGATCCTTCCTGGGCTGCGACGGGCTGAAGCTTGATCGGGTGGCTTTTCAACGGGGCCGGGCAGTGAGTCGGGAGTCAAAGAGAGAGAGAGAGGGTGGTGCTTCGAAGCCGGGCAGCGTTTGGACCTAAGAAGAGGGAGGGAAGTGTCTCAAAGGGTCCGCTCCACGACGGGAAAATAATAAAAGAAAAAGAATCAATATTTAACGCGCAAGAAACCGTGGAAAGCAGTGCTAGCAACAGCGGGGAAGAAGACAAAGCGCGGGAGGCGCCATTTTGTTAAATCAGGGAAGAAGGCAAAGTGCGGGAGGCGCCATTTTAGATTTGCAAGATGCCGAAGACTGGCTGTATCACTGCTTTTGATAATACATTAGAAGACTGGACCACGTATGTCGAAAGAGTCGAGGTATATTTCGAGGCAAACGAAATAGCGGAGGGGAAAAAGGCATCGATATTGCTAAACTTAATGGGCGCTAGAACTTTTGGCCTATTGCGGGACCCGATTACTCCAGCCAAACCGAAGGCGAAGAGTTTTAACGAAATTGTTGCTGTCCTACAGGAACACTTAAACCCTGCACCACTGTTGATAGCAGAAAGATTTAAATTCCACAGGAGAACTCAGCACAAAGATGAGAGCAATGCTGAGTATCTTACGGAACTACGCAAGCTATCAAAGCACTGCCAGTTCGGAGCAGGACTGGCAGATACCCTACGGGACAAATTTGTCTGTGGACTCCTGAGTGAAGGAACACAGAAGAAGTTACTCTCAGAAAAAGAGCTGACGCTAGATAAGGCTTTCAGTGTGGCAGTATCGTATGAAGCAGCAGCCAGGGGAGCTGCAGAAATTCAACAAAAACCACAGGAATACGGCACCCACGAAATGACACGGGAATTTGCAAAATGTTATCGCTGCAGCAGAACTAACCATGACCAGAAGGACTGCTGGTCCAAAGACAAAATATGCAGACAATGCGGGAAGATTGGACACATTGCACGAGTTTGCAGGTCTGGGAAGAAGACCAGCGGCAACAAAAAGGCTACTAAGGAACCGTACAAGAAAGTACAAAAGATGACGGACGGTAGTTCCGAAGACCAGATGAGCGATAGTGAATCCGAGAACAGGAGACTAAGCTGTCTCAAACTTCACAATGTAATCGCAAAAGAGGATCACCGAACCATTTGGGTCACCCTCACGATAGCAGGGTCCCAAGTTAAAATGGAATTGGATACGGGATCAGCGCTAACCGTCATGAATCGACGAGACTACGAGCGGCTATTTTCACACATACCCTTGAGAGAGACATCCATCGTCTTGATGACGTATAAGGGGCAAAAAGTATACCCCAGCGGAAAAATAAGGGTGCCTGTCGAATACAATGGCAAGAAAATACGGAAATTGTATCTCTACATACTGCCAAATGGTGGACCACCGTTATTGGGATGGGAATGGATCAGAAAGATAAACTTAGATTGGCATTCCATTCATGCAATGACGGTGGACGGTAAAAAAGATGAAGACGTCACTCCTGGACGATTGTCAACAATCTTAACTAACGCCAAAGAGGTATTTCAACAAGAACTGGGTACGCTTAAAGGCGTAACCGCCTCGATAAAAATAGAAGAGAATGCAGTTCCCAAGTTTTTCAAAGCAAGACCGGTACCATATGTAATTCGCCCAGCCGTCGAGGCAGAGCTGGAGGATCAGGAGAAGGCGGGCGTGTTGTCTAAGGTCGACTGGAGCGAGTGGGAGACACCCATCGTTCCTGTCATGAAGAAAACGTTAAGCAATAAGTCCGGAGAGCCAAGGAAGATTCGCATCTGTGGGGATTTCAAGGTGACGGTGAACCCTATCCTTCACACAGTACAATATCCTCTTCCAAGGATAGAAGACATCTTCGCCCCACTGTCTGGAGGGAAGCGTTTTACAAAAATTGACCTAGCACAAGCATATTTGCAGATGGAGGTTGAAGCGTCCTCTAGGAAGTATCTCACGATAAACACTCACAAAGGTTTTTACCAGTATCATCGATTGGTATTCGGAGTAGCATCGGCTCCGGCGATATGGCAAAGAGCGATGGAACAAGTCCTGCAAGGGATTCCGGGGGCTCAGTGTTACTTGGACGACATCCTTGTAACAGGTGAAGATGACAGTGAACACCTTAACAACCTAGAACAGGTGCTCACTAGGCTATGGGAACATGGGCTGCGAGCCAACCGCCCCAAGTGCGAATTTTTTAAGAAACAGATATCGTATTGTGGCCACGTGATTGATAAAGAGGGGTTACATAAGTCCCCTGACAAAATTGAAGCGGTTGTTAAGGCCCCAGCGCCTGGAAATGTGTCGCAACTGAGGTCATTCCTCGGATTGGTGAATTACTATCATAAGTTTTTGCCGAATTTGTCGACAATTCTGCACCCACTGAACGCCCTGCTACGAACGGGGGTAGCATGGAAATGGAGCGATGATTGTAAGCGTGCTTTTCAGAAGA
This sequence comes from Somniosus microcephalus, assembly GCF_052327205.1. Lineage (NCBI taxonomy): Eukaryota > Metazoa > Chordata > Chondrichthyes > Squaliformes > Somniosidae > Somniosus > Somniosus microcephalus. The sequence goes on from NC_141002.1 coordinate 675,659, forward strand.
GTAAGGACTTAATCACTTCAAGGGAAGTATTGGCTCACTACAACCCAGCACTGCCGATCAGACTGGCGTGTGATGCGTCTCCCTACGGCATTGGGGCGGTACTGTCACATAAGTTCCTTGATGGGTTAGAGAGGCCGATAGCTTTTGCGTCACACTCGTTAACTTCTGCCGAGCGTAACTACGCTCAGATTGACAGAGAGGCCCTCAGCCTAGTGTGGGGGGTGAAGAAGTTCAATCACTACCTGCACGGTCAAAAATTTACTCTACTAACCGATCATCAACCTCTTGTCTCCATTTTCAACCCTCAGAAGGGCATACCGATAATGACGGCACAACGGCTGCAGAGATGGTCCCTTTTCCTAGAGGCACACCAATATGACATCGAGTACAAAGGAACTAAACAGCATGGAAATGCTGATGGATTGTCACGCCTACCATTGCCGACGGTGGAAGAAGAAGACCTTGTAGTGGATCCAATGGAGTTATTCCACTCGACCATAGTCGAATGTCTCCCTGTGACGAATGCAAACATAGAAAAGGAAACACAGAATGACCCGACACTATCACGGGTCTATGATTTAACGGGGAAGGGATGGCCAGCACATGGCGAACCACTGCTGCCAGCATTCTCGTCGAGAAGAGAACAGCTGTCAGTGTGCAGAGGGACCTTGATGTGTGGATCCAGAGTAGTAATTCCACCTAAGTTGACGGATAGAGCACTCAATGAGCTTCATGAGGGTCATCTGGGTGGGGTAAAAATGAAGAACTTAGCCAGAGCGTTTGTGTGGTGGCCGGGAATCGATAGAGCAATCGAAGAGATGACCAAGAGCTGTGCAGGATGCCAGAAGGTCCAAAACGCCCCACCACAAGCTCCTCTGCATCCATGGGAGTGGCCCTCATCTCCATGGCAACGGGTGCACATTGATTTTGCTGGCCCCTTCATGGACTCGATGTTTTTAATTGCGGTGGATGCACATTCAAAGTGGCCAGAGGTAATAAAAATGTCCTCAACCACCACGGAAAAAACTATCACAGTTTTGCGAACCATATTCGCCAGGAATGGGCTGCCTGAACAGATTTGCTCTGACAATGGACCACAGTTTGTGTCTGAAGAGTTCCGGAGGTTCTTAAAGAACAATGGCGTTAAGCATTACACATCTGCCCCATATCATCCAGCCACTAATGGATTGGCCGAGAGGTTTGTCCAAACATTCAAGACGGCTATCAAGGCAATGTGTAATGAAGATATACCCCTACAACACAAGGTGGACAACTTCTTGTTTGCCTACCGGAATGCGACACATGCGGTTACCAACCAAACGCCAGCCATGATGTTCTTCAATCGAAGACTACGATGCTGCTTGGATTTGGTTAAGCCAAACGTCCGAAGAGATGTGGAGAACAGGCAGTTTCAGAATATGAATGGAAGGCCGACCAGGAGTTTTAAGATAGGTCAACCAGTTTTGGCCCGGGACTACCGCACTGAGAAATGGCAGCCAGGAACGATTTGTACACGACAAGGACCTCTCATGTATACCGTGGACATTGGGGAGAGCATTGTAAGACGCCATGCTGACCAGATTCTAGAGTCACTGGAAAACGTCAACTCCACACCACGATCTGATACACCTGGTAATGAAATTGATGTTCCAATTGCAGCTACCGCAGAACCGGTAATATTGGAAGCAGATGAACCAAACAAAGACATTGATCCCGACGCGACATTGCCAGAAGAACCTGATACCCCAAAGAGGCGTTATCCAGACAGAATCAGGAAGCCTCCTCAAAGACTGAACTTATAATTGCGTAAACTTAACCAATGTATCTAGCAACAGTAATTGTGATTGTAATTCGTTATCATTTATTTGTTAAATGAATGTTATGTACTGTTTATCTAAAAGGGGAGGAATTGTTGTGTATGTGCCTTTAAGAGAATAACTGGTCTCAGACTGCAGTACCGGCAGTGACCACCCCTGTATAAAAGGCGCTAGAGAGCCTCTGTTTGTTAGTTTCGCTATTGACTTCCACCAGTAAAGATTTGTTTGTGTTCACTCCTGCTGGTCCGTGTCTCAATCATTCACGGACTTAACAGAAAGCTCCTATTGTCCCAGATTCCACAGCCTTGTGGGGGAGAGAGTTCCAGATTTCCACTACCCTTTCTGTCAAAAAAGTGCTTCCTGATTTCACTCCTCAACGGCCTAGTTCTAATTTTAAGATTCTATCCCCTCGTTCTTGATTTCCCCATTAGAGGAAATGGTTTCTCCGTAGCTACCCTATCAAATCCTTTTAACATTTTAAACACCAGCACGGTGGCATAGTGGTTAGCACTGTTGCCTCACAGCACTAGGGGCCCGTGGTTCGAATCCGGTCTCGGCTGACTGTCTGTGTGGAGTTTGCACATTCTCCCCGTGTTTGCGTGGGTTTCCTCTGGGTGCTCTGGTTTTCTCCCACAGTCCAAAGATGTGCGGGTTAGGTTGCTTGGCCATGATAAATTGACCTTTAGTGTTAGGGGGATTAAATACGTGGGGTTACGGGGATATGTGTTGGTGTAGGGGTTATGGGGATTGGGTGGGATATGTGTCGGTGCAGGCTCGATGGGCCAAAATGGCTTCTATCTGCACTGTGGGGTTTCTGTGATTAGATCAGCCCTCTATAATCAAGGATTGCAAGCTGAGTTTAAGCAACCTGTGCCCATATTTCTGGTGAATCTGTGCTGTACGCCCTCCAAGGCCAAGACTGAAGGCAGTGCTCCCGATGGGGTCTGACCAAGGCTCGATACAACTGAAGCATCACTTCGACCCCTTTGTTTTCCAGCCCCTTGAGATAAAGGCCAACATTCCATTCTCCTTTTTGTACCCGTCTACTAGCTTTTTAATGATTTGTATCCCTGGGCTCCCAAATCTCTCTGCGCTTCCTAGTTTCTCACCATTTACAAAATACTCTGATTTATTTTTCTTAGGTCCAAAGTGGATGACCTCACACTTGCCCATATTGAACTCCATTTGCCATAGTTTAGCCCACTCACTTAATTTATAGAATGAAATAGAATATACCGCACAGAAACAGGCCATTCAGCCCAAGCAGTCTATGCCGGTTACCGTTAATGAGTGCTGCCGTACCAGGCTAGGGTGGATAAAACTCTCGGTACTCCCACAGTCAATTAAACATTTCGTTAAATTCCCGTTTACCTGTATGTCCATCATGGATTTTGTCAACGAGTGTGGCCTGGATTGATCCACCGTGATCGAAGCCACTGTTGGGCCCTGGGCGGCCGTTGAGTCGGGAAAAGATGGCGGATCCCAAGATGGCGGCCCGCACGGCACGCACGAGGCGGTGACGGAGTTGGAAATCGGATTCCCCCTGCAGACTTTGCTAAAATGCCCCTTTTTCTTACATTTGAAGCATGTAGCGTCCTTCGCTGGGCATCGTTGTCTGGGGTGCTTGGCCTGGCCGCAGAAGTAGCATTTCGGGCCTCGAGACATTGCCGCTGTAGTAGGACTCCTGGGTGAACTTCTGTGTGGGGACTCCGGCGGTGTAGAGCTGGTCTGAGACCTGGATGGGGAAGATGGCTGATTCCAAGATGGCGGCCAGCTCGGCGCGCACGAGGCGGTGAGGGCCGCATGGCCGGAAGAATAAGAGTCAGAGTTTTTCTGGGCCACGTCCAGCGATCGCGCAGTGGCCACTGCCTTTTTTAAGTCCAGGACCTCCTTCTCCAGCAGTCTCTGCCGGATATAATTCGATTTGAGGCCCGTGATGAAGGAATCGCGGACCAATTCATCAGAGTACACGTTGGCCGTCACGGCCTTGCAGTTACAGTCCCGGACCAAGTCCTTTAGGCCCTGTAAGAAATCGTCCATTGATTCCTCAGGTCGCTGCCTGCGTGTAGCCAGCAGATGTCTGGCGTACACTTCGTTTACTGGCCTCTGGTATTGGGCCTTCAGGATAGTGATGGCCTCCGTGTAAGAGGTGGCGTCCCGGATGAACGAATAAATCCGATGATTAACGCGAGTAGTCAGTAGACTCAGTTTATCTACCTCGCTAGCGGATGAGGCCCTCGCGAAGAGTTCGAAGCATTTGAGCCAGTGTCCAAATTGATTTGATGCTTCAGCAGAATGTGGATCCAAGTCCAGATGCTCTGGTTTTAGGAGTCGATCCATCCTAGTATTCTTTAGTGATTAAAATTGATGTGCCTTCAATAACCACAAAACTAGAAGTTATAGGGCTAGATTTTCAGTTGCTTGCGCCAGCAGTTAGCGCCTTAAGAGAAGTGATTTCCGGGCGCTATGCGTGTAGCGCCCGGGCGCAGCGCAGTTTGCGCCCCGCCCCAAATTAAGTTGCCCGTTAGCGCCGGCGCAAAGTTTAGCGCCCGCCCGGATGCGCGCGCAGAAAATGACGTCACATCCTCGTGCAACGCCCTTTGGCCGCCCCGATTGCAAACTTCAGTCGGACCGCCCCATTGTGCGGCGGGCGGCCGGAGCGTTTGGAAAAAGGAACGCAACACAACCAGCGCGGGCCCCGGGGGGCGCTAATTAAAGGGAACGTCCTCTCCAGTATAAAGGCCATCCATTATTTCAGAAAACAGTCTTGTGCAACGCATTTCTGGAGACACAACAAGGAGGATAGCTAACTGGTTTCAAGCAGCAAGAGCCAGGTATTTTTGGACTCAGGCAACAGCGCTGCAAGTGGCCATTTGGAAATTAGAGTGTTTGCCAGGATTTGATGGGGGTTGCATGGGGTGCCAACGCGGAGCTGCAGCTCCATGTCCGTAGGGCTCGCAGACGCATTGTGAGAGGGGCAGCCCTGGCTAGAGGCAGAGGGGGCTACAGGCGTCGGCCACGTAGGCCTTACCCAGTCAGGCTATACCGCCAGCAGCGCTCCTACCTAAACATGAGTGCCGCGCGATGTGTTAAAAGGCTCCGATTCCGGAAGGGGGTGATTGCAGAGATCTGCCACCTGCTTCGCCGAGATCTGCGGCCAAAGCTCAGGTGCAGGACGTCTCTGTCGGTGGAAGTGAAGGTGACAGTGGCATTGAACTTCTATGCCACCGGCTCCTTCCAATACGCTGCTGGGGACATAGCAAACATCTCCCAGTACGGCGCGCATCGCTGCATCCGCCAGGTGACCGAAGCACTGTTCAGAAGGAGAAGCCAATTCATCTCCTTCCCCATGGCCCTGGAGAGCCAGCATCAGCGCGCATTGGGATTTTCCAGACTCGGGGAATTCCCCTTGGTGCAGGGCACCATTGACTGTACGCATGTGGCTTTGCGGGCCCCTCTGGAGCATGGCGAGCAGTATCGCAACAGGAAGGGCTACCATTCTCTGAATGTGCAGCTGGTCTGTGACCACAAGCAGCGCATCATGGCAGTCAATGCCAGCTTCCCAGGCAGCAGCCACGATGCCTTTATCCTGCGGCAGAGTACTGTGCATGACATGTTCCAGGCACAGCCTCCCCCAAGAGGATGGCTACTCGGGGACAAAGGCTATCCTTTGTGCACCTGGCTCATGACCCCGCTCCGCGCGCCCAGGACCGCTGCTGAAGAGGCCTACAACGAGAGCCATCAAACCACCCGCAACATCATCGAGCTAACTATTGGGGTCCTCAAGCAGCGGTTCCGCTGCCTTGATCGCTCCGGAGGAGCTCTCCAGTATTCGCCGGACCGGGTCTCCCAATTTGTGGTGGTTTGCTGCATGCTACACAACCTGGCTATCCGCAGGACTCAGGCACTGCCACCTGACGTTGGACCAGCACCTCAGGAGGAGGAGCAGGAGGAGCATGAGGAGGAGGAGGAGGAGGAGGAGGAGGAGCAGGAGTACGTTCCTAGGAGGGAGCGACCAGGGCCAAGGGCCGCACGACGCCACCTTATTACACGGTACTTCTAAGCCCCCTGTCAGGGAATGGCCAGGGGCCATGAGGGAAGATGAATGCAGCCGCTCCGCAAGCCCTCAGCCGGCGAAGCCAACAAACACTAAGAAGAACAACCATGGAGACTGCATGAATAAAGATAATTTTTTATTAAACAAAAATGAAAAGCCCTTCCCACATGAATCCCCAAAAACAATAAACGGGCCCCACAAAAAGCCCAACAAACGACTCACTCCCACAAACTGGGGAGGAGCCACTCCACCTTTATTGAAACCGGGCCTCAACGTCGGCCTAACGCAAAAAAAAAGCCCTCCAAAAGCACAACCATGGGCAAAATAAAGATGGCCACCGCCATATTAAAGGAAAGCTGGCCACACCCTCTACTGAGTGGCCCGCGAGGGCGAGACCTTGGCCAGCATTTTGCCTCCCCTGCCCTGCCTGCTGCTCCTTCGCAAGCTCTGCCCAGTGGCTGCTGCGAGGCTGGGGGAAGGCGCCTGAGGCTCAGATGCCCTTCCGCCAGATGCCACTGGGGGGCGGCCTACACGGCGTTTGGGCCTCGAGGGGCCGTCTCCTGAGTGGCGCGCCTGAGCCTGGCCACCATCAGCTTCAGCCGCTTGCCCTTGACGCCCCAGAGGGGGAATGGCGGCGACGGATGGTGCAATGTGGGCCAGCTGGCGTCTGGGATGCGCTGGCTGGTGCTGTGGCGCGGTGGCACTCGGCCGGGCCCGCACTGCAGGATCCGCAGCAATCAGCCGACGGCCGGCTTGCTGGGATGGTCCAGCGCGGCGCCTGCCCTGGCGATGCCTGCCTGAGACAGCGCGTGTGGCAGCAGTGAGTGGCCCTCTGGTCCTGGTGTGCGCGCGCATCACATCCGCCAGGGTCTTGACGGCATCAGTTAGCATGCGGCCAGTCGCGGCAGTTGCTGCCCCGAACTCGCGCACACTGGTCGCCAGCGACTCGATGGCCTCAGGCATGCGCCCCACCACGCTCATGAGCTCCGTGTGGCGCCGGTCCGAGTCGTCGGCCATCTGATCGAGCTTCCGCACCTCCTCCGAAGTGAAGGTGTCCGGACTGGAGTCGCGACTCTCCCGCTGGGGAGGAGGGGGCCGAACTAGGGGACCCTTGCCGCGTTGGTGACGGCGAGTTTGCCGAGCAGCAGCACTCCCCTCTGATCCTTCCCCCCTTTGGGGGGAAGGCCGCGGGCCACGCGCACGGCTGCTGGGTGGCTGGACGCCACTGGTCCCAGAAGCTGCATTGCCCTGCGACAGTTCCTCCAGGCACTCGTCCAGTGAGGAGGTGTCGAGCATTTCCTCCTCTCCTGCGGGACGTGACTGTTCCCCCGAAGGTCCGGCTTGCTCCTCCTCCTCCTCCTGGTTGGAGGTGCTGTCACTGGCAGCCTCAGGGTCCTGGTCGTCACCAGCTGAAAGCAGGAATGCACAAGAGTAGCTTCAGAGTGAGGAGACGGCGTCAGCGAGGGAGTTAGGACTGGTGGGATTCAGCGCATTGGTGGGACAGTGGCAAAGGAGGTAGCTCGGATGGGCCAGTGCGACGCGAGAGGGCCAAAAGGCGAGGTCCTTACCATTGCCGGGCAGTGGAGGGTCGGATACACCGCACGCTGTGGGGACAATCACACGTGCTCCCATGAGCACACACACGCGCTCCTCCAGCCGAGTGAGCTTCTGCAGCTTGGCGCGGCCATCCCTGGCACGGGCCTGGCGATTAAACGCTACTTTAGCCTGCAAGAGAAAGGACGGGCTGTAAGGGCGCAGTGAAGCCCTGATGTAGTGTGCACTGCCTCCCATGGTGGAATAGCTTGGACAGAGTGAAGCCCTGATGTAGTGTGCACTGCCTCCCATGGTGGAATAGCTTGGACAGAGTGAAGCCCTGATGTAGTGTGCACTGCCTCCCATGGTGGAATAGCTTGGACAGAGTGAAGCCCTGATGTAGTGTGCACTGCCTCCCATGGTGGAATAGCTTGGACAGAGTGAAGCCCTGATGTAGTGTGCACTGCCTCCCATGGTGGAATAGCTTGGACAGAGTGAAGCCCTGATGTAGTGTGCACTGCCTCCCATGGTGGAATAGCTTGGACAGAGTGAAGCCCTGATGTAGTGTGCACTGCCTCCCATGGTGGAATAGCTTGGACAGAGTGAAGCCCTGATGTAGTGTGCACTGCCTCCCATGGTGGAATAGCTTGGCCAAAGTGTAGAGTGCCGAATGGCCATTTGATGCTCATGACTGTCCCAATGCTGCTGGCTGAGGGCTGGCCAAAAGGACTTTCAGGTCCCTTTGCCCATCATGTCAGGTGTACATGCAAGAATGAGGAGGAGACTGGAAAGGCTACTCACCCTCACAATCCTGGTCAGATCGTTGTACTTCTTACGGCATTGTGTGTGGGTCCTGGGGGCCTCGCCGGTGAATGTCACCCTCTGGGCGATCTGCTTCCAGGCTTTGGTGTAGTCGTGGTGGGTTGGATTCCTCCCACTGTCTGGAAACAAGATCTTGCGCCTCACCTCCAGAGCTGTGAGCATGATGTCCAGATCACCCTCTGAGAAGCGCAGGGCACGCTGACGGGCCTTCTCTGGCGTTGCCATGACTCCCTGGGGCTGAGCAGTAGTGTTGAGGCCTCTTTGCAAGGCTGCAGTGTGCAGGGCGTGGCAGCAGACTAATTCGTCCCTTCCCCCTTTAAGAGCTGGTCGGCACCACGGGGTCTGCTGTCAGTGCAAAAATGACCGCACCCGTGCTGCGCCCCGCCTGGGCGCTATCCCTCTGGACCGCCGGCTTAGCGCCTAAAGAGAGTAGTGGAACGCCTCTTTTAGCGCTCCACCAACCTCTTAGGGCGAAGCCACTGAATTCCCGGCAACGGGGCGCTACTTTGGGGCGGGCGCTAACTTCGGGCGGGCGCTAAAGCTAGCGCCCCAAAACTGCCTAAACTGAAAATCTAGCCCATAGACTTTAACAAGTTGGCTTTTAATCACTAAGATCAGAGCTAACATCGCAACACGCCGACTGGCTCGCAGGAATGAGCCATACAGATCCTGGGATCTTTATGTAAGAGAAGTCAGGGGCGGAGCCAAGAGCCAAGACCTGGAACCTTCCAGGTTAGTCAGGGAAGAGGAAGTGAAACTATACACCGTGTGGGGGAGGGTAATATACATGAGCGCAAAACAAATACAGGCAAGACAAATAGATTTCATTACACCCCTACACAGAGCAGAATTGCTATGGCTGCTAAGCCCCACACTTCGGACATTTTGGGCTACTGTGTGGTAACACTGACTGTAAAAGGCACGGACTACAAGGATTTTAAACTCCTCGTGATGCCAGAACTCTGTGTTAATGTAATCTTGGGCCTGGGCTTCCAGTGCCACCACGAAAGTGTCACGCTAGCATATGGCGGGTCCCAGCCGTCACTCACAGTCTGTGGCCTATCAACCTTAAAAATCAGCCCGCCCTCTTTATTCGCTAATCTCGCTCCGAACTGTAGGCCCATAGCGACCAAAAGTAGACGGTACAGTCTGGAAGACAGACACTTTATCAAGGCGGAAGTGGACAAACTCCTGCGGGAAGGCATTATTGAATGCAGTACCAGTCCGTGGCGTGCCCAAGTAGTCATAGTTAAAAATAGCGAAAAGAAACGGATGGTAATTGACTACAGCCAGACTGTTAATATTTATACCCAGCTGGACGCCTACCCTTTACCCCGCATATCAGAAATGGTCAACCAGATCGCGCAATACCGAGTCTTCTCGACTATCGACCTCAAATCCACGTATCACCAGCTCCCCATTAGAACAGAGGACCGCCCATACACCGCCTTTGAGGCGAACGGACGCCTCTACCATTTTCTCAGAGTGCCCTTCGGGGTAACAAATGGGGTCTCGGTCTTCCAACGTGAGATGGACCGCATGGTTGACGAGAATAAACTACAAGCTACCTACCCCTATCTGGACAATGTCACTATCTGCGGGCACAACCAGCAAGACCACGATCTAAATCTTGCGAGATTTTTAAAAACTGCCCTAAAGCTGAATCTAACCTACAACGAAGACAAATGTGTCTTCAACACAACCCGTCTCTGTATCCTCGGCTGTGTGGTGGAAGATGGGGTAATTGGACTGGACCCTGACCGATTACGCCCCCTAAAGGAACTGCCCCTGCCACACAATCCCAAAGCTTTAAAAAGGTGCCTGGGATTTTTTTCGTATTATGCCCAATGGGTGCCCAATTACTCCGATAAGGCCCGACCCCTCATTAAATCGACGTCCTTCCCACTCGGGAGGCTTTCACCAGTATCAAACAGGACATTGAAGGGGCTGCACTGTGTGCAGTGGACGAAAGCATTCCCTTTCAAGTCGAAAGCGATGCGTCAGACTTTGCTTTAGCTGCGACCCTCAATCAGGCTGGGAGACCTGTGGCCTTCTTCTCCCGAACCCTTCAGGGACCTGAAATCAGGCACTCTTCTGTCGAGAAGGAGGCACAGGCTATAGTGGAGGCAGTGCGGCACTGGAGACACTACCTAGCCGGCAAACGTTTCACCCTGCTCACCGACCAGCGGTCGGTGGCTTTCATGTTCAATAACAAACAAAGGGGGAATATCAAGAATGACAAAATGCTCAGGTGGAGGATTGAACTATCCACGTTCGACTATGATATTATGTACAGGCCGGGAGCCCTTAATGAACCCCCAGACGCCCTATCGCGGGGAATGTATGCCAGCATTCATACGGACAAATTACAGGGCCTCCACAACGACCTCTGTCACCCAGGGGTCACCCGACTATACCATTTTATAAAGTCCCGCAATCTGCCCCACTCCATTGAGGAGGTCAGGGCAATGACCAGAGCCTGCCGCATCTGTGCGGAATGCAAGCCTCGTTTCTACAGGCCTGACCGTGCACACCTTATCAAAGCCACACGGCCATTCGAGCGCCTGAGTCTGGACTTCAAGGGACCCCTTCCCTCTGCCGACCGTAACGTATACTTCCTCAATATCATCGATGAATATTCCCGCTTCCCCTTCGCCATTCCCTGCCCAGACATGACCAGTGCCACGGTCATCAAGTGTCTCGGTAATCTATTCTGCATGTTTGGCATGCCGAGCTACATATACAGCGATAGGGGGACGTCATTTATGAGTGACGAACTGCGCCAGTTCTTGCTCTCGAAGGGGATAGCCACTAGCAGAACCACTAGCTACAACCCCCGGGGTAATGGGCAAGTGGAAAGGGAGAATGCTACTGTTTGGAAGGCTGTCACGTTAGCCTTAAAGTCAAAAGGCCTTCCAACCTCCCGCTGGCAGGAAGTCCTCCCAGACGTGCTCCACTCCATAAGGTCTCTGTTATGTACAGCCACTAACGCTACCCCTCACGAAAAGATGTTCGTTTTCCCCCGGAAATCTACCTCGGGCATATCTCTACCCGCGTGGCTGACGTCTCCGGGGACAGTACTATTGCGGAAGCACGTGAGAGGCCATAAAATGGACCCCCTTGTGGAAAAGGTACAGCTCCTCCATGCAAACCCTCAGTACGCCTATATCGAATACTCTGACGGGCGAGAGGACACTGTTTCCATAAAAGACCTCGCTCCCTCGGAGAGCGGAGAGAACGATGAGAGACTACCCGAGGAAGACCTACACCAAAAAGACAGGACGCCCAGAGGTATCAATACCCAACTTTAACCTGGAGGACACTGCAGATAACCTGGAAGACACTGCGGAGGCCCGGACAGCGGAGGAACCAGAATCCACTCCCCTAGAGGCACCCCAACCGGCTTTGCGCCGATCACTGAGAACCGCAAAACCTCCTGACAGACTCACTTATACCAACTTTGAAGAAACATCACCCCGATGGACTAAATCTAAAGAAGGGGTGAATGTAATGAAATCTGTTTGTCTTGCCTGTATTCGTTTAGCGCTCATGTATATTACCCTCCCCCACACGGTGTATAGTTTCACTTCCTCTTTCCCGACTAACCTGGAAGGTTCCAGGTCTTGGCTCTTGGCTCCACCCCTGACTTCTCTTACATAAAGTTCCCAGGATCTGTATGACTCATTCCTGTGAGCCAGTCAGTGTGTTGAGATGTTAGCTCTGATCTTAGTGATTAAAAGCCAACTTGTTAAAGTCTATAACTTCTAGTTTTGTGGTTATTGAAGGCACATCACGGTATTTATACTCCACTCGAGCCTCTACCCATCCTTCCTCATCTAACGTTAGCAGTGTAACCCTGAATTCCTTGGTCCTTCACAGAATCACAGAAACCCCACAGTGCAGATAGAGGCCATTTCGGCCCATCGAGCCTGCACCGACACATATCCCACCCGATCCCCGTAACCCGTACACCAACACATAACCCCACTTATTTAATCCCCCTAACACTAAGGGTCAATTTTTATCATAGCCAATCAACCTAACCCGCACATCTTTGGACTGTGGGAGGAAACCGGAGCACCCGGAGGAAACCCACGCAAACACAGGGAGAATGTGCAAACTCCACACAGACAGTCACCCGAGGCCAGATTCGAACCCGGGTCCCTGGCGCTGTGAGGCAACAGTGCTAACCACTATGCCACCGTGCTGCATGACCTTGGGCAGCAGGCTAGAGACAGCAGCGAGGTCGGGTCCTGTAACCCGACCCCGGCCCCACTGGACCCACCGAGGTAGGGGAACTCGCGGCCTATGTCTCCAACCTCCCAACCAATTATCAACCCAAGTCGAAAACTACCTCCAATTCCGTGCGCTCTCATTTTTGCGAATAATCTCTTGTGTGGAACCTTATTAAATGCCTTAGAAACATAGAAACATAGAAGATAGGAGCAGGAGTAGGCCATTCGGACCCTCGAGCCTGTTCTACCATTTAATGAGATCATAGCTGATCATCCAAATTCAGTAGCCTGTCTATGCTTTCTCCCGATATCCCTTGATACCTTCAGTGACTGGTGCACAAGGACACCCAGGTCTCGTTGCATTTCCCCTTTTCCCAATCTATTGCCGTTCAGATAATAATCTGTCTTCCTGTTTTTGCCACCAAAGTGGATAACCTTGCATTTGTCCACGTTATATCGCATCTGCCCAATCACCCAACCTGTCCAAATCATCCTGGAGTTTCTCGGCACCCTCCTCACAGCACACACACCCACCCAGCTTTGTGTCATCTCCAAACTTGGAGATATTACATCTAGTTCCCTCGTCTAGATCATTAATATATATAACAACAGAAAATGCTGGAAAAACTCAGCAGGAAATTATATTAATATATATTGTGAATAGCTGGGGTCCTAGGACCGATCCCTGCGGTACCCCACTAGTCACTGCCTGCCACTTGGAAAAAGACCCGTTTATTCCAACTCTTTGCTTCCTGTCTGCCAACCAGATCTCTATCCAAGTCAGTACCTTACGCCCAATCCCATGTGCTCTAATTTTGCACACTAATCTCTTATGCGGGACCTTATCGAAATCATTCTGAAAGTCCAAATACACCACATCCACTGGTTCTCCCTTATCTATTCTACCAGTTACATCCTCAAAAAATTCCAGTAGTCAAACATGATTTACCTTTTGTAAATCTATGTTGACTTTGTCCGATCCTGTCACTGTTTTCCAAGGGCTTTGCTATTACATCTTTTATAACGGACTCCAGCATTTTCCCCACTACCGATGTCAGGCTTACCGGTCTATAATTCCCCGTTTTCTCTCTACCACCTTTTTTGAATAGTGGGGCTACATTAGCTACCCTCCAATCCATGGGAACTGTTCCAGAGTCTATTGAATTTTGGAAGATGACCAGCAATGCATCTACTATTTCTAGGGCCACTTCCAAAAGCACCCTAGGATGCAGATTATCAGGTCCAGGGGATTTATCGGCCTTCAATTTCCCCAACACAATTTCCCTACAAATACTGATTTCATTCAATTCCACCCTCTCATTAGACCCTATGGTCCCCGACATCTCTGGGAGGTTATTTGTGTCCGCCTTTGTGAACCAAAGCCTTCTGGGTGTTCATAAGTACATCCTTAGGCACTCCCTTATTACCGTGTACTGAATGTAATATCTGGAGCCCACACCCTGTACTGAATGTAATATCTGGAGCCCACACCCTGTACTGAATGCAATATCTGGAGCCCACACCCTGTACTGAATGCAATATCTGAAGCCCACACCCTGTACTGAATACAATACCTGGAGTCCACACCCTGTACTGAATGTAATATCTGGAGCCCACACTCTGTACTGAATGCAATACCTGGAGCCCACACCCTGTACTGAATGCAATATCTGGAGCCCACACCCTGTACTGAATGTAATATCTGGAGCCCACACCCTGCACTGAATGCAATACCTGGAGCCCACACCCTGTACTGAATGTAATATCTGGAGCCCACACCCTGTACTGAATGCAATAGCTGGAGCCCACATCCTGTACTGAATGCAATATCTGGAGCCCACACCCTGCACTGAATGCAATATCTGGAGCCCACATCCTGTACTGAATGCAATATCTGGAGCCCACACCCTGTACTGAATGCAATATCTGAAGCCCACACCCTGTACTGAATACAATACCTGGAGTCCACACCCTGTACTGAATGTAATATCTGGAGCCCACACTCTGTACTGAATGCAATACCTGGAGCCCACACTCTGTACTGAATGCAATACCTGGAGCCCACACCCTGTACTGAATGTAATATCTGGAGCCCACACCCTGCACTGAATGCAATATCTGGAGCCCACACCCTGTACTGAATGTAATATCTGGAGCCCACACCCTGCACTGAATGCAATATCTGGAGCCCACACCCTGTACTGAATGTAATATCTGGAGCCCACACCCTGTACTGAATGCAATAGCTGGAGCCCACACCCTGTACTGAATGCAATAGCTGGAGCCCACACCCTGCACTGAATGCAGTATCTGGAGCCCACACCCTGTACTGAATGCAATAGCTGGAGCCCACACCCTGTACTGAATGCAGTATCTGGAGCCCACACCCTGTACTGAATGCAATAGCTGGAGCCCACACCCTGTACTGAATGCAATATCTGGAGCCCACACCCTGTACTGAATGCAATATCTGGAGCCCACACCCTGTACTGAATGCAGTATCTGGAGCCCACACCCTGTACTGAATGCAGTACCTGGAGCCCACACCCTGTACTGAATGCAATACCTGGAGCCCACACCCTGTACTGAATACAATATCTGGAGCCCACACCCTGTACTGAATGCAATACCTGGAGCCCACACCCTGCACTGAATGCAGTATCTGGAGCCCACACCCTGTACTGAATGTAATATCTGGAGCCCACACCCTGTACTGAATGCAATACCTGGAGCCCACACCCTGTACTGAATGCAATATCTGGAGCCCACACCCTGTACTGAATGCAATATCTGGAGCCCACACCCTGTACTGAATGCAATATCTGGAGCCCACACCCTGTACTGAATGCAATATCTGGAGCCCACACCCTGTACTGAATGTAATATCTGAAGCCCACACCCAGTACTGAATGCAATACCTGGAGCCCACACCCTGTACTGAATGTAATACCTGGAGCCCACACCCTGTACTGAATGCAATACCTGGAGCCCACACCCTGTACTGAATGTAATATCTGAAGCCCACACCCTGTACTGAATGTAATAACTGGAGCCCACACCCTGTACTGAATGCAGTACCTGGAGCCCACACCCTGTACTGAATGTAATACCTGGAGCCCACACCCTGTACTGAATGCAGTACCTGGAGCCCACACCCTGTACTGAATGTAATATCTGAAGCCCACACCCTGTAATGAATGCAATACCTGGAGCCCACACCCTGTACTGAATGTAATATCTGAAGCCCACACCCTGTACTGAATGTAACACCTGGAGCCCACACCCTGTACTGAATGCAATATCTGAAGCCCACACCCTGTACTGAATGTAATATCTGAAGCCCACACCCTGCACTGAATGCAGTACCTGGAGCCCACACCCTGTACTGAATGCAATACCTGGAGCCCACACCCTGTACTGAATGCAATACCTGGAGCCCACACCCTGTACTGAATGTAATATCTGAAGCCCACACCCTGCACTGAATGCAGTACCTGGAGCCCACACCCTGTACTGAATGCAATACCTGGAGCCCACACCCTGTACTGAATGCAATACCTGGAGCCCACACCCTGTACTGAATGCAGTATCTGGAGCCCACACCTTGTAGTGAATGCAATATCTGGAGCCCACACCCTGTACTGAATGCAATACCTGGAGCCCACACCCTGTACTGAATGCAGTATCTGGAGCCCACACCTTGTAGTGAATGCAATATCTGAAGCCCACACCCTGCACTGAATGCAGTACCTGGAGCCCACACCTTGTACTGAATGCAATACCTGGAGCCCACACCCTGTACTGAATGCAATACCTGGAGCCCACACACTGTACTGAATGCAGTACCTGGAGCCCACACCTTGTAGTGAATGCAATATCTGGAGCCCACACCCTGTACTGAATGCAATACCTGGAGCCCACACCCTGTACTGAATGTAATATCTGGAGCCCACACCCTGTACTGAATGCAGTATCTGGAGCCCACACCCTGTACTGAATGCAATATCTGGAGCCCACACCCGGTACTGAATGCAGTACCTGGAGCCCACACCCTGTACTGAATGCAGTATCTGGAGCCCACACCCTGTACTGAATGCAATATCTGGAGCCCACACCCGGTACTGAATGCAATATCTGGAGCCCACACCCTGTACTGAATACAATACCTGGAGCCCACACCCTGTCCTGAATGCAGTACCTGGAGCCCACACCTTGTAGTGAATGCAATACCTGGAGCCCACACCCTGTACTGAATGCAATATCTGGAGCCCACACCTTGTAGTGAATGCAATATCTGGAGTCCACACCCTGTACTGAATGCAGTACCTGGAGCCCACACCTTGTAGTGAATGCAATACCTGGAGCCCACACCCAGTACTGAATGCAATACCTGGAGCCCACACCTTGTAGTGAATGCAATACCTGGAGCCCACACCCTGTACTGAATGCAATATCTGGAGCCCACACCCTGTACTGAATGCAATATCTGGAGCCCACACCCTGTACTGAATGCAATATCTGGAGCCCACACCCTGTACTGAATGCAATATCTGGAGCCCACACCCTGTACTGAATGCAATATCTGGAGCCAACACCTTGTACTGAATGCAATATCTGCAGCGCACACCCTGTACTGAATGCAATACCTGGAGCCCACACCCTGTACTGAATGCAATACCTGGAGCCCACACCCTGTACTGAATGTAATATCTGGAGCCCACACCATGTACTGAATGCAATATCTGGAGCCCACACCCTGTACTGTGTAGTGTATGTACCTGTCTACCTTTAAGGGAACTATTGAATGTAACCGTTCACCTTTAAGAGGACTACTTTCGGGTGGCACTATTTGTTTGGCTTCTGTATACTGTAATACCGATAGTGACCACACCAGTATATAAGTGTTGTGGCATGATTGCTGGGGCAGATTCGCCCGGACCTTCGAATAGTAAAGACCTGTTTGTTTGTTACTTCTGAAGTCTGTGTATTTATTAACTGCACAACCCACAGACTTTACATGGGCGACGAGTCCGATTGTACCCTGCGGCAAGATTACCAAAAGCAACGAAGAGCGTCGAAGAGAGACAACCGCCCTCGTCGTGCTACCAAAAGAAAACACGAGGCTGCAACAACAGAAAGCAGGAAGACTAACAACAAAAGCTGTATCAGCAACAGGCACTGACTACCCTTCTGCCACGGTGCGGAGTGAGCCGACCAGCAAGAAACAAGGCGGCCGAAGAGACTGTGAGTAGGGGAAGGGGTAGAAGTATCCGGAGGATAAGGGCAGAGCACTCGACCTCGGTCGAGGGGGAGCTGTGCCGGCCAAAAGTCGGGTCCAACGGCGTCGGGTGACAGCCGGACCGCGATCGGCGGGAACAATCCGGGCAGCGACCGCAGCCACGAAGCGCTGAGCCTGCGAGTAGGCGCGGGAAGAGAAACCCAGCCGCAGCCGGGGAGGGAAACACCGGTCTGCGAGAGGGCTGGGGAGGCGAACGGGAACCGTGCGGGTGAGAGCCGGGTGCGGAGAGAGAGACTGCGAGGAGCCAGTCCAGCAGCTGAGCTGTTCTCCACCAACGGGGTACTCAGAGCCGGCAAATCCGAACGGGCGGGAGTGAGAGAGAGACACAGCCGAAAACGGGGTGAGAGACTGCGCGAGAGCCAGTCCAGCGGCTGAACTGTCCTCCGTTAACGGGGTGTACCCAGCGCCGGTAGAGCCGTGCGGGCAGGAGGAAAAGACAGAGTCGAGTAAGGGGAGCTGTGCGGAAGCCAGCCCAGCGGCTGAACCTGTCCGCTGTGGGGAAAGCGTTCCCCTTCCACCAGGGAAGAAACGCGGGAAGCCGCCATTAGGTGGGGAAGACGATTGAAGTGGGCGGGGCGAGAAGGAAAGAGCGGGAAACCGCCATTTTCGCGGGAAAACCGCCATCTTAGAAATAAACAAATAAATAAGAATACTTGAAGAAATACTTGTGTTGTACCCAAGGAAAGAAAGATGCCTAAGCGGGCGGACATCAACGATTTCAATTCGGAGATAGAAGACTGGGCCACGTACGTAGAACGTATTGAGATACATTGTAAGGCTAACAAAATAGCTAAGGAGGAAAAAGCTTTAACCTTACTTAACATGATGGGTGCGAAAACATTCGGGGTGTTGAAGAATCTTCTCTCACCAGCTAAACCGGCAGATCAGACTTTCGATGATATTGTAGCAGTGCTGAAGGATCACTTGAACCCCACACCGTTGAAGCTGGCTGAACGATTCAAATTCTACGCAAGAACGCAGAGGAAAGACGAAAGCAATGCGGAATACTTGGTCGAACTGCGTAGGATAGCGAAATACTGCCAGTTTGGAGGGAATCTGACAGAGGCACTGCGGGACAAGTTCGTATGCGGATTGTCCAAAGAAGGAACGCAGAAGCGACTACTGGAAGAAAATGACCTCACACTGGACAGGGCTGTCCTCATAGCTGCATCGCATGAAGCCGCAGCGAA
The DNA here is from genome assembly GCF_052327205.1 of Somniosus microcephalus. Lineage (NCBI taxonomy): Eukaryota > Metazoa > Chordata > Chondrichthyes > Squaliformes > Somniosidae > Somniosus > Somniosus microcephalus. The sequence continues at coordinate 694,612 of NC_141002.1, forward strand.
AGGAACGGCGGAAATGCAGCTAAAGGCGGCGGCACTAGGGGTGGACTAAATTACTTCGAGCACAACAAAATGCTACCGTTGTGGGAAGACAACACACGACCAGAATCAATGCTGGGGTAAAAACCAAGAATGCAGGAAATGTGGCAAGATCGGGCACATAGCTAAGGTATGCCGGTCAGGAGCAACGTACAACAATAAGAAGTCACCACAAAAATGGTACGGGAAGGTACAAGAGGTGACTAAGAAGAGTCTGAGGGAACAGAAGTCGGTCTCACACTCCAAATGCAAAGGACTGGACAGTCTGAGAATTCACAACGTGAGCAATGAAGCTGACCGACAAACTATCTGGATAACGCTACAGATTGCAAAGGTCCAAGTAAAAATGGAAGTGGACACCGGATCGGCGTTGACGGTCATGAATAAGCATGACTATAAGAAATTTTTCAAGCATATTCCACTACGGGATACGGAATTAGTACTACAGACATACACGGGGCACAAGGTATTCCCCATCGGCATGATAGAAGTCAAGGTGAGATACAAGGATAAAGATCATCACCGGTTGGACCTGTATGTATTGCCTGAGGGAGGACCACCACTTCTGGGACGGGAGTGAATCCGAAAAATAAAATTGGACTGGCAGTCACTAAACACCATGACGGTGGATTCCGAAAAAGAGGATGTCAAACCTGAACGGTTGTCCAGAATATTGGACGAAGCTAAGGAGGTATTCCAGCAGGGACTGGGAACACTGCGAGGGACTAAAGCAAAGGTTAAGATTGCAGAAAATGCAAGCCCAAAGTTTTTTAAGGCCAGATCAGTACCTTACGCAATACGACCAGCTGTGGAGGCAGAACTGGAAGAACTTGAATGATCAGAGGTTCTGTCAAAAGTGGACTGGAGTGAGTGGGCCACGCCCATTGTTCCCGTCATGAAGTCCTCACCGAGTAATAAGCCAGGGGGACCGGGGAAGGTCCGTATCACAGAAATCACAGAAACCCCACAGTGCAGATAGAGGCCATTTCGGCCCATCGAGCCTGCACCGACACATATCCCACCCGATCCCCGTAACCCCTACACCAACACATATCCCACCCTATCCCCGTAACCCCACGTATTTAATCCCCCTAACACTAAGGGTCAATTTATCATAGCCAATCAACCTAACCCGCACATCTTTGGACTGTGGGAGGAAACCGGAGCACCCGGAGGAAACCCACGCAAACACGGGGAGAATGTGCAAACTCCACACAGTCACCCAAGGCCGGATTTGAACCCGGGTCCCTGGCACGGTGAGGCAACAGTGCTAACCACTATGCGGAGATTTCAAGATTACTGTGAATCCGGTGCTTCACACGGTACAATACCCGCTTCCGCGGATTGAAGATATCTTTGCTTCGTTGGCTGGAGGGAAACATTTCACGAAAATAGATCTGGCTCAAGCATATCTACAGATGGAGGTCGAGGAAGAGTCACGCCAGTACCTCACCATCAACACTCACAGAGGCTTGTATCGCTACAATAGACTGGTCTTTGGGGTAGCTTCGGCGCCAGCAATTTGGCAGAGGGCCATGGAACAGGTGTTACAAGGAATTCCAAGCACGCAGTGCTACTTAGATGACATTTTAATCACGGGAAAAGATGAGGAAGAACACCTCACGAATTTGAAACTGGTACTCACCAGGTTGAAGGAGTATGGCCTTCGGGTTAATCGCAAGAAGTGTGAGTTCTTCCAAAAACGGATCTCATACTGCGGTCATGTCATTGACCGAGAGGGACTGCATAAGTCACCCGAAAAGATTGAAGCGGTTGTGAAGGCCCCCGCTCCAGGAAACGTATCTCAGTTAAGATCATTCTTGGGGTTGATTAATTACTATCACAAGTTTCTGCCAAATTTATCCACGGTACTGCATCCGCTGAATGACCTGTTGCGGAAAGAAACACCATGGAAGTGGAGTGAAGAATGCAAAAAGGCTTTTCGCAGGAGCAAGGAGTTGATTACCTCTGAAGAAGTGTTGGCTCATTTCAACCCAGCATTACCCCTTCGTCTAGCTTGCGATGTTTCCCCGTACGGAATTGGGGCAGTACTCTCGCACAGGCTACCAAATGGCTCGGAAAGGCCAGTGGCTTTCGCGTCCCGATCATTGACACCCGCGGAGCGAAATTACGCCCAAATAGATAGGGAGGCCCTCAGTCTTGTGTGGGGCGTGAAGAAATTCAACCATTACCTACAATGTAAAAAGTTCACATTGTTGACAGACCACCAGCCGTTGGTGTCCATATTCAACCCAAATAAGGCCGTTTCCACCATGACAGCACAAAGGTTACAAAGGTGGTCCGTGTTACTTGGGGCACACCAATACGAAATTGAGTACAAAAGGTCTAAACAGCATGGAAATGCTGATGGGTTGTCACGCTTGCCATTGCCGATGGTAGAAGAAGCGAGTATAGTGGACCCAGTAGAGTTGTTCCACTCATCCATAGTGGAGTGTCTACCGATAACAAACTCAATGATTGAGAATGAGACAAGGAATGACCCGACTCTTTCACGAGTCTATGATGTAACGGTGGAGGGATGGCCAGCACAGAGCGACCCAACACTGCAAGCATTTGCACAGAGGAAAGAACAACTGTCTGTGTGTCGAGGAACCCTGATGTGTGGATCTAGAGTGGTGATTCCACCCAAACTCCAAAAGAAGGTGCTAAAGGAGCTGCACGAAGGACATCTGGGGGGAGTAAAGATGAAAAATCTAGCAAGAGCGTTTGTGTGGTGGCCAGGCATTGATGGAGACATAGAGGAGATCACGAAGAACTGCCTAGGATGTCAGAGGGTTCAGAACGCGCCACCCCAGGCTCCTCTGCATCCATGGGAGTGGCCCTCATCGCCTTGGCAAAGAGTACACATCGACTTTGCTGGTCCATTTATGGACTCGATGTTTCTAATAGCGGTGGATGCCCACTCCAAGTGGCCGGAAGTAATTAAGATGACCACCACCACGACGGAAAAAACCATCGCAGTGTTAAGGACTATGTTTGCTCGGAATGGCCTGCCGGAACAGATCTGTTCTGATAATGGACCACAATTTGTGTCCGAAGAATTCAAGAAATTCTTAAAGAGCAATGGGGTTAAACATTACACGTCAGCCCCATACCATCCCGCCTCCAATGGATTGGCTGAAAGGTTTGTCCAGACCTTCAAGAAGGCCGTAAAGGCCATGAGTAATGAAAATATAGGTCTGCAACATAAGGTGGATAGCTTTTTGTTGGCATACCGAAATGCGACACATGCGGTCACAAATCAAACTCCCGCAATGATGTTCTGTAATAGACGCCTGAGATGCCGGCTGGATTTACTAAAACCAAATGTCAGAAGAGACGTAGAGAACCGGCAATTCCAGGGCATGAACGACAGGGTCACTAGATCTTTCCAGATCGGTCAACGAGTTTTGGCCCGGGACTACCGTACTGAGAAATGGCAGCCTGGAACTATTGGGAAAAGGCTGGGGCCATTGATGTACACCGTGGACATTGGAGATAATTTAATAAGGCGCCATGTTGACCAAATCATAGGGTCCACCACAAATGGGCCACCGACTTCACCACCTTATCCGGGTAATGTTGAAACTGAGATACCCAGAACACCTACTTCCGATCTAGTGATACTGGAGTCAGCTGAACCTGACACGGCTTTTCAAGCCGAATCGACCTTGCCAGAAGCACCTCCTAGCCCGCCTGAAATGACGACACCACTGCGGCGTTATCCTGACAGAATCCGGAAACCCCCGGAAAGACTGAATCTATGAACTGTCTTACATAAACCTGTATATATGTTAGAATGTATGTTCACTATGGACTTAGTAAGTAATAAGCTAAAAAGGGAGGATTGTAGTGTATGTACCCGTCTACCTTTAAGGGAACTATTGAATGTAACCGTTCACCTTTAAGAGGACTACTTTCGGTGTGGCACTATTTGTTTGGCTTCTGTATACTGTAATACCGATAGTGACCACACCAGTATATAAGTGTTGTGGCATGATTGCTGGGGCAGATTCGCCCGGACCTTCGAATAGTAAAGACCTGTTTGTTTGTTACTTCTGAAGTCTGTGTATTTATTAACTGCACAACCCACAGACTTTACATACTGAATGCAGTACCTGGAGCCCACACCCTGTACTGAATACAGTATCTGGAGCCCACACCCTGTACTGAATACAGTATCTGGAGTCCACACCCTGTACTGAATACAGTATCTGGAGTCCACACCCTGTACTGAATGCAATATCTGGAGCCCACACCCTGTACTGAATGTAATATCTGGAGCCCGCACCCTGTACTGAATGTAATATCTGGAGCCCACACCCTGTACTGAATGCAGTACCTGGAGCCCACACCCTGTACTGAATACAGTATCTGGAGCCCACACCCTGTACTGAATGTAATATCTGGAGCCCACACCCTGTACTGAATACAGTATCTGGAGCCCACACCCTGTACTGAATACAGTATCTGGAGCCCAAACCCTGTACTGAATACAGTATCTGGAGTCCACACCCTGTACTGAATGCAATAGCTGGAGCCCGCACCCTGTACTGAATGCAATATCTGGAGCCCGCACCCTGTACTGAATGCAATATCTGGAGCCCGCACCCTGTACTGAATGTAATATCTGGAGCCCGCACCCTGTACTGAATGCAATATCTGGAGCCCGCACCCTGTACTGAATGCAATATCTGGAGCCCGCACCCTGTACAGAATGCAATATCTGGAGCCCGCACCCTGTACAGAATGCAATATCTGGAGCCCGCACCCTGTACAGAATGCAATATCTGGAGCCCGCACCCTGTACTGAATGCAATATCTGGAGCCCGCACCCTGTACTGAATGCAATATCTGGAGCCCACACCCTGTACTGAATGCAATATCTGGAGCCCACACCCTGTACTGAATGCAATATCTGGAGCCCACACCCTGTACTGAATGCAGTATCTGGAGCCCACACCCTGTACTGAATGCAGTATCTGGAGCCCACACCCTGTACTGAATGCAGTATCTGGAGCCCACACCCTGTACTGAATGCAATATCTGGAGCCCACACCCTGTACTGAATGCAGTATCTGGAGCCCACACCCTGTACTGAATGCAGTATCTGGAGCCCACACCCTGTACTGAATGCAGTACCTGGAGCCCACACCCTGTACTGAATGCAGTATCTGGAGCCCACACCCTGTACTGAATGCAATATCTGGAGCCCACACCCTGTATTGAATGCAGTATCTGGAGCCCACACCCTGTACTGAATGCAGTACCTGGAGCCCACACCCTGTACTGAATGCAGTATCTGGAGCCCACACCCTGTACTGAATGCAGTATCTGGAGCCCACACCCTGTACTGAATGCAGTATCTGGAGCCCACACCCTGTACTGAATGCAGTATCTGGAGCCCACACCCTGTACTGAATGCAGTACCTGGAGCCCACACCCTGTACTGAATGCAGTATCTGGAGCCCACACCCTGTATTCAATGCTGAATGGGGAGTCCGTGCTCTCTCTAGATACTTTTAGCACCCTCTTGAACGGGCAGATTGGACGTCCGGTTTAATATCTCATTTGGACCACAATAGCTTTGATAATGCAGCACTCGCTCAATACTGTACTCGAGATTGAGCCCAGATTATGTGCCAAGTCCCAGAGGAGGGCTCCAAACCTCCACCTTCTAACTAGGAGGTGGACTGACACTCCTCCTGATCCTGGATTATGGCCGTTCTATTGCTGTGTTGCACTGCTCTCAAGTCATTATTCATAGAAACTGACAGCACAGGAGGAGGCCATTCGGCCCATCGCCCTGTGCTGGCTCTTTGCGAGAGTAGTTGTTCTCAGTTCCACATCCCTGCTTTTTGTCCGTAATCCTGTCAGCTCCTCATCAAGTACCTGTTTAAAATTATTCATGGAATCAGCTTCCACCACCTTTTCAAGTAGAGCATTCCGGATCCCGACAACTGAGTGAAAACATTTCTCCTCATCTCCCCTCTAGATCTTATTCCAATGATTTTACAATAAGATACAGGTATGGTATTTAGAACAACTTTAATATAGGATTATTGTGCAGATAATACAGAAGATAGAAAACATGCTAATACAGAATAAGGAGACCAGATTGATGCTGCCTTGCACTCAATGAAAGGTGTTCAGGGAGAGTTCAAGATTCATTTATGATAAAACACACGGAAGGTCTGCACTTATATTGTGTCTTTGAGAACCTCAAAATGCTTCAGATAGTTTGGAGTAATCACCGTTTTTGTATGGACAGATGTGACTGTCATTTTCCACACAGCAAGATTCCACAAATAGCAATGAGATGAAGGACTTGTTTGATGTTTGAGGGAGAAATGTTGGGAAGGTACTGGGAGAGTACCCTGCTCTTCAAACAGTGACACAGGGTCCTTATCATCCATCTCATTCTAACTTGGCAGCAAATCCTCAACCTTGTTTTCAAATCCTTCCATGGCCTTGCCCCTCCCTCTCTCTGCAACCTCCTCCAGTATACACAGAATACTTCCCCATTCTATTTCAACTATTTTGGCTACAATCTAACAACACACCACAATAGAAATGAAGAAGTCCCTGTTAGTATTTAATATAACATTCTGCTGGACAGAACAACTCATAAACACCCTGCAGGTGAAGATGGATGGTCTCTCTTCTCCCAATGAAGTCTAATCTGGAGAAAAAGCAGACAGGGCAAGTATTTATTATTTTGTACATTTTGAAAACAAAATTGCAGTAAAGGTATTTTAAAGGTGGTCAGTGTTTGTTGTACAATGTGATGGATAATGCTGCTGGGTGACAGAATATTTCCACACTCATTCTTACAATCTAGTGCTCCCAGGGTCAGATACAGAGTAAAGCTCCCTTTCTGCTGTCTCATCAAACACTCCCAGGGCAGGTACAGCACAGGTTAGATACAGAGTAAAGCTCCCTCTACACTGTCCCATCAAACACTCCCAGGGCAGGTACAGCACAGGTTAGATACAGAGTAAAGCTCCCTCTACACTGTCCCATCAAACACTCCCAGGGCAGGTACAGCACGGGTTAGATACAGAGTAAAGCTTCCTCTACACTGTCCCATCAAACACTCCCAGGGCAGGTACAGCATGGGTTAGATACAGAGTAAAGCTCCCTCTACACTGTCCCATCAAACACTCCCAGGGCAGGTACAGCACAGGTTAGATACAGAGTAAAGCTCCCTCTACACTGTCCCATCAAACACTCCCAGGGCAGGTACAGCACAGGTTAGATACAGAGTAAAGCTTCCTCTACACTGTCCCATCAAACACTCCCAGGGCAGGTACAGCATGGGTTAGATACAGAGTAAAGCTCCCTCTACACTGTCCCATCAAACACTCCCAGGGCAGGTACAGCACAGGTTAGATACAGAGTAAAGCTCCCTCTACACTGTCCCATCAAACACTCCCAGGGCAAGTACAGCATGGGTTAGATACAGAGGAAAGCCCTCTCTACACTCTCCCATCAAACACTCCCAGGGCAGGTACAGCCCGGGTTAGATACAGAGTAAAGCTCCCTCTACACTGTCCCATCAAACACTCCCAGGGCAGGTACAGCACGGGTTCGATACAGAGTAAAGCGCCCTCTACACTGTCCCATCAAACACTCCCAGGGCAGGTACAGCACAGGTTAGATACAAAGTAAAGCTCCCTCTACACTGTCCCATCAAACACTCCCAGGGCAGGAACAGCACAGGTTAGATACAGAGTAAAGCTCCCTCTACACTGTCCCATCAAACACTCCCAGGGCAGGAACAGCACGGGTTAGATACAGAGTAAAGCTCCCTCTACACTGTCCCATCAAACACTCCCAGGGCAGGTGCAGCACAGGTTAGATACAGAGAAAAGCCCCCTGTACACGGTCCCACCAAACACTCCCAGGGCAGGTACAGCATGAGTTAGATACAGAGTAAAGTCCCTCTACACTGTCCCATCAAACATTCCCAGGGCAGGTACAGCATGGGTTAGATACAGAGTAAAGCTCCCTCTACACTGTCCCATCAAACACTCCCAGGGCAGGTACAGCACGGGTTAGATACAGAGTAAAGCTCCCTCTACACTGTCCCATCAAACACTCCCAGGGCAGGTACAGCACGGGTTAGATACAGAGTAAAGCTCCCTCTACATTGTCCCATCAAACACTCCCAGGGCAGGTACAGCATGGGTTAGATACAGAGTAAAGCGCCCTCTACACTGTCCCATCAAACACTCCCAGGGTCGGTACAGCACGGGTTAGATACAGAGTAAAGTCCCTCTACACTGTCCCATCAAACATTCCCAGGGCAGGTCCAGCATGGGTTAGATACAGAGTAAAGCTCCCTCTACACTGTCCCATCAAACACTCCCAGGGCAGGTACAGCATGGGTTAGATACAGAGTAAAGCGCCCTCTACACTGTCCCATCAAACACTCCCAGGGTCGGTACAGCACGGGTTAGATACAGAGTAAAGCTCCCTCTACACTGTCCCATCAAACACTCCCAGGGCAGGTACAGCACGGGTTAGATAAAGAGTAAAGCTCCCTCTACACTGTCCCATCAAACACTCCCAGGGCAGGTACAGCACGGGTTAGATACAGAGTAAAGCTCCCTCTACACTGTCCCATCAAACACTCCCAGGGCAGGTACAGCACGGGTTAGATACAGAGTAAAGCTCCCTCTACACTGTCCCATCAAACACTCCCAGGGCAGGTACAGCACGGGTTAGATACAGAGTAAAGCTCCCTCTACACTGTCCCATCAAACACTCCCAGGGCAGGTACAGCATGGGTTAGATACAGAGTAAAGCTCCCTCTACACTGTCCCATCAAACACTCCCAGGGCAGGTACAGCACGGGTTAGATACAGAGTAAAGCTCCCTCTACACTGTCCCATCAAACACTCCCAGGGCAGGTACAGCACGGGTTAGATACAGAGTAAAGCTCCCTCTACACTGTCCCATCAAACACTCCCAGGGCAGGTACAGCACGGGTTATATAGAGTAAAGCTCACTCTACACTGTCCCATCAATGTGATTACCAGCCTTCTTGAGCAGCCCCTACTGCAAATTGTGATATTTCCGATTCTTACACCAATCTTCTTTCTGGCCTCTGAGTTTTGCTGACAATTTAATGCCAGTTTGTGTTGAATTGCTGGCAATGTTTTGCTGTGGACTTGTGTCCATTAGACACCGGATCGGTGTCCCTGCTTATGGGGTTAATATGCAGCACATCAATGTGTGCTTGGTTGCTGGAATAAGGACAGTTGGACACTGCCTTGCTGTGGTTGAAGCAAGTTTATTGTGCCCAGACACGATGGTAAACCAGTGCTGTGTCTGGCTAACAGTAACACGTCGGTTAAAATGAATAGAATTTTCAGTGGAATTAATTACACACCTTTTTCAGTGAAGTTTCCATCCTCGGTCACAGAATCATTGTTTGCAGAGCTGTCCAGTACAAAGCTTTCCTCGTCTATAAAAGAATTTATGGAACAACAATTGAAGCCGTCACTTTATAAATGCCAACAACATCGAGAACATTTAGGGAATGAGGGAACAGATCAGTCACCGAAATTAATAAAGAAAAGTATCTCACCGACTGTATATTTTTGTCATCAGGTAGAGAGTTATCGCCAATCCGATAACTCCTGCAACAACTCCAACAGCACAGACAATGGTCCCAGAGTAGGGCATCAGAGGTGGCTGATCTGTTTAAAAATCAGGACAGCAAATTCATTCTGTTTCTGTAGCAGGTATTCATTCACCTTTACAATGAGAAAGATTTGCATTTGTGCAGCACCTTAGAAAGGTCTGAAAGCTTCTCACATACAGTGAATTACTTTGAAATGTAGTGACTGTTATTATCGGGGCAAACACAGTCGCCATTTTGCACACAGCCGGCAGAAATGAGATGTGCGACCAGTTAGTCTGACTTTGGAGGTGTTGGTTGAGGGAAGAATGTTAGCCAGGATACCGGGAGAACTCCCTGAGCTGTGTTTTAGAATCTTCAACAGGCAGGGCCTTGACTTAACGTCTCAGCGATAGGACGGGAGTGTCAACAATGCAGAGCTGCCTCAGTACTGCACTGACGTGGGACTTGAACTCTCAACCTTCTGACCCAGAGGTGGGGGTGCTACAAATGCACCAAACTGACACACTGATTCTGTAAGATGATGAGAACCCAGAGGAACTGGGCAGATTTAGTGCACTACCCTCGCCTGGATGCTGGAAGTTATTGGGTGAAATGGGATGCATGGCTGCAGCAGTTCACCCTGATTAAACAGGCCGAAACCATACCAGGAGCTTTATAATGTGCGCTGTGCCAATCATACACTGAACGGGACACAGATTTTACGTCTCCTGTTGATGGTTGTGATCTTTATATTTTACTAAACTGAATATACTGGTTTTTTAAACGGCCGTTCCTCCCCCCTCCAAAGAGCTGGCTCTTGCTGGGAGGCTGTTCAAAGCTGCCGGCCAGCGACCTTCAGTCCCTCACCTCAAATGGCCATTCTTCATGTTTGTGTCCATAAGAGCAGCGACTGCTCTTCTAAAGGAATTCATTCTATGTGAGGTGCCTGGGGATGTCCTAAGGTGTGTAATAAGATGCCATATAAATGCAAGTCTTTCATTTCATGTGCAACAGTACAAGTTGGCAGCGCATTCACAGTGGAGCAAGCATCAGACCTGAGCCTGGCCCTGTCCTCACCTAGCATCCATATATGTGCACCCTTTCCCAGATAGGAGCCCCTGGGAGTGTGTCAGTATATACAGGGGGTTCTCGGGAGTGTGTCAGTATATACAGAGGGTCCTCGGGAGTGTGTCACTATATACAGAGGGTCCCCGGGAGTGTGTCAGTATATACAGGGGGTCCCCGGGAGTGTGTCAGTATATACAGAGGGTCCCCGGGAGTGTGTCAGTATATACAGGGGGTCCCCGGGAGTGTGTCAGTATATACAGAGGGTCCCCGGGAGTGTGTCAGTATCTACAGGGGGTCCCCGGGAGTGTGTCAGTATCTACAGAGGGTCCCCGGGAGTGTGTCAGTATATACAGAGGGTCCTCGGGAGTGTGTCAGTATATACAGGGGGTCCCCGGGAGTGTGTCAGTATATACAGGGGGTTCTCGGGAGTGTGTCAGTATATACAGAGGGTCCCCGGGAGTGTGTCAGTATATACAGGGGGTTCTCGGGAGTGTGTCAGTATATACAGAGGGTCCTCGGGAGTGTGTCAGTATCTACAGAGGGTCCCCGGGAGTGTGTCAGTATCTACAGGGGGTCCCCGGGAGTGTGTCAGTATATACAGAGGGTCCCCGGGAGTGTGTCAGTATCTACAGGGGGTCCCCGGGAGTGTGTCAGTATCTACAGAGGGTCCCCGGGAGTGTGCCAGTATATACAGGAGATCCCCTGGAGTGTGTCAGTATCTACAGGGGGTCTCTGGGAGTGTGTCAGTATATACAGAGGGTCCTCGGGAGTGTGTCAGTATCTACAGGGGGTCCCCGGGGAGTGTGTCAGTATCTACAGGGGGTCCTTGGGAGTGTGTCAGTATATACAGGGGGTCCCCGGGAGTGTGTCAGTATATACAGAGGGTCCCCGGGAGTGTGTCAGTATATACAGGGGGTCCCCGGGAGTGTGTCAGTATATACAGAGGGTCCCCGGGAGTGTGTCAGTATATACAGAGGGTCCTCGGGAGTGTGTCAGTATATACAGGGGGTCCCCGGGAGTGTGTCAGTATATACAGAGGGTCCTCGGGAGTGTGTCAGTATATACAGGGGTCCCTGGGAGTGTGTCAGTATATACAGGGGGTCCCCGGGAGTGTGTCAGTATATACAGAGGGTCCTCGGGAGTGTGTCAGTATATACAGAGGGTCCTCGGGAGTGTGTCAGTATATACAGGGGGTCCTCGGGAGTGTGTCAGTATATACAGAAGGTCCTCGGGAGTGTGTCAGTATATACAGGGGGTCCCCGGTGAGCATGTCAGTATATACAGGGGGTCCCCAGGAGTGTGTCAGTATATACAGGGGTCCCCGGGAGTGTGTCAGTATATACAGAGGGTCCTCGGGAGTGTGTCAGTATATAGAGGGGTCCCCGGTGACCATGTCAGTATATACAGGGGGTCCCCTGGAGTGTGTCAGTATATACAGGGGTCCCCGGGATTGTGTCAGTATATACAGAGGGTCCTCGGGAGTGTGTCAGTATATAGAGGGGTCCCCGGTGAGCATGTCAGTATATATAGGGGGTCCCCTGTAGTGTGTCAGTATATACAGAGGGTCCTTGGGAGTGTGTCAGTATATAGAGGGGTCCCCGGTGAGCAGGTCAGTATATACAGGAGATACCCTGGAGTGTGTCAGTATATACAGAGGGTCCTCGGGAGTGTGTCAGTATATACAATACAATACAATACAAATCGCTTTATTGGCATGATAAGGTACATCTTATGTTGCCAAAGCATCAAAATACATTTATGGTTGAACACATAAACGCGGTTCCATTCATACAGTGTATAAACAGGTATATCCCTGAGTTTATAAATATATTTTCGCCTTGTTTATATATACTCTTGTCTTAGTTTACTGGTTGTCCCTCTGTCAGTATATAGAGGGGTCCCCGGTGAGCATGTCAGTATATACAGGGGGTCCCTGGGAGTGTGTCAGTATATACAGGGGGTCCCCTGGAGTGTGTCAGTATATACAGGAGATACCCTGTAGTGTGTCAGTATATACAGGGGGTCCCTGGGAGTGTGTCAGTCGTTACAGGGGGTCCCCGGGAGTGTGTCAGTATATACAGGGGGTCCTCGGGAGTGTGTCAGTATATTTAGGGGGTCCCCTGGAGTGTGTCAGTATATACAGGGGGTCTCCGGGAGTGTGTCAGTATATACAGGGGGTCCCTGGGAGTGTGTCAGTATATACAGGGGGTCTCCGGGAGTGTGTCAGTATATACAGGGGGTCCCCGGGAGTGTGTCAGTATATACAGGGGGTCCCCGGGAGTGTGTCAGTATATACAGGGGGTCCTCGGGAGTGTGTCAGTATATACAGGGGGTCCCCAGGACTGTGTCAGTAATTACAGTGGGTCCTGGGAGTGTGACAATAATTACGCAGTCCCTGGGAGTGTGTCAATAATTACAGCAGGTCCTGGGAGTGTGTCAATAATTACAGTGGGTCCTGGGAGTGTGTCAATAATTACAGCGGGACCCTGGGAGTGTGTCAATAATTACAGCAGGTCCTGGGAGTGTGTCAATAATTACAGAGGGTCCTGGGAGTGTGTCAATAATTACAGTGGGTCCTGGGAGTGTGTCAATAATTACAGCGGGTCCTGGGAGCGTGTCAATAATTACAGCGGGTCCTGGGAGTGTGTCAATAATTACAGTGGGTCCTGGGAGTGTGTCAATAATTACAGTGGGTCCTGGGAGTGTGTCAATAATTACAGCGGATCCTGGGAGTGTGTTAATAATTACAGTGGGTCCTGGGAGTGTGTCAATAATTTAGCGGTTCCTGGGAGTGTGTCAATAATTACAGCGGGTCCTGGGAGTGTGTCAATAATTACAGTGGGTCCTGGGAGTGTGTCAATAATTACAGCAGCCCCTGGGAGTGTGTCAACAATTACAGCGGGTCCTGGGAGTGCGTCAATAATTACAGCGGGTCCTGGGAGTGTGTCAATAATTACAGCGGGTCCTGGGAGTGTGTCAATAATTACAGCGGGTCCTGGGATTGTGTCAATAATTACAGCGGGTCCTGGGAGTGTGTCAATAATTACAGCGGGTCCTGGGAGTGTGTCAATAATTACAGCGGCCCCTGGGAGTGTGTCAATAATTACTCGGTCCCTGGGAGTGTGTCAATAATTACAGGGGGTCCTGGGAGTGTGTCAATAATTACAGTGGGTCCTGGGAGTGTGTCAATAATTACAGTGGGTCCTGGGAGTGTGTCAATAATTACAGTGGGTCCTGGGAGTGTGTCAATAATTACAGCGGATCCTGGGAGTGTGTTAATAATTACAGTGGGTCCTGGGAGTGTGTCAATAATTTAGCGGTTCCTGGGAGTGTGTCAATAATTACAGCGGGTCCTGGGAGTGTGTCAATAATTACAGTGGGTCCTGGGAGTGTGTCAATAATTACAGCAGCCCCTGGGAGTGTGTCAACAATTACAGCGGGTCCTGGGAGTGCGTCAATAATTACAGCGGGTCCTGGGAGTGTGTCAATAATTACAGCGGGTCCTGGGAGTGTGTCAATAATTACAGCGGGTCCTGGGAGTGTGTCAATAATTACAGCGGGTCCTGGGAGTGTGTCAATAATTACAGCGGCCCCTGGGAGTGTGTCAATAATTACTCGGTTCCTGGGAGTGTGTCAATAATTACAGAGGGTCCTGGGAGTGTGTCAATAATTGCAGCGGGACCCTGGCAGTGTGTCAGTAATTACAGCACGTCCTGGGAGTGTGTCAATAATTACAGCGGGACCCTGGCAGTGTGTCAGTAATTACAGCGGGTCCTTGGGTGTGTGTCAATAATTACAGTGGGTCCTGCGAGTGTGTCAATAATTACAGCGGGTCCTCGGAGTGTGTCAATAATTACAGTGGGTCCTGGGAGTGTGTCAATAATTACAGCAGGTCCTGTGAGTGTGTCAGTAATTACAGCAGGTCCTGGGAGTGTGTCAATAATTACAGCGGGTCCTGGGAGTGTGTCAATAATTACAGTGGGTCCTGGGAGTGTGTCAATAATTACTCAGTTCCTGGGAGTGTGTCAATAATCACAGCGGGTCCTGGGAGTGTGTCAAGAATTAATCGGTTCCTGGGAGTGTGTCAATAATTACAGCGGGTCCTGGGAGTGTGTCAATAATTACAGCGGTCTGGGGAGTGTGTCAATAATTACAGTGGGTCCTGGAAGTGTGTCAATAATTACAGCGGGTCCTGGGAGTGTGTCAATAATTACAGCGGGTCCTGGGAGTGTGTCAATAATTACTCAGTTCCTGGGAGTGTGTCAATAATTACAGCGGGTCCCTGGGAGTGTGTCAATAATCACAGCGGGTCCTGGGAGTGTGTCAATAATTAATCGGTTCCTGGGAGTGTATCAATAATTACAGCGGGTCCTGGGAGTGTGTCAATAATTACTCGTTACCTGGGAGTGTGTCAATAAATACAGCGGGTCCTGGGAGTGTGTCAATAATTACTCGTTACCTGGGAGTGTGTCAATAATTACAGTGGGTCCTGGGAGTGTGTCAATAATTACAGCGGGTCCTGGGAGTGTGTCAATAATTACAGCGGGTCCTGGGAGTGCGTCAATAATTACAGCGGGTCCTGGGAGTGTGTCAATAATTACAGTGGGTCCTGGGAGTGTGTCAATAATTACAGTGGGTCCTGGGAGTGTGTCAATAATTACTGTGGGTCCTGGGAGTGTGTCAATAATTACAGCGGGTCCTGGGAGTGCGTCAATAATTACAGCGGGTCCTGGGAGTGTGTCAATAATTACAGCTGGTCCTGGGAGTGTGTCAATAATTACAGCGGGTCTTGGGAGTGCGTCAATAATTACAGCGGGTCCTGGGAGTGTGTCAATAATTACAGCTGGTCCTGGGAGTGTGTCAATAATTACAGCGGGTCTTGGGAGTGTGTCAATAATTACAGCTGGTCCTGGGAGTGTGTCAATAACTACAGCGGGTCCTGGGAGTGTGTCAATAATTACAGCGGTCCTGGGAGTGTGTCAATAATTACAGCGGGTCCTGGGAGTGTGTCAATAATTACAGCGGGTCCTGGGAGTGTGTCAATAATTACAGCGGGTCCTGGGAGTGTGTCAATAATTACAGTGGGTCCTGGGAGTGTGTCAGTAATTACAGCAGGTCCTGGGAGTGTGTCAATAATTACAGCGGGTCCTGGGAGTGTGTCAATAATTACAGTGGGTCCTGGGAGTGTGTCAATAATTACAGCGGTCCCTGGGAGTGTGTCAATAATTACAGCGGGTCCTGGGAGTGTGTCACTAATTACAGCGGGTCCTGGGAGTGTGTCAATAATTACAGCGGTTTCTGGGAGTGTGTCAATAATTACAGCGGTTCCTGGGAGTGTGTCAATAATTACAGTGGGTCCTGGGAGTGTGTCAATAATTACTCAGGGCTAGATTTTCAGTATAGACAGTTTTGGGGCGCTAAGCTTAGCGCCCGCCCGAAGTTATCGCCCGCCCCAAAGTAGCGCCCCGTTGCCGCAAATTCAGTGGCTTCGTCCTAAGAGGTTGGTGGAGCGCTAAAAGAGGCGTTCCACTAGTATCTTTAGGCGCTAAGCCGGCGGTGGAGAACGCAACGCCCGAGCTCGGGCGCAGCGCACGGCAGACACTCTGGTGCCAGTGAGCTCTTAAAGGGGAAGGGTGCATGTATTTTTTTCAAATGCAAAGTCTGGGGAGAAACGGGGAGGAGGAGGAGGAAGAGGAAGAGGAAGAGGAAGAGGAAGAGGAAGAAGAGGAAGAGGAGGAGGAGGAGGAGGAGGAGGAGGAGGAGGAGGAAGAGGAAGAGGAAGAGGAAGAAGAGGAGGAGGAGGAGGAGGAGGAGGAGGAGGAGGAAGAGGAAGAGGAAGAGGAGGAGGAGGAGGAGGAGGAGGAGGAGGAGGAGGAGGAGGAGGAGGAATTGGTGCCCAGAAACATAAATAGACCGTTCAGAACAACACACAGCTTACTTCCACACAACACATGCAGAGTGCCTTTTATAGGAGTGCCCTTTAATTTGCGCTCCCCAGGGTGTGTTGCGTTCCATTTTACAAACGCTCTGGACGCCAGCCGCACAATGGGGCGGTCCGACTGAAGTTTGGATTCGGGGCGGCCAAAGGGCGTTGCACGAGGATGTGACGTAATTTTCTGCGCGCGCATCCGGGCGGCCGCTAAACTTTGCGCCGGCGCTAACGGGCAACTTAATTTGGGGCGGGGCACAAACTGCGCTGCGCCCAGGCGCTACACGCATAGCGCCCGAAAATCACTTCTTTTAAGGCGCTAACTGCTGGCGCAAGCAACTGAAAATCTAGCCCTCAGTTTCTGGGAGTGTGTCAATAATTACAGCAGGTCCCTGGGAGTGTGTCAATAATCACAGCGGGTCCTGGGAGAGTGTAAATAATTACAGCGGGTCCTGGGAGTGTGTCAATAATTACAGCAGGTCCCTGGGAGTGTGTCAATAATCACAGCGGGTCCTGGGAATGTGTCAATAATTACAGCGGGTCCCTGGGAGTGTGTCAATAATTACAGCGGTACCCTGGGAGTGTGTCAATAATCACAGCGGGTCCTGGGAATGTGTCAATAATTACAGCGGTACCCGGGGAGTGTGTCAATAATTACAGCTGGTCCTGGGAGTGTGTCAATAACTACAGCGGGTCCTGGGAGTGTGTCAATAATTACAGCGGTCCTGGGAGTGTGTCAATAATTACAGCAGGTCCTGTGAGTGTGTCAGTAATTACAGCAGGTCCTGGGAGTGTGTCAATAATTACAGCGGGTCCTGGGAGTGTGTCAATAATTACAGTGGGTCCTGGGAGTGTGTCAATAATTACTCAGTTCCTGGGAGTGTGTCAATAATCACAGCGGGTCCTGGGAGTGTGTCAATAATTAATCGGTTCCTGGGAGTGTGTCAATAATTACAGCGGGTCCTGGGAGTGTGTCAATAATTACAGCGGTCTGGGGAGTGTGTCAATAATTACAGTGGGTCCTGGGAGTGTGTCAATAATTACAGCGGGTCCTGGGAGTGTGTCAATAATTACAGCGGGTCCTGGGAGTGTGTCAATAATTACTCAGTTCCTGGGAGTGTGTCAATAATTACAGCGGGTCCCTGGGAGTGTGTCAATAATCACAGCGGGTCCTGGGAGTGTGTCAATAATTAATCGGTTCCTGGGAGTGTATCAATAATTACAGCGGGTCCTGGGAGTGTGTCAATAATTACACGTTACCTGGGAGTGTGTCAATAAATACAGCGGGTCCTGGGAGTGTGTCAATAATTACTCGTTACCTGGGAGTGTGTCAATAATTACAGTGGGTCCTGGGAGTGTGTCAATAATTACAGCGGGTCCTGGGAGTGTGTCAATAATTACAGCGGGTCCTGGGAGTGCGTCAATAATTACAGCGGGTCCTGGGAGTGTGTCAATAATTACAGTGGGTCCTGGGAGTGTGTCAATAATTACAGTGGGTCCTGGGAGTGTGTCAATAATTACAGTGGGTCCTGGGAGTGTGTCAATAATTACAGCGGGTCCTGGGAGTGCGTCAATAATTACAGCGGGTCCTGGGAGTGTGTCAATAATTACAGCTGGTCCTGGGAGTGTGTCAATAATTACAGCGGGTCTTGGGAGTGCGTCAATAATTACAGCGGGTCCTGGGAGTGTGTCAATAATTACAGCTGGTCCTGGGAGTGTGTCAATAATTACAGCGGGTCTTGGGAGTGTGTCAATAATTACAGCTGGTCCTGGGAGTGTGTCAATAACTACAGCGGGTCCTGGGAGTGTGTCAATAATTACAGCGGTCCTGGGAGTGTGTCAATAATTACAGCGGGTCCTGGGAGTGTGTCAATAATTACAGCGGGTCCTGGGAGTGTGTCAATAATTACAGCGGGTCCTGGGAGTGTGTCAATAATTACAGTGGGTCCTGGGAGTGTGTCAGTAATTACAGCAGGTCCTGGGAGTGTGTCAATAATTACAGCGGGTCCTGGGAGTGTGTCAATAATTACAGTGGGTCCTGGGAGTGTGTCAATAATTACAGCGGTCCCTGGGAGTGTGTCAATAATTACAGCGGGTCCTGGGAGTGTGTCACTAATTACAGCGGGTCCTGGGAGTGTGTCAATAATTACAGCGGTTTCTGGGAGTGTGTCAATAATTACAGCGGTTCCTGGGAGTGTGTCAATAATTACAGTGGGTCCTGGGAGTGTGTCAATAATTACTCAGGGCTAGATTTTCAGTATAGACAGTTTTGGGGCGCTAAGCTTAGCGCCCGCCCGAAGTTATCGCCCGCCCCAAAGTAGCGCCCCGTTGCCGCAAATTCAGTGGCTTCGCCCTAAGAGGTTGGTGGAGCGCTAAAAGAGGCGTTCCACTAGTATCTTTAGGCGCTAAGCCGGCGGTGGAGAGCGCAACACCCGAGCTCGGGCGCAGCGCACGGCAGACACTCTGGTGCCAGTGAGCTCTTAAAGGGGAAGGGTGCATGTATTTTTTTCAAATGCAAAGTCTGGGGAGAAACGGGGAGGAGGAGGAGGAAGAGGAAGAGGAAGAGGAAGAGGAAGAGGAAGAAGAGGAAGAGGAGGAGGAGGAGGAGGAGGAGGAGGAGGAGGAGGAGGAGGAAGAAGAGGAGGAGGAGGAGGAGGAGGAGGAGGAGGAGGAGGAGGAGGAGGAAGAGGAAGAGGAAGAGGAGGAGGAGGAGGAGGAGGAGGAGGAGGAGGAGGAGGAGGAGGAATTGGTGCCCAGAAACATAAATAGACCGTTCAGAACAACACACAGCTTACTTCCACACAACACATGCAGAGTGCCTTTTATAGGAGTGCCCTTTAATTTGCGCTCCCCAGGGTGTGTTGCGTTCCATTTTACAAACGCTCTGGACGCCAGCCGCACAATGGGGCGGTCCGACTGAAGTTTGGATTCGGGGCGGCCAAAGGGCGTTGCACGAGGATGTGACGTCATTTTCTGCGCGCGCATCCGGGCGGCCGCTAAACTTTGCGCCGGCGCTAACGGGCAACTTAATTTGGGGCGGGGCACAAACTGCGCTGCGCCCAGGCGCTACACGCATAGCGCCCGAAAATCACTTCTCTTAAGGCGCTAACTGCTGGCGCAAGCAACTGAAAATCTAGCCCTCAGTTTCTGGGAGTGTGTCAATAATTACAGCAGGTCCCTGGGAGTGTGTCAATAATCACAGCGGGTCCTGGGAGAGTGTAAATAATTACAGCGGGTCCTGGGAGTGTGTCAATAATTACAGCAGGTCCCTGGGAGTGTGTCAATAATCACAGCGGGTCCTGGGAATGTGTCAATAATTACAGCGGTACCCGGGGAGTGTGTCAATAATTACAGCTGGTCCTGGGAGTGTGTCAATAACTACAGCGGGTCCTGGGAGTGTGTCAATAATTACAGCGGTCCTGGGAGTGTGTCAATAATTACAGCAGGTCCTGGGAGTGTGTCAATAATTACAGTGGGTCGTGGGAGTGTGTCAATAATTACAGCAGGTCCTGGGAGTGTGTCAATAATTACAGCGGGTCCTGGGAGTGTGTCAATAATTACAGCAGGTCCTGGGAGTGTGTCAATAATTACAGTGGGTCCTGGGAGTGTGTCAATAATTACAGTGGGTCCTGGGAGTGTGTCAATAATTACAGCGCTTCCTGGGAGTCTGTCAATAATTATTCGGTCCCTGGGAGTGTGTCAATAATTTCTCGGTCCCTGGGAGTGTGTCAATAATTACAGAGGGTCCTGGGATTGTGTCAATAATTACAGTGGGTCCTGGGAGTGTGTCAGTATATACAGGGGGTCCCCTGGAATGTGTCAGTCTATACACGGGGTCCCCGGGAGTGTGTCAGTATATACAGGGGTCCCCGGGAGTGTGTCAGTCTATACAGGGGGTCCCCGGGAGTGTGTCAGTATATACAGGGGTCCCCGGGAGTGTATCAGTATATACAGGGGATCCTCAGGAGCATGTCAGTATATACAGGGGGTCCCCTGGAGTGTGCCAGGATATAGAGGGGGTCTCCGGGAGTGTGTCAGTATATACAGGAGATACCCTGGTGTGTGTCAGTATATACAGGGTGTCCTCGGGAGTGTGTCAGTATATACAGGGGGTCCCCTGGAATGTGTCAGTATATACAGGGGGTCCCTGGGAGTGTGTCAGTATATACAGGGGGTCCCCTGGAGTGTGTCAGTATGTACAGGGGGTCCCCGGGAGTGTGTCAGTAATTACAGCGGGTCCTGGGAGTGTGTCAATAATTACAGTGGGTCCTGGGAGTGTGTCAATAATTACAGCGCGTCCCTGGGAGTGTGTCAATAATTACAGCAGGTCCTGGGAGTGTGTCAATAATTACAGTGGGTCCTGGGTGTGTGTCAATAATTACAGCGGGACCCTGGGAGTGTGTCAATAATTACAGCAGGTCCTGGGAGTGTGTCAGTAATTACAGCGGATCCCTGGGAGTGTGTCAATAATTACACTGGGTCCTGGGAGTGTGTCAATAATTACAGCGGTTTCTGGGAGTGTGTCAATAATTACAGCGGTTCCTGGGAGTGTGTCAATAATTACAGTGGGTCCTGGGAGTGTGTCAATAATTACAGTGGGTCCTGGGAGTGTGTCAATAATTACTCAGGGCTAGATTTTCAGTATAGACAGTTTTGGGGCGCTAAGCTTAGCGCCCGCCCGAAGTTATCGCCCGCCCCAAAGTAGCGCCCCGTTGCCGGAAATTCAGTGGCTTCGCCCTAAGAGGTTGGTGGAGCGCTAAAAGAGGCGTTCCACTAGTATCTTTAGGCGCTAAGCCGGCGGTGGAGAGCGCAACACCCGAGCTCGGGCGCAGCGCACGGCAGACACTCTGGTGCCAGTGAGCTCTTAAAGGGGAAGGGTGCATGTATTTTTTTCAAATGCAAAGTCTGGGGAGAAACGGGGAGGAGGAGGAGGAAGAGGAAGAGGAAGAGGAAGAGGAAGAAGAGGAAGAGGAGGAGGAGGAGGAGGAGGAGGAGGAGGAGGAGGAGGAAGAGGAAGAGGAAGAGGAAGAGGAAGAAGAGGAGGAGGAGGAGGAGGAGGAGGAGGAGGAGGAGGAGGAGGAGGAGGAGGAAGAGGAAGAGGAAGAGGAAGAGGAGGAGGAGGAGGAGGAGGAGGAGGAGGAGGAGGAGGAGGAGGAGGAATTGGTGCCCAGAAACATAAATAGACCGTTCAGAACAACACACAGCTTACTTCCACACAACACATGCAGAGTGCCTTTTATAGGAGTGCCCTTTAATTTGCGCTCCCCAGGGTGTGTTGCGTTCCATTTTACAAACGCTCTGGACGCCAGCCGCACAATGGGGCGGTCCGACTGAAGTTTGGATTCGGGGCGGCCAAAGGGCGTTGCACGAGGATGTGACGTCATTTTCTGCGCGCGCATCCGGGCGGCCGCTAAACTTTGCGCCGGCGCTAACGGGCAACTTAATTTGGGGCGGGGCACAAACTGCGCTGCGCCCAGGCGCTACACGCATAGCGCCCGAAAATCACTTCTCTTAAGGCGCTAACTGCTGGCGCAAGCAACTGAAAATCTAGCCCGTTTCTGGGAGTGTGTCAATAATTACAGCAGGTCCCTGGGAGTGTGTCAATAATCACAGCGGGTCCTGGGAGAGTGTAAATAATTACAGCGGGTCCTGGGAGTGTGTCAATAATTACAGCAGGTCCCTGGGAGTGTGTCAATAATCACAGCGGGTCCTGGGAATGTGTCAATAATTACAGCGGGTCCCTGGGAGTGTGTCAATAATTACAGCGGTACCCTGGGAGTGTGTCAATAATCACAGCGGGTCCTGGGAATGTGTCAATAATTACAGCGGTACCCGGGGAGTGTGTCAATAATTACAGCTGGTCCTGGGAGTGTGTCAATAACTACAGCGGGTTCTGGGAGTGTGTCAATAATTACAGCGGTCCTGGGAGTGTGTCAATAATTACAGCAGGTCCTGGGAGTGTGTCAATAATTACAGTGGGTCGTGGGAGTGTGTCAATAATTACAGCAGGTCCTGGGAGTGTGTCAATAATTACAGCGGGTCCTGGGAGTGTGTCAATAATTACAGCAGGTCCTGGGAGTGTGTCAATAATTACAGTGGGTCCTGGGAGTGTGTCAATAATTACAGTGGGTCCTGGGAGTGTGTCAATAATTACAGCGCTTCCTGGGAGTCTGTCAATAATTATTCGGTCCCTGGGAGTGTGTCAATAATTTCTCGGTCCCTGGGAGTGTGTCAATGATTACAGAGGGTCCTGGGATTGTGTCAATAATTACAGTGGGTCCTGGGAGTGTGTCAGTATATACAGGGGGTCCCCTGGAATGTGTCAGTCTATACACGGGCTCCCCGGGAGTGTGTCAGTATATACAGGGGTCCCCGGGAGTGTGTCAGTCTATACAGGGGGTCCCCGGGAGTGTGTCAGTATATACAGGGGTCCCCGGGAGTGTATCAGTATATACAGGGGATCCTCAGGAGCATGTCAGTATATACAGGGGGTCCCCTGGAGTGTGCCAGGATATAGAGGGGGTCTCCGGGAGTGTGTCAGTATATACAGGAGATACCCTGGTGTGTGTCAGTATATACAGGGTGTCCTCGGGAGTGTGTCAGTATATACAGGGGGTCCCCTGGAATGTGTCAGTATATACAGGGGGTCCCTGGGAGTGTGTCAGTATATACAGGGGGTCCCCTGGAGTGTGTCAGTATATACAGGGGGTCCCCGGGAGTGTGTCAGTAATTACAGCGGGTCCTGGGAGTGTGTCAATAATTACAGTGGGTCCTGGGAGTGTGTCAATAATTACAGCGCGTCCCTGGGAGTGTGTCAATAATTACAGCAGGTCCTGGGAGTGTGTCAATAATTACAGTGGGTCCTGGGTGTGTGTCAATAATTACAGCGGGACCCTGGGAGTGTGTCAATAATTACAGCAGGTCCTGGGAGTGTGTCAGTAATTACAGCGGATCCCTGGGAGTGTGTCAATAATTACACTGGGTCCTGGGAGTGTGTCAATAATTACAGCGGGTCCTGGGAGTGTGTCAATAATTACAGCGGGTCCTGGGAGTGTGTCAATAATTACAGTGGGTCCTGGGAGTGTGTCATTAATTACAGTGGGTCCTGGGAGTGTGTCAATAATTACTCGGTACCTGGGAGTGTGTCAATAATTACAGTGGGTCCTGGGAGTGTGTCAAAATTACAGCGGTCACTGGGAGTGTGTCAATAATTACAGCGGCCCCTGGGAGTGTGTTAATAATTACAGCGGGTCTTGGGAGTGTGTCAATAATTACAGCGGGTCCTGGGAGTGTGACAATAATTACAGTGGCCCCTGATAGTGTGTCAATAATTACAGCGGGTCCTGGGAGTGTGTCAATAATTACAGCGGGTCCTGGCAGTGTGTCAATACTTACAGCGGGTCCCGGGGAGTGTGTCAATAATTACAGTGTGTCCTGGGAATGTCTCAATAATTACAGCAGGTCCTGGGAGTGTGTCAGTAATTACAGCAGGGCCTGGGAGTGTGTCAATAATTACAGTGGGTCCTGGGAGTGTGTCAATAATTACAGCGGGTCCTGGGAGTGTGTCAATAATTACAGTGGGTCCTGGGAGTGTGTCAATAATTACAGCGGCCCCTGGGAGTGTGTCAATAATTACAGCGGCCCCTGGGAGTGTGTTAATAATTACAGCGGGTCCTGGGATTGTGTCAATAATTACAGCGGGTCCTGGGAGTGTGTCAATAATTACAGCGGGTCCTGGGAGTGTGTCAATAATTACAGCGGGTCCTGGGAGTGTGTCAATAATTACAGTGGGTCCTGGGAGTGTGTCAATAATTACAGCAGTCCCTGGGAGTGTGTCAATAATTACAGTGGGTCCTGGGAGTGTGTCACTAATTACAGCGGGTCCTGGGAGTGTGTCAATAATTACAGCGGTTTCTGGGAGTGTGTCAATAATTACAGCGGTTCCTGGGAGTCTGTCAATAATTACAGCAGGTCCCTGGGAGTGTGTCAATAATCACAGCGGGTCCTGGGAGAGTGTAAATAATTACAGCGGGTCCTGGGAGTGTGTCAATAATTACAGCAGGTCCCTGGGAGTGTGTCAATAATCACAGCGGGTCCTGGGAATGTGTCAATAATTACAGCGGGTCCCTGGGAGTGTGTCAATAATTACAGCGGTACCCGGGGAGTGTGTCAATAATTACAGCGGTACCCGGGGAGTGTGTCAATAATGACAGTGGGTCCTGGGAGTGCGTCAATAATTACAGCGGGTCCTGGGAGTGTGTCAATAATTACAGCGGGTCCTGGGAGTGTGTCAATAATTGCAGCGGCTCCTGGGAGTGTGTCAATAATTACTCGGTTCCTGGGAGTGTGTCAATAATTTCTCGGTCCCTGGGAGTGTGTCAATAATTACAGAGGGTCCTGGGATTGTGTCAATAATTACAGTGGGTCCTGGGAGTGTGTCAGTATATACAGGGGTCCCCTGGAATGTGTCAGTCTATACAGGGGGTCCCCGGGAGTGTGTCAGTATATACAGGGGTCCCCGGGAGTGTGTCAGTCTATACAGGGGATCCTCAGGAGCATGTCAGTATATACAGGGGGTCCCCTGGAGTGTGTCAGGATATAGAGGGGGTCTCCGGGAGTGTGTCAGTATATACAGGAGATACCCTGGAATGTGTCAGTATATACAGGGGATCCCCTGGAATGTGTCAGTATGTACAGGGGGTCCCTGGGAGTGTGTCAGTATATACAGGGGGTCCCCTGGAGCGTGTCAGTATATACAGGGGGTCCCCGGGTGTGTGTCAGTAATTACAGCGGGTCCTGGGAGTGTGTCAATAATTACAGCGGGTCCTGGGAGTGTGACAATAATTACTCAGTCCCTGGGAGTGTGTCAATAATTACAGCAGGTCCTGGGAGTGTGTCAATAATTACAGCAGGTCCTGGGAGTGTGTCAGTAATTACAGCGGATCCCTGGGAGTGTGTCAATAATTACAGTGGGTCCTGGGAGTGTGTCAATAATTACAGTGGGTCCTGGGAGTGTGTCAATAATTACAGTGGGTCCTGGGAGTGTGTCAAAATTACAGCGGGTCCTGGGAGTGTGTCAATAATTACAGCGGGTCCTGGGAGTGTGTTAATAATTACAGCAGGTCCTGGGAGTGTGTCAATAATTACAGTGGGTCCTGGGAGTGTGTCAAAATTACAGCGGGTCCTGGGAGTGTGTCAATAATTACAGAGGGTCCTGGGAGTGTGTCAATAATTACAGCGGGTCCTGGGAGTGTGTCAATAATTACAGTGGGTCCTGGGAGTGTGTCAATAATTACAGTGGGTCCTGGGAGTGTGTCAATAATTACAGTGGGTCCTGGGAGTGTGTCAAAATTACAGCGGTCACTGGGAGTGTGTCAATAATTACAGCGGCCCCTGGGAGTGTGTCAATAATTACAGCGGGTCCTGGGATTGTGTCAATAATTACAGCGGGTCCTGGGAGTGTGTCAATAATTACAGCGGGTCCTGGGAGTGTGACAATAATTACAGTGGCCCCTGATAGTGTGTCAATAATTACTCGGTTCCTGGGAGTGTGTCAATAATTACAGCGGGTCCTGGGAATGTGTCAATAATTACAACGGGTCCTGGGAGTGTGTCAATAATTACAGTGTGTCCTGGGAATGTCTCAATAATTACAGCAGGTCCTGGGAGTGTGTCAATAACTCCAGCGGGTCCTGGGAGTGTGTCAATAATTACAGTGGGTCCTGGGAGTGTGTCAATAATTACAGCGGGTCCTGGGAGTGTGTCAATAATTACAGTGGGTCCTGGGAGTGTGTCAATAATTACAGCGGCCCCTGGGAGTGTGTCAATAATTACAGTGGGTCCTGGGAGTGTGTCAGTAATTACAGCAGGTCCTGGGAGTGTGTCAATAATTACAGCGGGACCCTGGGAGTGTGTCAATAATTACAGTGGGTCCTGGGATTGTGTCAATAATTACAGCGGGACCCTGGGAGTGTGTCAATAATTACAGCGGGTCCTGGGAGTGTGTCAATAATTACAGCGGGTCCTGGGAGTGTGTTAATAATTACAGCGGGTCCTGGGATTGTGTCAATAATTACAGCGGGTCCTGGGATTGTGTCAATAATTACAGCGGGTCCTGGGAGTGTGTCAATAATTACAGCGGGTCCTGGGATTGTGTCAATAATTACAGCGGGTCCTGGGAGTGTGTCAATAATTACAGCGGCCCCTGGGAGTGTGTCAATAATTACAGTGGGTCCTGGGAGTGTGTTAATAATTACAGCGGGTCCTGGGAGTGTGTTAATAATTACAGTGGGTCCTGGGAGTGTGTTAATAATTACAGCGGGTCCTGGGAGTGTGTTAATAATTACAGCAGGTCCTGGGAGTGTGTCAATAATTACAGCGGGACCCTGGGAGTGTGTTAATAATTACAGCGGGTCCTGGGAGTGTGTTAATAATTACAGCGGGTCCTGGGAGTGTGTCAATAATTACAGCGGGTCCTGGGAGTGTGTTAATAATTACAGCGGGTCCTGGGAGTGTGTCAATAATTACAGCGGGTCCTGGGAGTGTGTCAATAATTACAGCGGGACCCTGGGAGTGTGTCAATAATTACAGCGGGTCCTGGGATTGTGTCAATAATTACAGCGGGACCCTGGGAGTGTGTCAATAATTACAGCGGGTCCTGGGAGTGTGTCAATAATTACAGCGGGTCCTGGGAGTGTGTTAATAATTACAGCGGCCCCTGGGAGTGTGTTAATAATTACAGCGGGTCCTGGGATTGTGTCAATAATTACAGCGGGTCCTGGGAGTGTGTCAATAATTACAGCGGGACCCTGGGAGTGTGTCAATAATTACAGCGGGTCTTGGGAGTGTGTCAATAATTACAGCGGGTCCTGGGAGTGTGTCAATAAATATAGTGGGCTAGATTTTCAGTATAGACAGTTTTGGGGCGCTAACCTTAGCGCCCGCCCGAAGTTAGCGCCCGCCCCAAAGTAGCGCCCCGTTGCCGGAAATTCAGTGGCTTCGCCCTAAAAGGTTGGTGCAGCGCTAAAAGAGGCGTTCCACTACTATCTTTAGGCGCTAAGCCGGCGGTGCAGAGCGCAACACCCGAGCTCGGGCGCAGCGCACGGCAGACACTCTGGTGCCAGTGAGCTCTTAAAGGGGACGGGTGCATGTGTTTTTTTCAAAGGCAGAGTCTGGGGAGGAGGAGGAGGAGGAGGAGGAGGAGGAGGAGGAGGAGGAGGACGACGACGACGACGACGACGACACTGGATCCTTCCACACAACACATGCAGACTGCCTTTTATAGTGCAGGAGGAGTGCCCTTTAATTTGCGCTCCCCAGGGTGTGTTGCGTTCCATTTTACAAACGCTCTGGACGCCAGCCGCACAATGGGGCGGTCCGACTGAAGTTTGGATTCGGGGTGGCCAAAGGGCGTTGCACGAGGGCGTGACGTCATTTTCTGCGCGCGCATCCGGGCGGCCGCTAAACTTTGCGCCGGCGCTAACGGGCAACTTAATTTGGGGCGGGGCGCAAACTGCGCTGCGCCCGGGCGCTACACGCATAGCGCCCGAAAATCACTTCTCTTAAGGCGCTAACTGCTGGCGCAAGCAACTGAAAATCTAGCCCAGTGTTTCCTGGGAGTGTGTCAATAATTACAGCGGGTCCTGGGAGTGTGTCAATAATTACAGCGGGTCCAGGGAGTGTGTCAATAATTTCAGTTGGTCCTGGGAGTGTGTCAATAATTACAGCGGTCCCTGGGAGTGTGTCAATAATTACAGCAGGTCCTGGGAGTGTGTCAATAATTACAGCGGTCCCTGGGAGTGTGTCAATAATTATAGCGGTCCCTGGGAGTGTGTCAATAATTACAGCGGTCCCTGGGAGTGTGTCAATAATTACAGTTGGTCCTGGGAGTGTGTCAATAATTTCAGTTGGTCCTGGGAGTGTGTCAATAATTACAGCAGGTCCTGGGAGTGTGTCAATAATTACAGCGGGTCCTGGGAGTGTGTCAATAATTATAGCGGCACCCTGGGAGTGTGTCAATAATTACACGGTCCCCCACCCAGGGAAGTTGGACAACTGCTGTTGCAGACAGCTGATCTTGTATTTTGTTTGTGGCCCTTTCAATGCAGTCAACAGTAAGTTAACACTTGACATACCCAATAAAACCATTAGCGGTTTATCAAGACTGATATGAGCTGCTTGGCAGCTGTAGGTGTCCCCATCTTGTGGATCAATCCTGATGTACTTTAAGATGTTGAATGTCCAGTCCGCCTCAACCACTAATTGTGAGGAATGAACGGGCCCAGTGAATCGCCTCCCATTGATTAGGAAGTTAATGTCAATTTCGAAAGGGTAGAATTTTTCAGCGTAACAGTACAGCATGTTCGACTGACGTGGTGTGTAGCTTTCCTCGGTGTAGATGTGTACAGATGGCTTTCCTGTAACAGAAATAACAGAGTTAACCTCAACAACAACTTGTACTTTTATAGTGCTTTCACATAACTAAACATTCCCTTGTTTTATAGGAGTCATGGGGACCTGAGCAGGAAGTGGGAGATGAGCTAGAGAGCTGAAGAAAGGCACCGTTGGAGAAGCACATTTACAATGGGCTTTTGATTTCGGGGAGAGAAGTCGCAAAGCGACAGGGTTTAGGTCGAGAATGTCATGGTAGAGGTGCGGTGGATGATGGCTCTGTCGCTGATGCTGTAGCAGAGGTTTGCTTTTGTACCCCATGCTAAGTCCCACATCCCAACACCTTTGCCCTCTCTGACCTCCAATTGCTTCCCCTCTCCCAGTACAAGACTGAGAGCGTTTTTAAAATTCTAAATGAACAACTTACGTTTGAGGGCACTTGTACCATTTGTCAGCTTTGTCATTTCTTTGGTGATGCCTTGCTGCCACGCCTGGATCCCATTTGCTCTCTCTTTAAAATGAGTCACTTCTTCCTGACCCAGTTCCTCGATTCCGTTTGTCACATTTCCATGTATAACAAATGTGTGCATCTTGTAATCGTAGAACAGAAAGGGAGAAGCATTGATATCGAAGATGTGTCCATTGGTTTCTGAATCCGAACTATAACTGTAGTATAGCCTTTCAGAGATAGTTTTAAATTCTAGCCAGGGAAAGGAGCAGAGAAATCACAAAGAAATTAAACATTCGCATTTATATCGCACCTTATCATATCTCTCCAAAGCATCGCGAAGGCTTCATGTAATTTATATACCTTTAAGGGGGGAACTATCTTTTACAGTTCATGTATACTGCAGTACCGGCAGTGACCACACCTGTATATAGCACTGAGTAGTAATCTGTACAGATCAGTTCCAGTGTGAGCCACGTTGAGTAAACACCTGTTGTACCGTTCTCCTGCAGTCTGTGTCTTATTATACACAGACACAACACTTCACATACGAAGAATTACTGCAAAGCGCAGTGCCTGTTGTTAGGTAAATATGCAAGGCAGCCACTGCGTATACAGCAGTGAAGTGAAGAACCCATTACTCTGTTTTTTGGTGGAATTGCTCGAGGGAAGAATGTTGGTCAAGACACTGGGAGAACTTCTTGCTCCTTTTCCAATAATGTCACGCCATCTTTAACATCTGCCTGAACAAGTCGATGGGACCTCGGTTTAACCTCTTATCTGGCAGCTCTGACAGTGCAGCAATCCTTCAGTACCAGAGTGTCAGCCTAGCTTAGGGATTCCAGTCTGGGAGTGGGACTCAAATCCAAAACCTCTGACAGAAGTGAGAGCACTGCCAACTGAGCCAAGCTGAGAATAGAGCACAGGAGGTCGTCATTCGGTCCACCGTGCCTGTGTGGACTCTTTGAAAGAGCTATCCAATTGTCCCACTCCCCTCCTCTTTCCCCATAGCCTTGCAAATGTTTCCGTTTCAAGTATTTATCCAATTCCCTTTTGACATTTACTCTTGAATCTGCTTTCACTGCCCTTTTAGGCAGCGCATTCCAGATCACAACAACTCACTGGCCTAGAAATTCAGTTGTTTGCGCCAGCCACTAGCGCCTCAGGAGGAGGAGATGTGGGGCGCTTGGCGGCTAGCGGCCGGGCGCTGCGCGATCTGCGCCTCTCCCCAACTTCAGTAAAGATTTAGCGGCGGCGCAAAGCCTTTGCGCGCGCTCGGCTGTGCGCGCAGATCCTGACGTCATTTCATCGTGCAACGCCATTTGTGCGCCCCAAACCGGAAATTCAGTGGCGCCGGCCTATTGCGCGCCTGGCGCCCTTAGCGACTGGTAGAGGGGAACGGTTCCCAGTCGCTGCGGGGCGCGGGGGGCGCAAATTAAAGGGCACTCCTCCTGCAGTAGAAATGGCAGCCATTTTGCAACACTCCTTCTTTGTGAGAGACGGATCTTTGCAGAGAGACAAAGGTAGAGAGCTTTCTGGTTTGGCTCAACACTCGCACAGGTACTTGTGGCTTCAGGCCACAGCTTTGCACTTGTCTTTAACTTCAGAGCCATAGCATTGATTGGAAACATATAATGGGGGCTGCAATGGGTGCAAACGTTGGCCTTCTCCATTGCATTCAAAGGGCTCAGAGACGCCGTGAGAGAGTGGCAGTCATGGCCAGACGGAGAAGGGGCAACAGGCGTCAGCTAAGGAGGCCTTACCCACCCAGGGTATACCGCCAGCAGTTCTCATATCTGAACATGTCTGACGAGCAGTGTGTTCGGAGGCTGCGATTCCGAAGGGCGGTGGTCACTGAGATCTGCCACCTGCAGCCACAGCTGAGGAGCAGGACGTCTCTGTCGGTGGCAGTGAAGGTGACGGTGTCTCTCAACTTCTATGCCACCGGCTCCTTCCAATCCGCTACTGGGGACATTTCCAACATCTCCCAGTTTGCCGTACATTGCTGCATCCGCCAGGTGACCAATGCCCTTTTCAGAAGGAGACGTCAGTTCATCTCCTTCTCCATGGCCGTGGACAAGCAGCAACAGCGTGCAATGGGCTTTGCAGCATTAGCGGGCTTCCCCATGGTGCAGGGCGCCTTTGACTGCACGCATGTGGTTTTGCGAGCACCTCTAGAGAATGCCGAGGATTACCGCAACCGGATGGGCTACCATTCGCTCAACGTGCAGTTGGTGTGTGACCACAGGCAGCTCATCCTAGCTGCCAATGCCCGCTTTCCAGGCAGCAGCCACGATGCCTTCATCCTGCGCCAGACTTCTGTGGCAGACATGTTCCAGGCCCAGCCTCACCCACGAGGATGGCTTCTCGGGGACAAAGGCAATCCTTTGTGCACCTGGCTGATGACCCCGCTCCATGTGCCCAGCACCCCTGCTGAAGAGGGATACAATGACAGCCATCAAGCAACCAGGAACCTCATTGAGCAAACAATCGGCGTCCTGAAGCAACGGTTCCGCTGTCTGGATCGTTCCGGAGGAGCCCTACAGTACTCGCCTGAGCGAGTCTCCCATTTCGTCGTCGTGTGCTGCATGCTGCACAACCTGGCTATCCGCAGGACTCAGCCACTGCCACCAGACATTGGAGGACCACCAGAGGAGGAGGAGGAGGAGGAGGAGGACCAGCACAGGAGGGAGGCAGAAAGTGCAAGGGCCGCCCGTCGGCGGCTTATTGAACGTCGGTTCTAGGCCCCCTCTCAGGGAATGGCTTGTGCCAATGGCAGAAGATGAAAGTAGCCGCTCCACAAGCCCTCAGCCGAGCAGGGCAACCAGGACTTCCAAAAGAAAGCATGGACAGTGCGATTTAAGAACATTTATTACTTTGATACCTCTGTGCCCTTCCCACATAACAAACTAGTGGAGAGAAGCCCCCCCCAAAATCACAAATCGAACAGTCTCGGCCTTTCAGAAAACACAAATACACCAGTCTGGGCCTTTCAGAAAACACAAATACACCAGTCTCGGCCTTTCAAAAAAAACAAATCATTTGGCCACACCTTCTACTTTTTGCCCTGCGAGGGTGATGCCTTTCGCATCCGTGACTGGCCCCTGCCCGCCCTGCAGCTCCTCCTCAATGGGACCCCAGTGGCTGCAGCAAGGCTGGGGGAAGGCTGCTGAGGGTCAGATGGCGAGATGGCAGATGCCCTTGGGGGTCGGCCTGGGCCAGATCTGGCCCTGGAGGGGCCGGCTGCTGACTGCTCCAACTCTGCTTGGGCGGCAGCAGTCTGTCCAGCAGCTGGTGGCAGCTGCAATGGAGGAGTGGCTGTGTCGGCTGCAGGAGTGGTGCCAACCTGACAGATCACAGGCACTCCCTGGTCGCCTGAGACATTGGCACTCGCACGGGCCAGCACTGCAGCATGCGCAGCAAACTGCTGAAGAACAGACTGCTGGGCTGCTGCTGCGCGGCGAGTGCCCTGGCGATGCTTGGCTGATCCAGCGAGGGTGGCAGCAGTTAGTGCCCGTGTGGCCCTGGTCTGTGTCCGCATGACACCAGCCAGTGAATGGACGGCACGACTGAGCACTTGGCTAGAAGCCGCCTGTGCTGCCGCGAAGTCCTGCAGACTCCTGGCCTGTGCTGCTCCGAATTCCTGCACACTCCTTGACAGTGACTCTATGGAGTCAGGCATCCTTGCCACTGCAGCCATGAGCTCAGTGTGCCTGCGCTCAGCCTGGACGGCCATTTCCTCTAGGAGCCGCACCTCCTCTGCGCTCACCGTAGCAGGACTGGAGGCCGCACTCACCCTCCGGGGAGAAGGCCGCCGAGCTTCCCCACCCCTCCCGCGTTGCTGCAGGCCGCTGGGCCCCGGAGCTTCACTCTCCTCCAACCCTTCCCCCCGGCTCCCCTCCAGGGAAGACGTGTCCCCATCATCGCCATGGGCTGCCTCGGCTGAGGGTGGCACTGATGGTCCGGCTTCCTCTTCCTCTTCCTCCTCCTCGCCCTCCGATTCACTCACAGTGCCAGGTTGAGGGCCCGCCTCCTCACCTGGCGATTCTCCATCTGAAAGCAGGGAGGCACAAGAGTTGCTTTAGAGTGAGGACAGGGCGGCAGCGAGGGAGGCATGAGTGCTGCTATGCACTGCATTGGTCCGACAGTGGCAAAGGATGCTGATCTGAGGCGCAAATGGAAAGAGATAGGTCAAAAAGGTGATGCCCTTACCATTGGGGCCCAGAACAGGGTCGGCATCTCCACTGGCGACAGGGCCAATCAGCCGGCCTGACATAATGCGCTCCACACGCTGGTCCAGGTCGGAGAGCTGTTTGAGGTCAGGATGGCCTCCCCCAGTCTCACGCTGCTGCCTTCGGTTGTGCGCCACCTTGCCCTGCAAGAGAAAGGACGGCCTCTAAGCACAGTGTGAAGCCCTGATCTTGTCTGCACTGCCTCCCATGGTGGACTAGCCCTGACAGTTTGAAGCCCTGATCTGGGCTGTACAGCCTCCCATGGTCGAATAGCTTTTACAGTGTGTAAAGTGCAGAATGTGCAAGTGATTTTCATGCCAGTCCCATAGCTGCTGGATGAGGGCTGGGCATTAGGGCTTTCAGGTCCCTTTGCCCATAAACTGAGGTGCACATGCAGGGATGAGGAGGACACTGGAAAGGGTACTCACCCTGACAACCCGAGTGAGGTCGTTGAACTTTTTCCGGCATTGCACAGGAGTCCTGACAACCACGCTGTTGGAGGTCACCCTGTTTGACACCTCCCTCCAGGCTTTCCGATAGGCGCTGGGCAGCGGCCTCCTGCCACCTTCAGGGAACAGAACATGGCGCCTGCGCTCCACTGCGCCAACCAGCACCCTCAGGTCACCGTCGCTGAAGCGCTGCGCTCTCTCCCTGGCCTTCTCCATAGTCCTGGGCGTTGTCCAGATCAAGCAGCAGTGGTCAGGCCTTGCTTCTGGGCTGCAGTGTGCAGGGCGTGGCAGGCAAACAAATCCACCCTCCCCCTTTAAGAGCTCACCGGCGCCAGAGTGTCTGCCGTCAATCAGCAACTCGCCGCACCTGCGCTGCGCCCGCCCTCGGGGGTTTCGCCCCTGGCCGCCGGCTTAGCGCCTAATGATAGTCGTGCATCGCCTGTTTTAGCGCAGCAGCAACCTCTTTGGGCGATGCCACTGAATATCGGCGAAGGTGGCGCGAAGTTGCGCCGGGCGCAAACTTTAGCGGCCGCCCGGCTGTAGCGCCCCAAACGTGGCTATACTGAATTTCTAGGCCACTGTGTTTAAAAAAAAATTCATCTCCCATCTGGTACTTTTGCCAATTACCTTCAATCTGTGTCCTCTGGTTACTGACCCTCCAGCCAATGGAAACAGTTTCTCTCTCTCTAGTCGATAAAAACCCTTCATGATTTTGAACACCACTATTAAATCTTCTCTTTAACCTTCTCTGCTCTAAGGAGAACAACCCCAGCTTCTCCAGTCTCTCCACATAACTGAAGTCCCTCATCCCTGGCACCATGCTAGTAAATCTCCCCTGAACCCTCTCCAAGGCATTGACATCCTTCCTAAAGTGTTCTGCCCAGAATTGGACACAATACTCCAGCTGAGGCCTAACCAGTGATTTATAAACCTTCTACATTGAACAGTCAGGAGTAACATCATGACTGATAATCCCAGATAGAGGGAGTTTTGAGGAACAGTAGATCATGTACGTAAACCAGTTTAGAATATTATGGGGTACATTTGACGATTTAGCATTCCTGATACAGAGCTGTGTGTGGCAGGTTGTGTGCAGAGGTCAGTGCCTCAACTCATCACTCTCGTAATTCCCTGTCCATCAACTTGAATCGCAAGATACACTGTGAAAATCATAGAGACCAGAAATCACGCGCACTGACCTCTGCGCTCAAATTCCCAATATCTGCCTCTGTCCCGTGAAGCTGTGCAACAGAGGAACTAAATTGTACAATTTACCCTCTATAGTTACGAGACATCACTGAGACTGAAACATTCAATGTCAGATCAACGTACTGCAAGTCTGAGTGTGAGTAAAGAGCAATTTGAAAAAGAGGTTTACATCAAATTTGCTAAAGAACCAAGCTGATGTTTTCTGCTGCTAGTTGTAATAAATTCAGAAACATTAGCTCTACGGTCACAATCATGAGGCACTAGCCCTTGGAGGCTGAATTCTGCAGCTCCTACTGAGTGATGTATTTAAACCAACACGGGGATAAGGTGACAAAACTCGATCTTTCATTTCCATTTATTCACTCCACCCACTGCCTTTCAAATTTAAAATGATTTGGAGAATCTCTGAGTGGAGACTTTCACCCCATCGGCCAGCGCTGGATTGAAAGCCAGGTCCCCGAGGTGAAAGCAAACTGCACTGTCTTCACTTTGATCTTACTGGGGTAATTTTGCGAGGGATCCCCAGCAAGAGAGGAGGGCAGCTCAGAGACAGGACGAGAACACTACAAGACCAATTCTGTGAGCCAAGCTCCACACCAAGAGCGGAGGATCAAATTCCCCCCAATGTGTCCACACAATGCACTCACCGATCTCTCCTCTTGTTGCTGTTGTAAGAGTTAACATGATTATGAGGAAGCCACAGAGTTCCATGTTGGTAAATGACTTCTTGTTTCTCCAGGAGTACTCGAAGTACGTGAATAGAGTCCTTCTGTTCACAAGTATAGCTCAGCACATTGGCCGGTGCTGTTCCAGTGATGTAAATCAATCTCACCATCAGAACACCTCATTGGATGTTCATTTCTCAGTCCCTGTCATTTCGCCAGCACAAATTGCAATCCTAATTCACCTGTCACTTGGCATCGGTTCAGTATGCAAAACCAATTGTTCAGGAAGTTTAAACACACTGGGGAAGTTTTACAAAGTTTTACAAAGTATTTACAGCACAGACACAGGCTATTCGGCCCAACTGGTCCATGTCGGTGTTTATGCTCCACACGAGCCTCCTCCCACCCTTCTTCATCAACATATCCCTCTATTCCTTTCTCCCTCATGTACATAGCTAGCTTCCCCTTAAATGCATCTCAGCTCCTCGCCTCAACTACTCCTTGTGGTAGTGAGTTCCACATTCTCACCACTCTCTGGGTAAAGGAGTTTCTCCTGAATTCCCCACTGGATTTATTAGTGACTATATTATATTCATGGCCCCCAGTTCTGGTCTGACCCACAAGTGTCAGCAGAATGAAGTCATGACGTTTTAACTCGAGCCTCATGAACATACTGCCGGCCCACTTCCTGCCCAGAATGGGGGAAGAAGTGGTGGGCGGGAAGCAGTTCATAGAAATCATAGAAACCCCACAATGCAGATAGAGGCCATTTCGGCCCATCGAGCCTGCACCGACACATATTCCACCCTATCCCTGTAACCCCACGTATTTAATCCCCCTAACACTAAGGGTCAATTTTTATCACAGCCAATCTACCTAACCCGCACATCTTTGGACTGTGGGAGGAAACCGGAGCACCCGGAGGAAACCCACGCAAACACGGGGAGAATGTGCAAACTCCACACAGACAGTCGCCCGAGGCCGGATTCGAACCCGGGTCCCTGGCGCTGTGAGGCAACAGTGCTAACCCGCCAGCTCATGCAAGTGTGGGGACCAGGATTTTGGGGGTGTGGGAGGGGTTCTTGCAGGGCAGTTTTCTGTTCTTGAGTCAAACCCACTAGGAACTGGTCTGAGACTAATGCAGTTGGCAGAAAGCACAGCAGAAAGACAGACAAACAGAGAGGGCCAGAGAGGGACCTTCATCTCCAAAGTCTGGGCAGGATTAGAATCCAGTTTTCAGAGGGGCTGTAACTTCATTCTGATGAAATGTCACACGGGTCCCCTATCTTTCCAAACACTTTGGCCTAGAAATTGGGTATAGTCCCGCTTGGGACGTTAGAATTGGTGCAGCGCAAAGTTTATAGCCACACGCAACTTATCGCCACCTGGCGCGATATTGGGTTGCATCGCCCCTAAACGTGATTGAGGCGCGACTTCAGGCATTACACGGGACTCCTAAGGCGCTAAACTTCTGGTGCAACCCAATATCGGAGCGGACGGGCGCAGCGCAGGTGCTCTCAATTACCGATGACCACGAGACTTCCAGGCGACGGCCAGCTCTTAAAGGGGTGGGTCAATCAGCTTCAGCATCCACACTCTGCGCCTTGCAGGCCTCAGAATCGGCGCAGGCCCTTCTCTGGTGCTAAAAACTTGGACCAGATGGAGAAGGTGAGACAGAGAGCAGAGCGCTTCACCAATGAGGCTCTGGAGCAATTGGTGGCCGCAGTGGAGCGCCGGCGAGATGTTCTCTACCCAGACAATGGCAGGAGGCCGAATCATAAGGACTACGGACGAGCTTGGAGGTATGTATGCCAGAGGGTCAACTCCAGCAGCATGGTGACCAGGAGCCCTGTCCAATGCAGAAAGAAATTCAACGACCTCACTCAGGTCGTGAGGGTGGGTGTTGTTTCTGCAAACTTCTGCATCCCTTCATTTGCACCTGACTTTATGGCTACAGGGTGGCCTGTGCCCCATTGGCCATCTACCAGCAAGCACCCATGGCCCTTTCTGGGCACACACATGCACATTTGACTCAAGGCATCATGTAAGGGCTCTTGCACCATGGGGGGCATGAGATGACCACTCAGGGCATCAGGTAACGTAACTTCCCCTCCTTTCCCCTGCAGTCCAAGCTGGCGAGGATTGGCAAAGACCAGCTTCGCACCGGTGGAACCTCCACAAGTGGTCACTCTCACGGATCTCGAGGAGAGAGTCCACCAGATTCTTGGAGGACGTCTGAGTGGTCCTGTAACCACTGCAGCTGCCGACCCCATTGTCGACAGCGATGGTAAGGTTCTCACCTTTTACAACTGTCTCCTTCCACTTGTTCCCCCCGCCAGCATGCTTTCTCACTGTGGACCCATGTCATAGCCTTGCCGCAATCTGGCATCCTTTGCTGCCAAGCTGTCCTTTTGCTAAAGCCACTCTTCCACCTCCCTGCTTTCAGATGTTGCATCACCAGCTCGGGAGCCGGGCCCTCAAGCTGCCAGTGCCTCCAAAGGCTCAATGAGAAAAGTACTGTCCAACAGAAGGTCAGCAACTCTCTCCAGCAACGATCAGAATGGCCAGCCCAAATGACTGCAGCTTTTATACTAGTGCTGTCCCCTTTAAATAGCGCCCCCCGAGTCCGGGAAGGGCCTGGGAACGCTCCATCCAACTGTCACTAATAGCGCCAGGCAGAAAGGTTGCGGGCGCTACCGAATATCCGGTCCGGGGCGCCAAAAAGGTGTTGCACACTGAAATGACGTCATGATCTGCCTGCGCCCGCGGGCGCGCGCAAAGAGTTAGCACCGGCGCTAAAAGGATACTCAATATGGGAGGCGGTGCTTTATTCACTGCGCCTGCCCGAAAATTGAGTAACGCCCCAATTCTCGGGCTCTTTAGGCGCTAATCGCTGGCGCTACCAATCGAATTTCTAGGCCTTTATTTTGAAACTTTTATTTTGGTGGGCTGGGTGTTTGACAAATCCATCCCTATGTTGAAGAACCTCTGAATGGAGCTGCTGAGAAATCTAGATCCTCAGGCTTTCTGTGGGATACGCTCCACTTGCCCAAGTTCAGAGAGATTAACCAGCTAAAACTGTGCTTCTCACCACAGAGCATTGCTGAACTTACGGTCCTTGTCTATACAGGAACACCCCACCAGTTGGGGCATGGGCCTGCAGGGTTGCCTGGAACCCATGGGAAGAATCGCAAGCCCCAGCAATGGCTCTACCCCTCCAGTCCTCATCAATGGGCCTGACTGGTTGCTCAGTCAACAACAGTGTCCTGGAATAGTTCAGGACCTGCCTGGCTCAGATATCAGATTCATGAATCTGCCACGGAAGGTTGACTCCAATCTTCCATCACCAGGCATGATATTCTGGAGCCAACTCGATCCCAAAGAGACAAGAGATTCCACCAACACCCCCACCACCACCACCAGGAGCAGTTTAATAATGGTCATCAGGCAACTGACAAGTGTGAATTTGAGTCCTCACTAGTTGGTACCAGGAGCTCCTCAGGAGTAGCCTGGTGAGCAGCCCGACTGACCAGAACATGTGGCCCAGGATCGACACATCACACCTCATCAAAGGCCGTCCCACCAGTCACTTTTTATGACAACACTATCCCTTTAATAGAAACTATCCCTTTAATGGATGTTTTGAGAAAAGCACAAGGAAAAAGAAGAAAATTAATTGTCTGTCAAAGTGCAGTCACCAGATTAAGCACATGTAATTGGAGTCTGCAATCTTTTGGTTTTTCTTGTTCCAGAAGCTTTGGTGGGTGGAGTCAGGAGACTCAATGCAAATGAATGTAGCGAAGGAATTCAAAGCAAGTCTCACCGGACGCCTCACTTCAATTACTTGCACCTTTAATACAGATTTGCTCGGAAATCCATTGCCTTCCTTTCAAGATGCCAGTTTTCTACAGATGGATGTTCGTGGCTGTTGTTGCCGCAGTGGTTTCTGTTCTGGATGTGGTGGGCGGTTGGAGCGGTAAGTGGGTTATTACCCTCACTCACGTTAACATTCTACCTGACTGCTGTTATAAGTGGAACACAGTGCGTATGTAAATCTGTGCTTTAGACATGGATTACTAACTGAAAATCTCCCGGTACTGGCTGCAAGCAATACTGGAGCGTCTTTTCGTTGGAACAAAGAAGGTCCAGAGGAGATCGAATGGAGGATGTTCAAAGTTCTGAGAGGTTTTGATAAAGTAAATCAGGAAAACTATTTCTACTGAATCAGCACACTTAAGATATAGAATGCCCTACCAGAAACTGGTGGAAGCAAAATAAATAAGTGTTTAAAAATGAAATGAATTAAAACTTGGTGAAAACAAAAGCGTTTGGGAAAAGAGCAGGGGAATGGGACAAAGGGGAGAAACCTGGCACAGGTGTGATGGGCTGAATGGCCTCCTGGGCTGTAAAATTCTGTAATTTTGTATTTCTAGGAATGTTGGAAATCTGAAATAAACAGAAAATGCTAGAAACACACAACAGGTGTGTCAGCATTTGAGAGAGACAGACAGATTAATGTTTTAAGTAGAGAGCCTTCATCAGAACGACGAGAAGAGGAGAACAGGTAGATATACTAACTACTAAGAGGCAGCTAATGGGTTTAATACCGAGAGACAGATTGTAAGTAGCGGGAGAGCTGGTGAATACTGGATGGTATATGATCTGCACCACAGACGCTACATTCTACACCAGAGCATCTGAAATGTCACAACATAGCAAGGTTCAGGATTAGGATCCAGAGTGACATCAGTAGGACAAAGACTAAGGTAGTAGACTGGAAAAGAGCAAATTATGAGGATATGAGAGTGGAACTAAAGAAGGTAAACAGAGAAAATATTGAAAAACAAAGAGACAGCAAAACAGTGGGAAATCTTTAAAAGGAAATCAATAGTGTTGAAGAGAAATGTATTCCAATAAAAGCCAAAAACGAGAAAGCTAATTATGGGGCACCATGGATGAATAAAGAACTGAAGGAAAAATTGAATCTGAAGGAAATGAGATACAAGAAGCACTTAGATACTAACGGAGAAGAGGACAAAAGGGAATACGAAGAACTTAATAAGTTAAAAAGTGAAAAAAGCCACCAGGAAGACAAAGAAAAATTACAAAATCAAATTATCAAGCAATATAAAAAGAAATAATAAAGTGTTGTATAGACACTTAAATAACAAAAGGAAAATTAAAGCAAGGATAGGGCCACGAAAGGATGAGCAAGATAAATGTATAGGTAATGACAGAGAAATGGCAGAAGTATTGACTATTTACAAAACCTCCGTTTTTACTAAAGAAGATAATGAAATAGACACTTCACCAGAGGATGAGCTTAAAACGTATATGAACACAGTTGGGATAGAAAGGGGGAATATAATTGACAAAGTAGCAAAAC
Organism: Somniosus microcephalus; assembly: GCF_052327205.1. Taxonomy (NCBI): domain Eukaryota; kingdom Metazoa; phylum Chordata; class Chondrichthyes; order Squaliformes; family Somniosidae; genus Somniosus; species Somniosus microcephalus. The sequence continues at coordinate 736,055 of NC_141002.1, forward strand.
TAAAAGAGGATAAAACCCCAGGTCCGGATGATATGCACCCATGCATATGCAAGGAAACTAGGGAGGAGATAGCAGAGGCACTAGTTTATACACACAAAGGTTCCATAGAAGAGGGGGCAGTGCCAGAGGACTGGCGGACAGCTAATGTTGATCCTATATCCAAAATGGGAGATGGAACAAAACCTGGGAACTATAGACCAATCAGCTTAACGTCAGTGATAGGGAAGATACTGGAATCTGTACTAAAAGAAGTGACAGAAGAGCATCCAGAGACAGAAAATAGTCAGCGTGGATTCTGAAAGGAACTCTTTGAAGTGGTAACAGAAAGAGTAGACAAGGGTAATGCAGCAGATGTCATAGACTTGGATTTTCAAAAGGTCTTTGATAAGGTACCACACAGTAGGCGCATGACAAAGGTGAGGGCATGTGGAGTCGGGACAAATATCTGAATGGATAGCAAATTGGCTAAAAATAGAAAGTAGAGGTAAAGAGTAGTTATTCAGATTGGAGGAAGGTAGAAAGCGGTGTTCCAGAATGATCTGTGCTGGGGCCACTGTTATTCATAACTTACATTAATGACTTGGACTTAGGAATAGGTAACGCAATATCAAAACTTGCAGCTGATACTAAACTCGGTGGGGGGGGGGTTGGGGGGCGCAGCAGGTATAGCTAACACTGAGGAAGAATGCAACACAATAAAAGACTATGGGCTAGATTTTCAGTATCGGCAGTTTTGGGGCGCTAACCTTAGTGCCCGCCCGAAGTTAGCGCCCGCCCCAAAGTAGCGCCCCGTTGCCGGGAATTCAGTGGCTTCGCCCTAAGAGGTTGGTCGAGCGCTAAAAGAGGTGTTCCACTACTCTCTTTAGGCGCTAAGCCGGCGGTCCAGAGGGATAGCGCCCAGGCGGGGCGCAGCGTGGGTGCGGTCATTTTTGGACTGACAGCAGACCCCGTGGCGCCGACCAGCTCTTAAAGGGGGAAGGCACGAATTGGTCTGCTGCCACGCCCTGCACACTGCAGCCTTGCAAAGAGGCCTCAACACTGCTGCTCAGCCCCAGGGAGTCATGGCAACGCCAGAGAAGGCCCGTCAGCGTGCCCTGCGCTTCTCAGAGGGTGATCTGGACATCATGCTCACAGCTCTGGAGGTGAGGCGCAAGATCTTGTTCCCAGAGAGTGGGAGGAATCCAACCCACCACGACTACACCAAAGCCTGGAAGCAGATCGCCCAGAGGGTGACATTCACCGGCGATGCCCCCAGGACCCACAAACAATGTCGTAAAAAATACAACGACCTGACCAGGATTGTCAAGGTGAGTAGCCTTTCCAGTCTCCTCCTCATTCTTGCATGTACACCTGACATGATGGGCAAAGGGAGCTGAAAGTCCTATTGGCCAGCCCTCAGCCAGCAGCATTGGGACAGTCATGAGCATCAAATGGCCATTCGGCACTCTACACTTTGGCCAAGCTATTCCACCATGGGAGGCTGTGCACACTACATCAGGGCTTCACTCTGGCCAAGCTATTCCACCATGGGAGTCAGTGCACACTACATCAGGGCTTCACTCTGGCCAAGCTATTCCACCATGGGAGGCAGTGCACACTACATCAGGGCTACACTGCGCACTTACAGCCCGTCCTTTCTCTTGCAGGCTAAAGTAGCGTTTAATCACCAGGCCCGTGCCAGGGGTGGCCGCGCCAAGCTGCAGAAGCTCACTCGGCTGGAGGAGCGCGTGTGTGTGCTCATGGGAGCACGTGTGATTGTCCCCACAGCGTGCGGTGTATCCGACCCTCCACTGCCCGGCAATGGTAAGGACCTCGCCTTTTGGCCCTCTCACATCACACTGGCCCATCCGAGCTACCTCCTTTGCCACTGTCCCACCAATGCGCTGTATGCCACCAGTCCTAACTCCCTCGCTGACGCCGTCTCCTCACTCTGAAGCTACTCTTGTGCATTCCTGCTTTCAGCTGGTGACGACCAGGACCCTGAAGCTGCCAGTGACAGCACCTCCGAGCAGGAGGAGGAGGAGGAGCAAGCCGGACCATCGGGGGAACAGTCACGTCCCGCAGGAGAGGAGGAAATGCTTGACACCTCCTCACTGGACGAGTGCCTGGAGGAACTGTCGCAGGGCAATGCAGCTTCTGGGACCAGTGGCGTCCAGCCACCCAGGAGCCGTGCGCGTGGCCCGCGGCCCTCCCCCCAAAGGAGGGAAGGATCAGAGGGGAGTGCTGCTGATCAGCACACTCGCCGCCACCAACGTGGCAAGGGTCCCTTAGTTCGGCCCCCTCCTCCCCAGCGGGAGAGTCGCGACTCCAGTCCGGACACCTTCACCTCGGAGGAGGTGCGGAAGCTGGATAAGATGGCCGAGGGTTCGGACCGGCGCCACACGGAGCTCATGAGCGTGGTGGGGCGCATGCCTGAGGCCATCGAGTTGCTGGCGACCAGTGTGCGCGAGTTCGGGGCAGCAACTGCCGCGAGTGGCCGCATGCTGACTGATGCCGTCAAGACCCTGGCGGATGTGATGCGCGCGCACACCAGGACAACAGGGGCTCTCACTGCTGCCACACGCGCCGTCTCAGGCAGGCATCGCCAGGGCAGCCGCCGCGCTGGACCATCCCAGCAAGCCGCCCCTCGGCTGATTGTTACGGATCATGCAGTGCGGGCCCGGCCGAATGCCACCGCGCCACAGCACCAGCCAGCGCATCCCAGATGCCAGCTGGCCCACATTGCGCCATCCGTCGCTGCCATTCCCACACTGGGGCGTCAAGGGCAAGCGGCTGCAGCTGATGGTGGCCAGGCTCAGGTGCGCCACTCAGCAGACGGCCCCTCGAGGCCCAAACGCCGTGTAGGCCGCCCCCCAGCGGCATCTGGCGGAAGGGCATCTGAGCCTCAGGCCCCTTCCCCCAGCCTCGCAGCAGCCACTGGGCAGAGCTTGCGAAGGAGCAGCAGGCCGGGCAGGGGAGGCAAAAGGCTGGGCAAGGTCTCGCCCTCACGGGCCACTCAGTAGAGGGTGTGGCCAGCTTTCCTTTTATATGGCGGTGGCCATCTTTATTTTGCCCATGGTTGTGTTGTTGGAGGGCTTATATTTTGCGTTAGGCCGACGTTGAGGCCCGGTTTGAAGAAAGGTGGAGTGACTCCTCCCCAGTTTGTGGGAGTGAGTCGTTTGTTGGGCTTTTTGTGGGGCCCGTTTATTGTTTTGGGGGATTCATGTGGGAAGGGCTTTTCATTTTTGTGTAATAAAAAATTATCTTTATTCATGCAGTCTCCATGGTTTTTCTTCTTAGTGTTTGTTGGCTTCGCCGGCTGAGGGCTTGTGGAGCGGCTGCATTCATCTTCCCTCATGGCCCCTGGCCATTCCCTGACAGGGGGCTTAGAAGTACCGTGTAATAAGGTGGAGTTGTGCGGCCCTTGGCCCTGGTCGCTCCCTTCTGGGAACGTACTCCTGCTCCTCCTCCTCCTCCTCCTCATGCTCCTTCTGCTCCTCCTCCTGAGGTGCTGGTCCAACGTCAGGTGGCAGTGCCTGAGTCCTGCGGATAGCCAGGTTGTGTCGCATGCAGCAAACCACCACAAATTGGGAGACCCGGTCCGGCGAATACTGGAGAGCTCCTCCGGAGCAATCAAGGCAGCGGAACTGCTGCTTGAGGACCCCAATAGTTAGCTCGATGATGTTGCGGGTGGTTTGATGGCTCTCGTTGTAGGCCTCTTCAGCAGTGGTCCTGGGCGCGCGGAGCGGGGTCATGAGCCAGGTGCACAAAGGATAGCCTTTGTCCCCGAGTAGCCATCCTCTTGGGGGAGGCTGTGCCTGGAACATGTCATGCACAGTACTCTGCCGCAGGATAAAGGCATCGTGGCTGCTGCCTGGGAAGCTGGCATTGACTGCCATGATGCGCTGCTTGTGGTCACAGACCAGCTGCACATTCAGAGAATGGTAGACCTTCCTGTTGCGATACTGCTCGCCATGCTCCAGAGGGGCCCGCAAAGCCACATGCGTACAGTCTATGGTGCCCTGCACCAAGGGGAATTCCCCGAGTCTGGAAAATCCCAATGCGCGCTGATGCTGGCTCTCCAGGGCCATGGGGAAAGAGATGAATTGGCTTCTCATTCTGAACAGTGCTTCGGTCACCTGGCGGATGCAGCGATGCGCTCCGTACTGGGAGATGTTTGCTATGTCCCCAGCAGCGTATTGGAAGGAGCCGGTGGCATAGAAGTTCAATGCCACCGTCACCTTGACTTCCACCGACAGAGACGTCCTGCACCTGAGCTTTGGCCGCAGATCTCGGCGAAGCAGGTGGCAGATCTCTGCAATCACCTCCTTTCGGAATCGGAGCCTTTTAACACATCGCGCGGCACTCATGTTTAGGTAGGAGCGCTGCTGGCGGTATAGCCTGACAGGGTAAGGCCTACGTGGCCGACGCCTGTAGCCCCCTCTGCCTCTAGCCAGGGCTGCCCCTCTCACAATGCGTCTGCGAGCCCTACGGACATGGAGCTGCAGCTCCGCGTTGGCACCCCATGCAACCCCCATCAAATCCTGGCAAACACTCAAATTTCCAAAAGGCCACTTGCAGCGCTCTGGCCTGAGTCCAAAAATACCTGAGCTCTTGCTGCTTGAAACCAGTTAGCTATCCTCGTTTTTGTGTCTCCAGAAATGCGTTGCACAAGAGTGTTTTCTGAAAAAAGGCTGACCTTTATACTGGAGAGCACGTCCCCTTTAATTTGCGCCCCCCGGGGCCCGCGCTGGTTGTGTTGCGTTCCTTTTTCCAAACGCTCCGGCCGCCAGCCGCATATTGGGGCGGTCCGACTGAAGTTTGGAATCGGGGCGCACAAAGGGCGTTGCACGAGGATGTGACGTCATTTTCTGCGCGTGCATCCGGGCGGGCGCTAAACTTTGCGCCGGCGCTTACGGGCAACTTAATTTGGGGCGGGGTGCAAACTGCGCTGCGCACGGGCGCTACACGCATAGCGCCCGAAAATCACTTCTCTTAAGGCGCTAACTGCTGGCGCTATCAACTGAAAATCTAGCCCTATGAAAACTTGCAGGCTGGGCAGTTAAGTAGAAAATAGATAAATGAGAGGCGATACACTTTGGTATGAAAAATAGTAACATCACCTACACCTTAGAGTCATAGGCCTAGAAATTGAGTGGGCTTTGCGCCCATTTTGCGGCGCTAGAGGTCATTGCGCTGGACTTACAGCCGCTTCAGAAATTCCCTGGGGCCCTACCATCGGCGGTAGACCGGTTGCGCTGCGCCGGCACCGATGACGTCATCGGTGTGCGCAGCGTCCCGGTTGCCGTGGTGACGGGCCCCAGCGCCGAAATTGAGTTGCGGCCGCCTCGCCCGTGGCAGCCGCAACTAAGACTCTGGCAACCGAGTCTTACAGGAGTTTGCACCGGCGCATTAAGGTCGCGCTGCGGCCGGCCGCTTTCCCGCCGGCCGCCTGCCCGCACCTCCCTCCCCGGACTCCTCCACCCCCCCCCCCCCGCGGAACAGATGCTTCTGGGCTGCGAGCCCGGCACTTCCCCGAGGTGCCGGGCTCATTTTTGTGAAGATTTTACCGGCCAGCGGGCGGGTGCAGGCAGCTCCTCCTTAACTGAAGGAGGAGGCCTGCAATTCCCGAGCCTGCCGCACCGCATCGGGCGCCGCAGCGCCGGAATAGCGCCGCAATGCGGCAGGTAGCGCCCATTTTCAGGCGCAAACACCCTTCAGTAGCGCCGGCAGCCGTTTGGGCGCGGCGCTACTGAATTTTTGGCACGCGCAGGGGGACTTAGCGCCGGCGCTAACTTTCCGGCGCTAAAGCCCTGGCGCGGCGCCAACTGAATTTCTAGGCCAGGGTTGCCAGAGTCTTAGTTGCGGCTGCCACGGGCGAGGCGGCCGCAACTCAATTTCGGCGCTGGGGCCCGTCACCACGGCAACCGGGACGCTGCGCACACCGATGACGTCATCGGTGCCGGCGCAGCGCAACCGGTCTACCGCCGATGGTAGGGCCCCAGGGAATTCCTGAACCGGCTGTAAGTCCAGCGCAATGACCTCTAGCGCCGCAAAATGGGCGCAAAGCCCACTCAATTTCTAGGCCATAGGGCTAGATTTTCAGTTGCTTGCGCCAGCAGTTAGCGCCTTAAGAGAAGTGATTTTCGGGCGCTATGCGTGTAGCGCCTGGGCGCAGCGCAGTTTGCGCCCCGCCCCAAATTAAGTTGCCCGTTAGCGCCGGCGCAAAGTTTAGCGGCCGCCCGGATGCGCGCGCAGAAAATGACGTCACATCCTCGTGCAACGCCCTTTGGCCGCCCCGAATCCAAACTTCAGTCGGACCGCCCCATTGTGCGCCTGGCGTCCAGAGCGTTTGTAAAATGGAACGCAACACACCCTGGGGAGCGCAAATTAAAGGGCACTCGTACAAAAGGCACTCTGCATGTGTTGTGTGGAAGTAAGCTGTGTGTTGTTCTGAACGGACTATTTATGTTTCCGGGCACCAATCATTCCTCCTCCTCCTCCTCCTCCTCCTCCTCCTCCTCCTCCTCCTCCTCCTCCTCCTCCTCCAGACTTTGCATTTGAAAAAAATACATGCACCCTTCCCCTTTAAGAGCTCACTGGCACCAGAGTGTCTGCCGTGCGCTACGCCCGAGCTCGGGTGTTGCGCTCTCCACCGCCGGCTTAGCGCCTAAAGATACTAGTGGAACGCCTCTTTTAGCGCTCCACCAACCTCTTAGGGCGAAGCCACTGAATTTCCGGCAACGGGGCGCTACTTTGGGGCGGGCGATAACTTCGGGCGGGCGCTAAGCTTAGCGCCCCAAAACTGTCTATACTGAAAATCTAGCCCAAAGAGTCTTAGGGCTAGATTTTCAGTTGCTTGCGCCAGCAGTTAGCGCCTTAAGAGAAGTGATTTCCGGGCGCTATGCGTGTAGCGCCCGGGCGCAGCGCAGTTTGCGCCCCGCCCCAAATTAAGTTGCCCGTAAGCGCCGGCGCAAAGTTTAGCGCCCGCCCGGATGCGCGCGCAGAAAATGACGTCACATCCTCGTGCAACGCCCTTTGGCCGCCCCGATTGCAAACTTCAGTCGGACCGCCCCATTGTGCGGCGGGCGGCCGGAGCGTTTGGAAAAAGGAACGCAACACAACCAGCGCGGGCCCCGGGGGGCGCTAATTAAAGGGAACGTCCTCTCCAGTATAAAGGCCATCCATTATTTCAGAAAACAGTCTTGTGCAACGCATTTCTGGAGACACAACAAGGAGGATAGCTAACTGGTTTCAAGCAGCAAGAGCCAGGTATTTTTGGACTCAGGCAACAGCGCTGCAAGTGGCCATTTGGAAATTAGAGTGTTTGCCAGGATTTGATGGGGGTTGCATGGGGTGCCAACGCGGAGCTGCAGCTCCATGTCCGTAGGGCTCGCAGACGCATTGTGAGAGGGGCAGCCCTGGCTAGAGGCAGAGGGGGCTACAGGCGTCGGCCACGTAGGCCTTACCCAGTCAGGCTATACCGCCAGCAGCGCTCCTACCTAAACATGAGTGCCGCGCGATGTGTTAAAAGGCTCCGATTCCGGAAGGGGGTGATTGCAGAGATCTGCCACCTGCTTCGCCGAGATCTGCGGCCAAAGCTCAGGTGCAGGACGTCTCTGTCGGTGGAAGTGAAGGTGACAGTGGCATTGAACTTCTATGCCACCGGCTCCTTCCAATACGCTGCTGGGGACATAGCAAACATCTCCCAGTACGGCGCGCATCGCTGCATCCGCCAGGTGACCGAAGCACTGTTCAGAAGGAGAAGCCAATTCATCTCCTTCCCCATGGCCCTGGAGAGCCAGCATCAGCGCGCATTGGGATTTTCCAGACTCGGGGAATTCCCCTTGGTGCAGGGCGCCATTGACTGTACGCATGTGGCTTTGCGGGCCCCTCTGGAGCATGGCGAGCAGTATCGCAACAGGAAGGGCTACCATTCTCTGAATGTGCAGCTGGTCTGTGACCACAAGCAGCGCATCATGGCAGTCAATGCCAGCTTCCCAGGCAGCAGCCACGATGCCTTTATCCTGCGGCAGAGTACTGTGCATGACATGTTCCAGGCACAGCCTCCCCCAAGAGGATGGCTACTCGGGGACAAAGGCTATCCTTTGTGCACCTGGCTCATGACCCCGCTCCGCGCGCCCAGGACCGCTGCTGAAGAGGCCTACAACGAGAGCCATCAAACCACCCGCAACATCATCGAGCTAACTATTGGGGTCCTCAAGCAGCGGTTCCGCTGCCTTGATCGCTCCGGAGGAGCTCTCCAGTATTCGCCGGACCGGGTCTCCCAATTTGTGGTGGTTTGCTGCATGCTACACAACCTGGCTATCCGCAGGACTCAGGCACTGCCACCTGACGTTGGACCAGCACCTCAGGAGGAGGAGCAGGAGGAGCATGAGGAGGAGGAGGAGGAGGAGGAGGAGGAGCAGGAGTACGTTCCCAGGAGGGAGCGACCAGGGCCAAGGGCCGCACGACGCCACCTTATTACACGGTACTTCTAAGCCCCCTGTCAGGGAATGGCCAGGGGCCATGAGGGAAGATGAATGCAGCCGCTCCGCAAGCCCTCAGCCGGCGAAGCCAACAAACACTAAGAAGAACAACCATGGAGACTGCATGAATAAAGATAATTTTTTATTAAACAAAAATGAAAAGCCCTTCCCACATGAATCCCCAAAAACAATAAACGGGCCCCACAAAAAGCCCAACAAACGACTCACTCCCACAAACTGGGGAGGAGCCACTCCACCTTTATTGAAACCGGGCCTCAACGTCGGCCTAACGCAAAAAAAAAGCCCTCCAAAAGCACAACCATGGGCAAAATAAAGATGGCCACCGCCATATTAAAGGAAAGCTGGCCACACCCTCTACTGAGTGGCCCGCGAGGGCGAGACCTTGGCCAGCATTTTGCCTCCCCTGCCCTGCCTGCTGCTCCTTCGCAAGCTCTGCCCAGTGGCTGCTGCGAGGCTGGGGGAAGGCGCCTGAGGCTCAGATGCCCTTCCGCCAGATGCCGCTGGGGGGCGGCCTACACGGCGTTTGGGCCTCGAGGGGCCGTCTCCTGAGTGGCGCACCTGAGCCTGGCCACCATCAGCTGCAGCCGCTTGCCCTTGACGGCCCAGAGGGGGAATGGCGGCGACGGATGGCGCAATGTGGGCCAGCAGGCGTCTGGGATGCGCTGGCTGGTGCTGTGGCGCGGTGGCACTCGGCCGGGCCCGCACTGCAGGATCCGCAGCAATCAGCCGACGGCCGGCTTGCTGGGATGGTCCAGCGCGGCGCCTGCCCTGGCGATGCCTGCCTGAGACAGCGCGTGTGGCAGCAGTGAGTGGCCCTGTGGTCCTGGTGTGCGCGCGCATCACATCCGCCAGGGTCTTGACGGCATCAGTTAGCATGCGGCCAGTCGCGGCAGTTGCTGCCCCGAACTCGCGCACACTGGTCGCCAGCGACTCGATGGCCTCAGGCATGCGCCCCACCACGCTCATGAGCTCCGTGTGGCGCCGGTCCGAGTCGTCGGCCATCTGATCGAGCTTCCGCACCTCCTCCGAAGTGAAGGTGTCCGGACTGGAGTCGCGACTCTCCCGCTGGGGAGGAGGGGGCCGAACTAGGGGACCCTTGCCGCGTTGGTGACGGCGAGTGTGCCGAGCAGCAGCACTCCCCTCTGATCCTTCCCCCCTTTGGGGGGAAGGCCGCGGGCCACGCGCACGGCTGCTGGGTGGCTGGACGCCACTGGTCCCAGAAGCTGCATTGCCCTGCGACAGTTCCTCCAGGCACTCGTCCAGTGAGGAGGTGTCGAGCATTTCCTCCTCTCCTGCGGGACGTGACTGTTCCCCCGAAGGTCCGGCTTGCTCCTCCTCCTCCTCCTGGTTGGAGGTGCTGTCACTGGCAGCCTCAGGGTCCTGGTCGTCACCAGCTGAAAGCAGGAATGCACAAGAGTAGCTTCAGAGTGAGGAGACGGCGTCAGCGAGGGAGTTAGGACTGGTGGGATTCAGCGCATTGGTGGGACAGTGGCAAAGGAGGTAGCTCGGATGGGCCAGTGCGACGCGAGAGGGCCAAAAGGCGAGGTCCTTACCATTGCCGGGCAGTGGAGGGTCGGATACACCGCACGCTGTGGGGACAATCACACGTGCTCCCATGAGCACACACACGCGCTCCTCCAGCCGAGTGAGCTTCTGCAGCTTGGCGCGGCCACCCCTGGCACGGGCCTGGCGATTAAACGCTACTTTAGCCTGCAAGAGAAAGGACGGGCTGTAAGTGCGCAGTGAAGCCCTGATGTAGTGTGCACTGCCTCCCATGGTGGAATAGCTTGGACAGAGTGAAGCCCTGATGTAGTGAGCACTGCCTCCCATGGTGGAATAGCTTGGACAGAGTGAAGCCCTGATGTAGTGTGCACTGCCTCCCATGGTGGAATAGCTTGGACAGAGTGAAGCCCTGATGTAGTGTGCACTGCCTCCCATGGTGGAATAGCTTGGCCAAAGTGTAGAGTGCCGAATGGCCATTTGATGCTCATGACTGTCCCAATGCTGCTGGCTGAGGGCTGGCCAAAAGGACTTTCAGGTCCCTTTGCCCATCATGTCAGGTGTACATGCAAGAATGAGGAGGAGACTGGAAAGGCTACTCACCCTCACAATCCTGGTCAGATCGTTGTACTTCTTACGGCATTGTGTGTGGGTCCTGGGGGCCTCGCCGGTGAACGTCACCCTCTGGGCGATCTGCTTCCAGGCTTTGGTGTAGTCGTGGTGGGTTGGATTCCTCCCACTGTCTGGAAACAAGATCTTGCGCCTCACCTCCAGAGCTGTGAGCATGATGTCCAGATCACCCTCTGAGAAGCGCAGGGCACGCTGACGGGCCTTCTCTGGCGTTGCCATGACTCCCTGGGGCTGAGCAGTAGTGTTGAGGCCTCTTTGCAAGGCTGCAGTGTGCAGGGCGTGGCAGCAGACCAATTCGTCCCTTCCCCCTTTAAGAGCTGGTCGGCACCACGGGGTCTGCTGTCAGTGCAAAAATGACCGCACCCGTGCTGCGCCCCGCCTGGGCGCTATCCCTCTGGACCGCCGGCTTAGCGCCTAAAGAGAGTAGTGGAACGCCTCTTTTAGCGCTCCACCAACCTCTTAGGGCGAAGCCACTGAATTCCCGGCAACGGGGCGCTACTTTGGGGCGGGCGCTAACTTCGGGCGGGCGCTAAGGTTAGCGCCCCAAAACTGCCTATACTGAAAATCTAGCCCATAGAGTTATACAGCACAGAAAGAGGCCCTTCAGCCTATCGTGTCTGCGCCGTCCATCAATCCCTGTCCAGTCTAATCCCATTTTCCAGCATTTGGTCCATAGCCTTGTATGCAATGGCATTTCAAGTGCTCATCCAAATGCTTCTTGAATGTTGTGAGGGTTCCTGCCTCTACCACCCTTTCAGGCAGTGAGTTCCAGATTCCAACCACCCTCTGGGTGAAAAAGTTCCTCCTCAAATCCCCTCTAAACCTCCTGCCCCTTACCTTGAATCTATGCCCCCTTGTTATTGACCCCCCTACTAAGGGGAAAAGTTCCTCTTTATCTACCCTATCTATGCCCCTCATCATTTTGTACACCTCAATCAGGTCCCCCCTCAGCCTTCTTTGCTCCAAGGAAAACAACCCCAGCCTGTTTAGTCTTTCTTCATAGCTGAGGTGCTCCATCCCAGGTAACATCCTGGTGAATCTTCTCTGCACCCTCTCCAAAGCAATCACATCCTTCCTATAGTGAGGCGACCAGAACTGCACACAGTACTCCAGCTGTGGCCTCACCAGCGTTTTGTACAGCTCCATCATAACCTCCCTGCTCTTATATTCTATGCCTCGGCTAATGAAGACAAGTATCCCATATGCCTCTTTATCCACCTTATCTACCTGTTCCGCTGCCTTCAGGGATCTATGTACATGTACACCAAGGTCCCTCTGACCCTCTGTACTTCCTAGGGTCCTACCACTCATTGTGTATTCCCTTGCCTTATTTGTCTGTCCAAAATGCATCACCTCGCACTTTTCAGGGTTAAATTCCATTTGCCACTTTTCCGCCCATCTGACCAACCCGTTTATATCGTCCTGTAGCCTGAGGCTTCCCTCCTCGCAATTTACCACCCCACCAATTTTCGTGTCATCCGCGAACTTACTGATCATACCTTTTACATTCTCATCCAAATCATTTATGTAGATCACAAACAGCAAGGGACCCAGCACCGATCCCTGAGGTACCCCACTGGACACAGGCTTCCAGTCACAAAAGCAACCTTCGACCATCACCCTCTGCCTCCTGCCACTCAGCCAGTTTAGGATCCAACGCGCCAAGGCACCCTGGATCCCATGGGCTCTTACCTTCTTCACCAGTCTCCTATGCGGGACTTTGTCAAAAGCTTTGCTGAAGTCCATGTAAACCACATCCACAGCTTTTCCCTCATCCACACACCTAGTCACCCCCTCGAAAAATTCAATCAGATTTGTCAGACATGATTTACCCTTGACAAAGCCATGCTGACTATCCCCGATTAATCCTTGCCTCTCCAAGTGGAGACTAATTTTGTCCCTCAGAATTTTTTCCAATAATTTCCCTACCACAGATGATAGGCTCACTGGCCTGTAATTCCCTGGTTTATCCCTGCTACCCTTCTTGTATAATGATACTACATTAGCTGTTCTCCAGTCCTCTGGTACATCCCCTGTGGCCAGAGAGGTTCTGAAAATTTGTGTCAGAGCCCCTGCAATCTCCTCCTTTGCCTCATACAGCAGCCTGGGATACATCTCGTCCGGGCCTGGGGATTTATCCACTTTTTGGCCTGCTAAAACCGCTAGTACCTCCTCCCTCTCGATGCTAATATGTTCAAGTATGTCACAGTCCCCTTGCCCAATTTCTATGTCTACATCGTCTTTCTCCATAGTGAACACAGATGCAAAAAATTCATTTAAAACCCCGCCTACATCATCTGGCTCTACACACAGATTGCCACTTTGGTCCCTAATGGGCCCTACCCTTTCCCTGGTTATCCTCTTGCCCTTAATATACTTATAAAACATCTTAGGATTTTCCTTTATTTTGCTCGCCAGTGTTATTTCATGGCCCCTCCTCGCCCTCCTAATTTCTTTTTTAAGTATGCCCCTGCACTTTTTATACTCCTCTAGGGCTTCCTCCGTCTTTAGTCTTTTGTAACTGCCAAAAGCCCCCCTTTTTTTCCTAATGCATTTTTGTATATCCCTTGTCATCCAAGGTTCCCTTTGCTTGTTGGTCCCACCCTTGACCTTTACAGGAACATGTTGGCGTTGTACTCTCTCTATTTCCCTTCTGAAAGTCTCCCACTGTTTTGATGTGGATTTTCCTATAAGTAGCTGCTCCCAGTCCACTTTGGCCAGATCCTGCCTTATCATATTAAAATCGGCCTTCCCCCAATTTAGAACCCTTATTTCCGGGCCGTCTTTGTCCTTTTCCATGACCACCTTAATTCTCACCGAATTATGGTCACTGTCGCCAAAATGCTCTCCTACTGACACTTCCACCACTTGCCCGGCTACATTCCCTAGAATTAGGTCCAGTACCGCCCCCTCTCTTGTAGGACTTTCTACATGTTGGCTCAAAAAGCTCTCCTGGATGCACTTTAAGAATTCTGCACCCTCTAAGCCTTTCACATTCTGACTATCCCAATTAATATTGGGGAAGTTGAAATCCCCCACTATTATTACCCTATTATTTTTGCACTTCTCTGAGATTTGCCTACATATCTGTTCCTCTATCTCCCCCTGACTGTTTGGGGGCCTATAGTACACTCCCAGCAAAGTGCTTGCCCCCTTTTTGTTTTTAAGTTCTACCCATATGGCCTCATTAGAGGAACCCGCTAATATATCATCCCTCCTTACAGCAGTAATTGACTCCTTAATTAATATTGCAACACCCCCTCCCCTTTTACACCCCCCTCTGTCTCGCCTGAAGATTCTATACCCCGGAATATTGAGCTGCCAGTCCTGACCCTCCCTCAACCATGTCTCCGTGATAGCAACAATATCGTACTCCCATGTGTTCAACAACAACTTCAGTTCATCCACCTTATTTGCAAGACTCCTTGCATTAAAATAAATGCCTTGCAGCCTTGCCATATTCCCTTTTGCCTTCACATATTTGCTCTGCCTTCCCAGCTGACTTATTTTTTCCTCCGTATTTGGCTGTAAATCACCCCCTACTATAGCTCCACTCTGTATCCCATCCCCCTGCCAAGTTAGTTTAAACCCCCCCCAGCAGTGCTAGCAAACCTCCCCGCAAGGATATTGGTCCCCCTCTGGTTCAGGTGTAAACCGTCCGACTTGTACAAGTCCCACCTTTCCCAGAAGCAGACCCAGTGATCCAGGAAACTAAAGCCCTCCCTCCTGCACCATCCCTTTAGCCACGCATTCATCTGTTCTATCTTCCTATTCCTATACTCACTAGCACGTGGCACCGGGAGTAATCCAGAGATTACAACCTTTGAGGTCCTGCTCTTTAATCTTCCACCTAGCTCCCTAAATTCTTGCTGCAGGACCTCATCCCTCTTTTTACCTATGTCGTTGGTACCTATGTGGACCACGACCTCTGGCTGTTCACTCTCCCCCTCCAGAATGCCCTGCAGCCGCTCAGTGACATCCTTGACCCTGGCACCAGGGAGGCAACAAACCATCACGTCTACGGCCACAGAAACGCCTATCTGTTCCCCTTACTATAGAATCCCCTACCACTATTGCTCTCCCACTCTTTTTCCTCCCTTCCTGGGCAGCAGGAGCACCCCCAGTGCCAGGAAGTTGGCTGCTGCTGCCTTCCCCTGGTGAGTCATCCCCCTCAACAGTATCCAAATCGGTATACCTGTTTCAGAAGGGAATGGTCACAGGGGTCTCCTGCACTACCTGCCTGCTTCTATTGCTCCGCCTGGTGGTCACCCATTTCCTTTCTTCCTGTGCAGCCCTTACCTGCGGTGTGACCAACTCACTAAACGTGTTATCCATGCCCCTCTCAGCATCGTGAATGCTCCACAACCCATCCACCCGCAGCTCCAGCGCCTCAATGCGGTCTGCTAGTAGCTGCAGCTGGATGCATTTCCGGCACACGTGGTCAACAGGGGCACCGGCAGTGTCCCTGAATTCCCACATAGAGCAAGAGGAGCATAACACGGGGCTGGGCTCTCCTGGCATGATTTACCCTTTAATTAATTTAAATTAATTCACTATCACCAATTAAAGATATCTCTAAGGCACTTGTATAGTCTACCTACAGTCCCTGCTACACCAGAAAAGACCCTAGTAACTATAAACTACAGAGTTAAAGTTTAAAAAAGAGAAATACTCACCAACCAATCACTTACCTGCTCCCTGGTGACGTCACACTTGGATTACTTTTTACCTCTCTCCTCTGCTGTTGATTTGATCGGGCCTCACCTCGCAACTGCCGCCGATTTTAAGCTCCGCCGGTCACTGCCCCCTCACAGGTCCGATGCTCTGATCAGGCCTCACCTCGCAACTGCCGCCGATTTTAAGCTCCGCCGGTCACTGCCCCCTCACAGGTCCGATGCTCTGATCGGGCCTCACCTCGCAACTGCCGCCGATTTTAAGCTCCGCCGGTCACTGCCCCCTCACAGGTCCGATGCTCTGATCGGGCCTCACCTCGCAACTGCGAAAATAAGAAACTGCATGGGGTAGAAGAGCAAAGGGATCGAGGGATACAGGTGAACAAATCATTAAAGCACCATCACAGGTCAGCAAAGCAATTAAAAATGCTAACAAAGCACTGGGATTTGTTTCTAGGGGTATAGAATTCAAAAATAGTGAAGTTATGTTAAATTTGTATAGAACCACTTGGAGTGCGGCACAGATTTAAAGTAATTGGTCGGAGGTTTAGAGGGGAGTTGAGAAGAACGTCTTTCACCCAGAGGGTGGTGGGGGTCTGGAACTCACTGCCTGAAAGGGTGGTCGAGGCAGAAACCCTCATCACATTTAAACAGTACTTGGATATGCACTTGAAGTGCCGTAACATACAGGGCTACGGACTAAGAGCTGGAAAGTGGGATTAGGCTGGATAGCTCTTTTTCGGCCGGCACAGACACGATGGGCCGAATGGCCTCCTTCTGTGCTGTAAATGTCTATGATTCTATGAGAGAAAAGGGAATAAATAGAAAGACATGCTGAAAGGCTGAGATGATGTAGATGGAATGGGAGGAGACCCGTGTGGAGTATAAACACCAGCACAGACTAGTTGCGCTGAATGGCCTGTTTCTGTGCTGTATATTCAATGTAATTCTCTCTATGTAAATGTCATTTTCCACAGCTGAAATGTTCCCAATCTGTCATTGAGAAGAACTCTCCCTTCCCACACAAGAATGGCAGGTCCCAACATCTTTACCTTCCATCTAACCAGCCTGTAGCGGATCATCTTCGAACACTGCCGCACATGCCCGATGGGCTGAATGGACTTCTGGACTGTAATTTCTATGAATCTAACAAAGTTCAAAACAAGAAAAGCTCATTCGGCCCTTAAAGACTCCATTGGACCCATGTCTGATTATTCTATCATGGGTTTGGTCCTCCTCCCCCACCTGTTGATCTCTACTTTAAGGAACAGAAACTGCCCCCCCCACCCCACCCCCACCCCGTCCCTTCCCTGAGAAATGAGCGGCGCTGTTAATATCTCTCTAACCCTCAGTAGGTAGCAATTCTACTTAAAGGTTCAGAGTGACCCTTGAATCAATTCCCTTCTCTGGAGTCTGTTCTAAACCTGCAATCCTGAGGAAGGCTCTTTATTCTGTAGATAGAACAGAAATGCCAGCCACAGTTTTCTGCTTACTTACTAGCCTGGAGCTGATAACTCATCTCCAACAGCCAGCGGGTAACGCTTATTGATCCATAAACCAGGCACAAGCATAACAAAAACCAGTCTTTAGAAAGGAGTGTTTGTTCACATGTTGTTGGCTTGGCTCAGTTGGTTTCACCCTCCCTTGAGTCAGAAGGTCATGAGTTCGAGCCCCCCTCCGTAGAAGTGCACAAAATCCAGGTTGACACTCCAATGCAGTACTGAGAGAGTGCCGCACTGCCAGAGGGCCATCCTTCTGATGAGACATTAACCTGAAGCCCTGTCTACCTGTTCAGATTGCGGATGTTAAAGATCGCATGGCATTATAAGATGAAGAGCAGGGAATTCTCCTGGTGCCCTGGCCAGCATTCCTTCCTCAACCAACACCCCAAACCCATTAACTGGTGGCTAACTGAGGAAGTTAAGGATGGTATCAAATTGAAAGAAAAGGCATACAATGTTGTGAAGATTAGTGGTAGGCCAGAGGATTGGGACATTTTTAGAAACCAGCAAAAGATGACTAAAAATTAAGAGGGAGAAGATAGATTATGAAAGTAAACTAGCAAAAAATATAAAAACAGACACACACAGAAACACACAGAAACCCCACAGTGCAGATAGAGGCCATTTCGGCCCATCGAGCCTGCACCGACACATATCCCACCCGATCCCCGTAACCCCTACACCAACACATATCCCACCCTATCCCCACGTATTTAATCCCCCCTAACACTAAGGGTCAATTTATCATAGCCAATCAACCTAACCCGCACATCTTGGGACTGTGGGAGGAAACCGGAGCGCCCGGAGAAAACCCACGCAAACACGGGGAGAATGTGCAAACTCCACACAGACAGTCACCCGAGGCCGGATTCGAACCCGGGTCCCTGGCGCTGTGAGGCAACAGTGCCACTGTGCTGACAGTAAGAGCTTCTACTATATAAAAGGGACGAGAATAGCTAAAGTAAACGTTGGTCCCTTAGAGGATGGGACTGGGGAATTAATAATGGGAAACAAGGAAATGGCAGAGACTTTGAACAAATATTTTGTATCAGTCTTCACGGTAGAAGACACTAAAAGCCTCCCAATAATAATTGATAATCAAGGGGCTATAGGGAAGGAGGAACTTAAAACAATGACCATCACTAGAGAAAAAGTACGAGGCAAACTAATGGGACTAAAGGTGGACAAGTCCCCTGGACCTGATGGCCTGCATCCTAGGGTCTTAAAAGAAGTGGCTGCAGAGATAGTGGATGCGTTGGTTGTAATCTACCAAAATTCCCTGGATTCTGGAGAGGTCCCAGCGGATTGGAAAACCGCAAATGTAACTCCCCAATTCAAGAAAGGAAGGAGACAGAAAGCAGGAAACTATAGGCCAGTTAGCCTAACATCTGTCA
Source organism: Somniosus microcephalus (assembly GCF_052327205.1). Classification (NCBI taxonomy): domain Eukaryota; kingdom Metazoa; phylum Chordata; class Chondrichthyes; order Squaliformes; family Somniosidae; genus Somniosus; species Somniosus microcephalus. Next base: position 754,243 of record NC_141002.1, read on the forward strand.
TTGGGAAAATGCTGGAATCAATTATTAAGGAAGTAATAGCAGGACATTTAGAAAATTATAATGCAATCAAGCAGAGTCAACATGGTTATATGAAAGGGAAATCGGGTTTGACAAATTTACTAGAGTTCGCTGAGGATGTAACAAGCAGGGTGGATAAGGAGGAACCAGTAGATGTAGTGTATTTGGATTTCCAGAAGGCATTTGATAAGGTGCCACATAAAAGGTTACTGCACAAGATAAGAGGTTGGTGGTAATATATTAGCATGGATAGAGGATTGGCTAACTAACAGAAAACAGAGAGTCGGGATAAATGGGTCATTTTCCGGTTGGCAAACTGTAACTAGTGGGGTGCCACAGGGATCAGTGCTGGGGCCCCAACTATTTACAATCTATATTAATGACTTGGATGAAGGGACAGAGTGTACTGTAGCCAAATTTGCTGAAGATACAAAGATAGGTGGGAAAGCAAGTTGTGAGGAGGACACAGAGTCTGCAAAGAGATATAGACAGGTTAAGTGAGTGGGCAACAATTTGGCAGATGGAGTATAGTGTGGGAAAATGTGATGTTATCCACTTAGGTAGGAAAAATAAAAAAGCAAAATATTATTTAAATGGGGAGAGATTACAGAATGCTGAGGTACAGTGGGATCTGGGGGTCCTCGTACATGAAACACAAAAAGTTAGCATGCAGGTACAGCAAGTAATTAGGAAGGCAAATGGAATGTTGGCCTTTATTGCAAAGGGGATGGAGTATAAAAGTAGGGAAGTCCTGCTACAACTGTACAGGGCGCTGGTGAGACCACACCTGGAGTACTGCGTACAGTTTTGGTCTCCTTATTTAAGGAGGGATATACTTGCATTGGAGGCAGTTCAGAGAAGGTTCACGAGGTCGATTCCTGAGATGAAGGGGTTGTCTTATGAAGAAAGGTTGAGCAGGCTGGGCCGATACTCATTGGAGTTTAGAAGAATGAGAGGTGATCTTATTGAAACATATAAGATTCTGAGGGGGTTGGACAGGGTAGATGCAGAGAGGATGTTTCCCCTCGTGGGGGAATCTAGAACTGGGGGCACAGTTTCAGGATAAGGGGTCGCCCATTTGAAACGAAGATGAGGAGGAATTTCTTCTCTCAGAGGGTCGTGAATCTTTGGAATTCTCTACCCCGGAGAGCTGTGGAGGCGGAGTCAGTGAATATATTCAAGGCGGAGATAGACAGATATATGAGCTACAGGGGAGTCAAGGGTTATGGGGAGCGGGCGGGAAAGTCGCGTCGAGGCCAAGATCAGATCAGATCAGATCAGATCAGATCTTATTGAATGTCAGGGCAGGCTCGAGGGGCCGAATGGCCTACGCCTGCTCCTATTTCTTATGTTCTTATCTCATTACTGTTTGTGAAACTCACTGTGCATGAAATGGCTGTCATATCTGCTTCCAGAACAGCAGCCTGAGTATTTCATTTCTTATCAATTATTGATTTAAATGTTATCTAATCAGAGCGGCCTACTGGCCTGTACTGAGCCCCATGCAGATCATCTGTGGCTGAAGTGCAGCTCTTTGTTTGGAGCCCGTCCACCTACTAAATCCTGATTATATGAGGTGAAGAATAACACAAAGGATCTGGTCAGCTGCAATAAATCTGGCAACCTTCACTTCAATATATTTTGCATGTACTCAGTTCTGAAGCAACTGGTCTGGAGCCTGACAAAGACCCAAAGTGCAGCAACACCACTGCTACTACAAGCTTGGCTTGATGAGGCAAAGAACCACTGCTGGTAACTGTATTAGGGAAGGAATATGAGAGGAAATAAGAGGCAAGGAGAAAGAAAAGGAATGAGATGAGGAGAGGATAAATCGGGAGACAGAGGATAAGAGAGAGACAGAATGAGACCAGGTGTATTTTGCAAATTCCTCAATAAATGGCTCAGTGACACCTCAAAATGGGCCCAACAGCAATTAGCCTCTAACTGACCCTAAGATGTGCCTAACAACAGTTAGATTTTGTGGCCTCAAAGGGACTCGGAAACTTGAACACAACTCCAGCATAGCAGCAGAATAATACACTGCATTACACCGTATAATGCTACTGTTGTATCATCTGACACACCAGGCGCAATGGCACAGGAGATCCACACTACTGATTTAAAAAAATGCTCAGGTCAGATCCTGATCCAAGGCCTGATGGCAGAATGAGCTGAATGTCCTTTATAGGTCCACCATTCTTGTAATGATCTGCTGTGATTTCCTTTCAGATATGCACTTATTTCATGTGCAGTGTGAATGCATCTATCGTGACGGTGGGCTGGCTGATATATCTTTGCAATATGCTTACGATGGTGCGACTATTATGTACTATGATGTGGGTATTAAAAGATACATTGCAGCTCAGCCTATTGCACAAGCTGAAGTGGACAGGCGGAACTCGGAACCAGATTACGTCGTGTCTGTTCCACGCCGTGTCGAGAGTGTCTGTGATGAAATTAAACAAGCAGCTATATCAAGCAAAATCACCCTGGAAAAAATGGGTAAGATAGTTCATATAAACAGCAACTTACACTTACATAACGCAGCAAAATGTCCCAAAGAACTTCACGTGGGTGGGTGGGTGGGGGGATTCTGACACCGCGCAGGGAGTGGGGGAGGAGATATGGACGAAGTAGATGATTTTGGGGAGAGATATAGTAAGGTAGAGGGTTTGGGAAGAAAGTCCTAGAAAGCAGGGGTGTGATGGTGAAAGGCTCTGCCATCGATGGAGGGGAGGACACAACGGTCCAGGCTCAGAGGTGTCAGCTGGGCCGTGAGGTAGGAGGAGGTTCCTGAGGTAGGGTGCAGTGTGGCTTTGGAAAGATTTACGTGCTTGAAATGAATAAGTTGCGCAATTACAGCCAACAGACAGAGGAGACTTTCATTCTATCATTCTGGAGCTGGATTCAAACCCACAGTAGAAGGAAAGTGCTTGAACCACTGCACCATCATTTCAGGAAAAGCCAGGCTTGTAGGAGTGCTTGAACTCCTAACGAAAGTACTGAGACTGAAACTAGCAGTTAACCAAACGTGGTTTAATGCACTAGTAAAAGTTACAAACAAAACCGCAGGAGAAACTCTATACAGGTCTGTACATCAACTGGTTCCTCGAGGACAGCGGGGGAACGCCTCTCCCCTCTGACGTCATGACATCATCACGTTTCCCGCCGTTGGGAACGCCACGTGACCTGCATGATGACATCATCGCGCTGGATCGCCATTTTACCGAACCCGCGCTGTTTATACAGAGCAAATACTTCAAGGTAACAAGCCCCTGTTAAAGGCAATGATATACTTTACTGCAAGAGTCTCTTGGTGGCTTGGCACAGGCTCAGAGTTTTTTCAACAGGGCTAATTATAACCTGCAATCCGTTCTTGTCTGTTTTCACAGCTCCTACATCCAGCAGAGCCTTTGTTCAGAGGAAAGCAGGCCAGAATGATTTGGTGTGTTTGGTGAAGAACTTCTTCCCCAATGACATCAAAGTGAGCTGGGTCAGAAATGGGGCAGTCACTGTCAACGGACCAGTGACAACTAACATTCTACCTCAAAGCAACGGGACGTTTCAAGTGAGAAGTATCCTCCGACTGAACAAAGATGCTGATGCTTCATACTCCTGTCAAGTGGAACACGAGGCCATCAGTGGGAAACTCACGGTACCTCTAGGTAAGGTTCGCTACTCGAGAAAGCTCAGGCAGGAAGAAGCCATTAGACCCAACAAACCCATCCTGTTCTCAAAGATCAATCCTGCCTACTCACCATATCCCTCACTCTCTCCAGAAACACATCCAATCACCTTGTGACTCCACCCATTCCGTCTGCTATGTTATTCTTCCCTGCTAACCTATTCCACAACTTGATTATCCTTTGGGTGAAACCATTCCTCCTAACTTGTTAAAGTTTAACTAAGGGCCACCTGCTTTCTGTCCAATGAAATAATGTGAGGTCTGCATTAGTGGAAAGTTGACCTCCCTCAAAGTGGAGGCACCTCCCCAGTCAGTAATGGAAATTGAAAAAATAATCCACTTCCTTCACTGTGTCTCTCAAACTTCTACCATATCTCCAACTCACTGTCAGCAATGCCACGAGCCAGTTACTAGTAACGCTCAGGTAGCTTTTCCATGTACGTAACCGGACGGGTGTGGAGAACGTCCTGTTGTTAGATTATAAAACACAAAGTAAAACTGGAAATCACCAGACTCCCAACTGTCCTTTCCTCAGAACAGAACAGGAACACTGCAAATGAAGCTTTGATCATCATCGGAGCCATGCTGGGGATACTGGGAATAGGTGCTGCTGTGGTGACTGGAATTCTGTATTGCTGTGTCTTAAATCGTAAGCTATTACACAAATGACAAACTATCGTTAATGTTCCAGATTATATTGGGAGCCAGTACCTGCACTATGCTTTGCACAGACTTTAGCAAAGGGCCCAAATATTTTGACCTCCTCCATACATTTGGTGTGTTTTAAAAAATGGGGGTTTCAATATGTAAAGAGAACTATGGATATAATTGATCATTGCAGGACAAGGAATGTGCTAACTAAAGGAAATGGTCAGAGTTAGACATGTCTGTGTATATATCAGAGAACCTCACGTTCTCCGTTTTAATGGGGCTATTGGAGAAAAGGTAAAATAAAAGGAGTCTTTAAAGAGATAAACTTTGAAATTAATGTTTGAGATATTGTGGTGCAAAAGTTTAACCAGTTTAAATGATAATCCTTGTCCACTGAGGGTGTGTGTGTGTGAGAGAGAGGGGGGAAGCTGAGGAAGAGACAGAAAACACAGGTGAAATAAAATAGAAAGTGGGAGGGAACATTTAGATATACATCACTTCCAGGGGCTAATGTCAAACTGTTAACCCTTCTGTTTCTCATACAGGTTGCAACCAGTTCAAGTTTCAACCAACAGGTGAGATAAACAGTCCTTTACTCTGAATAATTTTGGCCTCATTTTGTGGTGGGTAATATTTAATGTGGTAGTACAATTTGGTGATTTTTCTCTTTCTAGCAAAGTTCACTAATCGGGCAGGGCCATGCCGATCGAATCCATGCAAAGCCAGCACACGGTCCAGTACCTCCAACACCTCCAATTCCAGCATCTCTTCAGGTAACAGCAGTTTTGTAACCCAGTCAACAATCAAAACCATAAGAACATAAGAAATAGGAGCAGGAGTAGGCCATTCAGCCCTTCGAGCCTGCTCTGTCATTCAATGAGATCATGGCTGATCATCTACCTCAACTCCACTTTCCTGCATTATCCCCATATCCTCGATTCCCTTAATATCCAAAAATCTATCAATCTCTGCCTTGAATATACTCAACGACTGAGCCTCCACAGCCCTCTGGGGTAGAGAATTCCAAAGATTCACATCCCTTTGAGTGAAGAAATTTCTCCTGATCTTATTCCTAAACGGCTGACCCCTTATTCTGAGACTGTGACCCCTGGCTCTAGGCTCCCCAGCCAGGGGAAACATCCTCCCAGAATCTACCCTGTCAAGCCCCTTAAGAACTTTATACGTTTCAATGAGATCACCTCTCATTCTTCTGAACTCTAGGGAATATAGGCCTAGTCTACTCAATCTCTCCTCATGGGACAATCCCCCATCCCAGGGATCATTCTGGTGAACCTTCGTTGCACTCCCTCTATGGCAAGTGTATCCTTCCTTAGGTAACTGTACACAATACTCCAGGTGTGGTCTCACCAGGGCCCTATATAATTGCAGGGAGACGTCCTTACTCTTATACTCAGATCCTCTTGTAATAAAGGCCAACATACCATTTGCTTTCCTAATTGCTTGCTGTACCTGCATGTTAACTTTCAGTGATTCGTGTACAAGGACACCCAGGTCCCTCTGAACACCAACATTTCCCAATCACTCACCATTTAAAAAATACTCTGCTTTTCTATTTTTCCTACCAAAGTGGCTAACTTCACATTTGTTCACATTATATTCCGTGTGCCATGTTCTTGCCCACTCACTTAACCTGTCTATATCCCTTTGCAGCCCCTTTGCATCCTCCTCACAACTTACATTCCAACTTAGCTTTGTATTGTCAGCAAACTTGGATACATTACACTTGGTCCCTTCACCCAATTCATTGATATAGATTGTGAATAGCTGAGACCCAAGCACTGATCCTTGCGGTACCCCACTAGTTACAGCCTGCCAACCTGAAAATGACCCGTTTATCCCTACTCTCTGTTTTTTGTCCGTGAACCAATCCTCAAACCAAGCTAATATATTACCGCCAACCCCATGAGCCCTAATTTTGTGTAATAACCTCTTGTGCGGTACCTTATCGAATGCTTTCTGAAAATCCAAATGCACTACAGTCATCTCAGCAACGTGATCTTACCCAAGAACAACAGAGCTTGATCCTCCTCCCCACGGTCACTCAGATCAGGAATAACAGAGCTTGATCCTCCTCCCCACGGTCACTCAGACCAGGAGTAACAGAGCTTGATCTTCCTCCCCACGGTCACTCAGACCAGGAATAACAGAGCTTGATCCTCCTCCCCACGGTCACTCAGACCAGGAATAACAGAGCTTGATCCTCCTCCCCACGGTCACTCAGACCAGGAAGGTCCCACGTTTGATCGCTGGGCCTGTGCTGAGATACTTCATCTCAGCTGCTCTGAGGTAGGGGTGCAACAATTGGCCTCAGTTCCTTGGGCTGGGGGGGAAGAAATCAATAAACATCCCTGCTCCTGGTCACTATCCGATGATTCCTGCTGGAAAGAGCACGTGTGTAGACATTAATATCAGGATCAGGCCGTGAAACCCACCCCACCAACTGTTGACACTCACTGTCCAGTCACACATGACAACTGGCTCCTAGCATGGGCAACCAGGGATCCAGTGGCTGTGGGACTGAAATTAAACAAGGAGACATTATCAGGAGGGAAGGGGAGAGGTTGGTGAGAGAAAAAATATTCTTTGTATCTATGAGCTTTTTGAAGTACGTTTTCCTGGTTTGTAACCCAGGACGACAGATTCTGAATAAATGAACTTACATTTTATTATCTTCTTTTCAGCTGATGGTTTGACTAAATCCTCTGCATAAGGTAAAAGTTCTGTCAAATATATTCAGTGTTTCTGCAGTGATGCTTGTAACTGGGAGAAGTGCCTCTGTGCCGTCTGTGAGGGATTCATCCGTCACCTGAACAGGCAGAAGGACGCAGCTCTTTTCTGAGCAATAAGCATTGGTTGAATAAAATCTCAAAAGGATTTAGTGCAGAACCTTCCTCTATATAATAAAGAATGTCACTGTATCGATGCAGTAATTCAGTCTCGAGTTATTTGCTCTGGATTTCCTAAAGGAACATTACTGTGCTATCAGCTTGGCTCAGTTGGTAACATTTATGTGATGAAATATTCCATTCATCACTCATCAGTATTTCTCTGCCTGTGACTGTGGTTGGTTTCAGTTTCATTTCCATTGTATTGTACTATGTGTAGGGCTCCGCCCATACCTGGCTCCTATGTAAGCTGGCCCAGCCTGCAGCACATCCAGTACGGCAGACCTCTGGATGGAAGATACATTCTCCTCTGTGTGTTACCTTCTAAGTCAATAAAAGCCTTGTTTTGTTTCGCTAACATCGAGTCTCGGATTTATTGAGGCACATCAATTTACATCTCTGACTTAGAAAGCTGTGGGCTCAGAACTTAAGAACATGAACTAGGCTGAGACTCAAGTGCAGTATTGAGGGAGTGCTGCACTGGCTTTTGAATGAGATGTTAACCTGAGGCCACGTCTGTCTATTCAGTTCGATGTTAAAGATCCCACGGTGTTGTTAAAAAGAGCAGAGAGTTCTCTCAGTGCCCGAGCCAATATTACTCCCTCAACCACACCTTCAATGGCTACAATTTGCTTACATAGGTCACTTCAAACTAATTCATTATGAAGTACTTTGGGATATTTGAGAGACATGATAAAGTGTTATATCAATGCAAGTATTTACTCCTTAATCTCATTCGTGTTTCCTTCGTAGAATGCAAGGAGATGCAGAAGATGAAAGGCCCTGGTGAAGTTTGAGGAGTTTTATTTCCATGTCTCCGCCTGTATTTGCTGTTTATTCTGATCAAAGCATTTGCTGTCATTGTAGATCAGTTCCTCAGTGGCCTGTTTGTGTATTTTTTCACTGGGATTGGGATCAATCACACACATTGTTCTGTGAAATGTCAGTAGATTTATTGATGACTCTCACCATTTACCCAGAATATGTTCATGAAACAATGGGGTCAGTTTATTAGACCCATTTAATTACATGCGAGTGAAAGCTGGACCATTGTAGTTGTGAATATTTCATCTTATACCATTACCTACAATGTAAACTACTGTATTTGTTCTTAAACTGGTTAAAATTAAAGCATGTAACCTAAAATTCAGAATCTCCGGCATTTAATAAAAATACATGGGCCTAGAAATCAGATTGCTCCTGAATCGGGTGTGATCAGGATGCAGCGCACTGTGCACACACCTAAAGAGAGTGGTGGCAGGACCACGGGAAATTGGTCCGCGGCCTCATTAGTATAGGACCAACGAGCTTCGCGTTCAGTCGTGGCCCCAGAAGCAGCTCACCAGTCGCTGGCGGAATGAGATCGGCCGGCCGAGACCAGCAGGTAATTCCGGCGGGGAGGGGGGTGATGCGCTATCAATTACTCATAAAAGACTGAGAGTTAAGAGAGTAACTAAAGGCTTTTATTAACAAAAGAATGAAGGTCTGCCTCGAGTGGTCGACCGGTCCAGAATACAAAGGGCTGGGGAGCAGTCACCTTTATACTAGGACTTGTGGGAGGAGTCAGCCGAGGCATGTCCAGGCATGTACACAGTGGAATACAAACAGTGGTTTACCACATTCACCCCTTGTTTAAAATTGAGTCCGGCGGGGTGAAGTGTATTAAAAGTTAGTGTATTGGAGTCTCTCCGGAGGTCTTGTCTGCCGCTGTGATCGGCGTGGCGACGGCAGGGGTAGTGGAGCTTCCGGCGTCGAGTCCTGCGTAGGCTGTGGCACCGGCGTGTCGTCCTCGTGGATGTCGAGCGGGTTGCGGGGCCCAGGCCTGCCGTCTGCTGGGGCTGGATATCGGATCGTGGGGGGCGGTGGTAGTGAGTAGTGGGTTACTGCGGCCCCCGAGGGTGCAAGGTCTCTTATGGAGACTGTGTCCTCCCGCCCGTCCGGGTATGCAATGTAAGCATACTGGGGGTTGGCATGGAGGAGGTCGACCCTCTCGACCAGGGGGTCCGTTTTATGGGTCCTCACGTGTCTTCTCAGTAGGACCGGCCCTGGGGACGTCAGCCATGGCGGTAGCAATGTCCCCGATGTGGACTTCCTTGGGAAGACAAACATTTTCTCATGAGGGGTGGCGTTAGTGGCAGTGCAGAGCAGTGACCGAATAGAGTGGAGCGCATCGGGGAGCACATCCTGCCAGCGGGAGGTTGGAAGGCCCCTAGACTTTAAGGCTAGCAGGGCGGCCTTCCAAACTGTCGCATTTTCTCTTTCCACCTGTCCGTTCCCCCGGGGGTTGTAACTGGTGGTCCTGCTTGTGGCAATACCCCTAGTTAGCAGGTACTGACGGAGTTCGTCGCTCATAAACGATGAGCCCCGGTCGCTATGGATATAGCTGGGGAAACCGAACAGGGTGAAGAGGTCGTTCAGACATTTAATGACCGTGGCACTGGTCATGTCCGGGCAGGGGATGGCGAATGGGAAACGGGAGTACTCATCAATAATATTGAGGAAGTACACATTGCGGTCGGAGGAGGGGAGAGGCCCTTTAAAATCAACGCTCAGGCGCTCGAAGGGGCGAGTGGCTTTTATCAGGTGGGCCCTGTCTGGTCTATAAAAGTGCGGTTTGCACTCAGCGCAGACTTGGCAGTTCCTGGTCATGGTCCTGACCTCCTCAATAGAGTAAGGCAGGTTGCGGGCCTTGATGAAGTGGAAGAACCTGGTGACCCCCGGGTGGCAGAGGTCATTGTGGAGGGCCCGCAGTCTATCGATCTGCGCGCTGGCGCAGGTGCCACGCGATAGCGCATCCGGGGGTTCATTGAGCTTCCCGGGCCGGTACAAGATCTCGTAATTGTAGGTGGAAAGTTCGATTCTCCACCTCAAGATCTTGTCATTTTTGATTTTGCCCCTCTGCTTGTTGTTAAACATGAAAGCAACTGAACGCTGGTCAGTGAGCAGGGTGAATCGTTTTCCGGCCAGGTAGTGCCTCCAATGACGCACAGCCTCCACAATCGCCTGGGCCTCCTTCTCAACAGCGGAGTGTCTGGTCTCCGGGCCTTGGAGGGTTCGTGAAAAGAAGGCCACGGGTCTCCCCGCCTGATTGAGGGTAGCGGCCAGGGCAAAGTCGGACGCGTCGCTTTCCACCTGGAAGGGGATGGATTCATCCACTGCGTGCATGGTGGCTTTGGCAATGTCCTCCTTGATACGGTGGAAGGCTAAGCGGGCCTCTGCCGTCAAGGGAAAAGAGGTGGACTTGATCAGCGGACGGGCCTTGTCCGCATAGTAGGGGACCCACTGGGCGTAATAGGAGAAAAACCCTAGGCACCTCTTCAGGGCCTTGAGGCAGTGGGGCAGTGGGAGTTCCATAAGGGGACGCATCCGGTCGGGGTCGGGGCCGATGACTCCGTGTTCCACAACACAGCCAAGGATGGCGAGGCGGTTTGTGCGGAATATGCACTTCTCCTTGTTATATGTCAGGTTCAGGAGTTGGGCGGTGCGAAGGAATTTTTCGAGGTTTGCGTCATGGTCCTGCAAGTCACGGCCGCAGATGGTCACATTGTCCAGATATGGGAAAGTGGCCTGCAACGCATTTTGATCTACCATCCGGTCCATCTCCCTTTGGAAGACGGAGACCCCGTTGGTGACGCCAAAGGGAACCCTAAGGAAGTGATAGAGGTGGCCGTTTGCCTCAAAGGCAGTATACTGGCGGTCCTCAGGGCGGATAGGGAGCTGGTGGTACGCTGATTTCAGGTCAATGGTCGAGAAGACGCGGTACTGCGCGATCTGGTTGACCATATCAGCTATGCGGGGAGTGGGTAGGCGTCCAGCAGGGTGTAGCGATTTATTGTCTGGCTGTAGTCGATGACCAGGCGCTGCTTCTCGCCGGTCTTAACGACCACAACCTGGGCTCGCCAGGGGCTGGTGCTGCCCTCAATAATCCCTTCCTTTAGGAGCCGCTCCACTTCGGTTTTAATGAAAACCCTGTCCCCGGCACTGTATCGCCTGCTCTTTGTGGCGATGGGCTTACAGTCGGGGGTGAGGTTAGCAAACAGTGGTGGGGGGGTGACTCTGAGTGTGGAGAGGTTGCACCTGGTGCGCGGCGGGCAATTTGGAAGCTGCTGGCTGCGGACTGTGAGTGGGGGTAGGGGTCCACCGTACGCCATCGTAACACTTTTAAGGTGGCACTGAAAATCTAACCCCAGCAGGACGGCAGCGCAGAGGTCGGGCAGGACCAGAAGTTTAAAATGATCGTACACAGTCCCATCTACTACGAGTGTCACCACGCAGTAGCCGCCGATGTCCGCCGACTGGGACTCGGAGGCCATAGAAATCCGCTGGTGCGCAGGCAGGACTGGGAGAGAGCAACGCCGCACCGTGTCGGGGTGGATGAAGCTCTCCGTGCTCCCAGAGTCAAAAAGGCAGATTGTATCGTGACCATTTACCTTAATGTCCATTGTGGAACTGGCCAGCTGGTGCGGTCTCGCTTGGTCCAGTGTAACGGATGCCAGCGTAGGGGTCGGTGTGTCACTGCGGGTATCAGATGAGGCGGTGTTGGGGGCCTGCTGCGTTCCGGCTGTCGTCCAAGATGGCGGTGTCCATGATCCCCATGTGGCTGGAGGCGTCCAAAATGGCTGCTGTACCGGTGGTTCGCACATGGCCGGGGAGGCCCAAGATGGCGGCCCGCATGGCCCACACGCGGCGCTGCTGGGGTTCGGGGTGGCTTTGGCCCTGCAGACGCTAGCGTAGTGTCCCTTCTTCCCGCAGCCCGAGCAGATCGCGTTTTTCGCCAGGCAGCGCGCTCTGGGGTGTTTTGCCTGGCCACAGAAGTAGCATTTCTGGCCTTGGGGCACTGCTGTCTGGCCTTGGGACACTGCTGCGGTAGTTGGGCCGTTGCTGGGGTGTGGCTGGGGTGGCACGGCGCTATGAGGCGGTCCTACCGTGTCCCAGGCTGTCATTCCCCGCGGCATCCACGGTGCAGCGGAGTAGGCATCCATGCCCCGGTAGGCTGCATCCAATGATAGTGCGAGTTCAGAGGCCTTGTTGAGGTCGAGGTCACTCTGCTCCAACAGTCGCTGTCGGGTACAATTGGATCTGTGGCCCGCTACAAAAGCGTCCCGGATAAGTTCCTCTGTGTACACGGCGGCCTTTACATCCTTACAACCACAGGCCCGGCCAAGCACAGACAATGCCTGAAGGTATTCCACGGTCGATTCCCCAGGTTGTTGTTTACGACTCCCCAGAAGGTGCCTGGCGTACACTTCGTTCACTGGGCGCGTGTACTGGTCCTTGAGGAGCTTGATAGCGTCCGTGTACGAGGTCGCGTCTTGGATGACCGAGTACACTCGGTGGTTCACTTTGGAGGTCAGGACATCCAGTTTGTCCTCGTCCGATTTGATTGCTGCGGAGGCGGTCAGGAATTTTTCGAAACACTTAAGCCAGTGAGTAAACTTGGTGGATGAGTCCGCCTCCCGATGATCTAAGTCCAGGCATGCTGGTGTGAGGATCTTCTCCATTATAAAAATTTTGTTAATAAAATTGATGCGCTATCAATTACTCATAAAAGACTGAGAGTTAAGAGAGTAACTAAAGGCTTTTATTAACAAAAGAATGAAGGTCTGCCTCGAGTGGTCGACCGGTCCAGAATACAAAGGGCTGGGGAGCAGTCACCTTTATACTAGGACTTGTGGGAGGAGTCAGCCGAGGCATGTCCAGGCATGTACACAGTGGAATACAAACAGTGGTTTACCACAGGGGGGAGATGGTGAACGGTGACTGGCAGTGCCCCACAGTTGTAATGTGGAGCCAGGCGATGACTCGTGCTCCTCCTGACTCCACATTCAGGTAATTAATACATTTCTTACTATTTTGATGGCAGCTTCCAGTGGTGCCTGTAAAAGACCACTGTGTGCCTGAGAAAACTGACTGCAACAGGCAAAGCGTATAATGCGATCAGTCAAGAACCAATTAAGGTCTGAAACATGCGTTAAGCCCCCGACTTGCAGAGGCAATGGGCCCAACTACTGTTCCGGGTGGGTGCCCTAATTAACATGGCATGCGGCGCAATTCCAGTGCGGACGGAGGTGTGCACGCCACAACACATTGAACCCTTAAGCACCTGTGTTTCGTCTGATAAACGTGTGCTGTGCAAACAAATAAAGTGCTTTACAAAGAGTGACAGGACGGCAAGCAGCAGAGTTCAGGGAGGGGTCAAAGGTGCAGCCACCTCCCCTAAATCTCCGATTCATTCCATCCCATTCCCTAGCACTCAAGCCGAGCTGATGGTGTCCAGCCTTGGTGTCCTGTTTAACTCTAAGCTAATCTTCAATCGCTACACCCTGTCCATTACCAAGATCGTGATCAGGAGGCCAGCGAGGAGATCCCCAGAGACTGGAACACATAATCTAGGCTGACACTTCAGTGCAGTACTGAGGGAGTGCTGCACTGTCAGAGGTGCCGCCTTTTGGATGAGATGCTAAACCGAGGCCCTGTAAGCCCTCTAATGTGGACATAAAAGATCGCATGACACTATTTGATGGAGAGCAGGGGATTATCCCTGGCCAATATTTATCACTCAACCAACACCACTAAAACAGATTAACCAGTCATTAGATAGTTTGTGGGACCTTGCTGTGTAGGAATTGCCTGATGTGTTTTCGACATTACAACAGTGATTATACTTCAAAAAGTGCTTCATTGGCTGTAAAGCGCTTTGGGAGGCCCTAAAGTCCTGGAAGGTGCTACAGAAATGTAAGTTCTTTCTTCATAAAGGTCAGTTTTAGTGCTAGTCGAGAGATTGAAAAGTTCCCACTGGTGCTGTTCCCAGGGTGCTGTTCAGGCACATGGATGGGGTTAATTAGAACCGAGGTTACACTGCAGCTTAAAAAAAATCATTGACTGAAGCACTGTGGGATGTCCTGAGGACATGAAAGGTGCTATTTCATTGTTCCGTCGCACACATGAAGAATGGCTACTTGGATGATGCAAGATGAAGGGCAACTTGAGCTTTGAGCACTGACACTGGCCGTGTGCCAGAGGTGGAGCTGGGGATATGGGAAATCGCACACCTACAGTGGTTAGCACTGTTGCCTCACAGCGCCAGAGACCCGGGTTCGAATCCGGCCTCGGGTGACTGTGTGGAGTTTGCACATTCTCCCCGTGTTTGCGTGGGTTTCCTCGGGTGCTCCGGATTCCTCCCACAGTCCAAAGATGTGCAGGTTAGGTTGATTGGCTATGATAAATTGACCCTTAGTGTTAGGGGGATTAAATACGTGGGGTTACGGGGATAGGGTGGGATATGTGTTGGTTTAGGAGTTACGGGGATCGGGTGGGAGGATCGGGTGGGATATGGCAGGCTCGATGGGCCGAAATGGCCTCTATCTGCACTGTGGGGTTTCTGTGATTCTGTGATACAGCAAACTGGAATTCATTCAACCCCAAACGGGGATTTCATTGACAGCAGCTCTTTCTGTCCAGCCAGGAACTGGTTAGGATGAAACCACGGCACGTGTACCTCAGAGATAAACGTGTTGTAGCTCCCACATAACTCTCATTCCTTCAGCAGGTACGAATAGCTTAGCAGCGGTTAACTCACCATGTGCTGATTCTCCTCACAGTTTAAGGTTAGAATCCTTGGCCCTGCAATTACACTGTGGAAAAATAGCACCAAACACTTAACACTCGATTTGGAAGAACAGCAGACTCCCAAAAATTTCATCTCAAAAAGACAGAAGATGGGATTTCCTGTGCCCAGGCTATCATCGACTTGCTGACGGAGCCCGATGTGGCACCACAGAGCTGGATACAGCACCAAGCTGTGAGCAGATCGTCAATGGGATGGCTCGTGCAGGGCTCCACAACCAACCCAGCGCACAATGGAGTGAGTGAGTGAGGATCAAATGTAACAGACATAACCTGACAGGCGGACAACTGCCAACTGTATTAAACAGGGCCTCCCCTTCAGTGCTACTCGGGCATCCAGTCATATTATGGGCAAGTCCCCCCAATTTAAATACTCGCTGGGACTTTGTGTGCACAGTTTGGGTACAAGCTCCCAGTGGTCTACATTAATGACTTGGATATGAATGTAAAGGGTATGATCAGTAAGTTCGCGGATGATACAAAAATTGGTAGGGTGGTAAATAGCGAGGAGGGTAGCCTCAGTCTGCAGGACGATATAGATGGGTTGGTCAGATGGGCGGAACAGTGGCAAATGGAATTTAACCCGGAAAAGTGCGAGGTGATGCACTTTGGGGGGACTAACAAGGCAAAGGAATACACAATGAATGGAAAGACCCTAGGCAAGACGGAGGGTCAGAGGGATCTGGGTGTGCAACTACACAGATCCCTGAAGGCGGCGGAACAGGTGGATAAGGTGGTAAAAAAGGCATATGGGATACTTGCCTTCATTAGCCGAGGCATTGAATATAAGAGCAAGGAGGTTATGATGGAGCTGTATAAAACACTGGTTAGGCCACAGCTGGAATACTGTGTGCAGTTCTGGTCGCCACACTACAGGAAGGATGTGATCGCGTTAGAGAGGGTGCAGAGGAGGTTCACCAGGATGTTACCAGGGCTGGAGCGCTTTGGCTATGAAGAGAGACTGGGCAGATTGGGTTTGTTTTCCTTGGAGCAGAGGAGGCTGAGGGGGGACATGATTGAGGTGTACAAAATTATGAGGGGCATAGATAGGATGGATACTGAGGAGCTTTTTCCCTCAGTAGAGGGGTCAATAACTAGGGGGCATAGATTCAAGGTAAAGGGCGGGAGGTTTAGAGGGGATTTGAGAAAGAACTTTTTCACCCAGAGGGTGGTTGGAGTCTGGAACTCACTGCCTGAAAGGGTTGTGGAGGCAGAAACCCTCACAGCATTTAAGAAGCATTTGGATGTGCACTTGAAATGCCATAGCATACAAGGCTACGGGCCAAATGCTGGAATATGGGATTAGATTAGACAGGGCTTGATGGCCGGCGCGGACACGATGGGCCGAAGGGCCTCTATCCGTGCTGTATTACTCTATGACTCTATGACTCTATGATCTACACACTGCACGGCTACACTTTGGCACGTTGAAGACCTTTGGCCTCTGCCTCCGATAATATGGGGAGAGAGTGCCCATCGTCACGTTCGAGGCCCCCTCTCCCCACCCCCCGCGTCAGACACACATGGAATGGATCAATGCACTACATCAAGACCGAGAATATCTTCAGAGCTGCTGCCGCTCTGCCCATGTAACTTCCCCGCAAGTGCGGTGGGAACCCTGTTTATGTAAATGGAGTTACTGCCGCATTTCCGCTGATGTTACGGCGGAGGAGCTGCTGCTGCGGTCGGTTCCCCGCCCGAGGGTCAGATGCAAGAAATGGAATGGACTACATCAAGCGTCAGTCACACACATGGAATGATCAGTAACTTGCATTTATATAGCGCCTTTAACGTACAAAACATCCAACGGTGCTTTACAAAGGAATAAGAGAACAGAATGGCGCACTGCAGCGAATTTAGGACACATGAAATGGTCCAATACACGACAGACACCTGCCTGGAGACCTGGCAAGAGGTTTCAGGCTCGGACAGAAAATGGTGCAGCGAGAACAAATACATTGTAAGGGGAAATGTAACAATAAATAGGAGACAGAACAGAATCGCACTCCAAAAGATAATAGAAGAAAACGATGTGTTCAGAATGTTAGCCCCGGCCACATTTTAGTGGAAGTGTGTCTTCAGTCACAATAAGGGTGAAGCATGTCCCCCGAGTTCTTGCAGTTAACAGAGCTTGGAGCAGCTTGGGTTAGAGAAAACATATTAAGCCAGGGGCTGATTGTACCTCGGATTCGGCTCCTCCCAACCGCTTCATGTGGTTCAGTCTCTGAAGGGATTGACCATAGGTCTGTCGCTAAGGTCGAATCTCCGTTAAACAGGAGCAGCTCTTTAGAGGCTCGGAATTCAAGCTGCATCAAGAGTCAGATTCAGCCAGGCCGGTGAGGATGAAGACGGTGGTCACCTGGTCTCCAAATATTGGTGGGTGTTGTGAATGTGATCATTGTAAGGAAACGTCACGTCTGCAGGCGCAGGATTTGGTGACTGTCCAATTTCTGCACACAGTTGCTCAGCTTCATCCTGTGACCAGACACCTGAGAAGCAAAGTGGAGGAGGGATGATACAGATCGAGGTCAGGGTATATCTACAGGCAGCATCAGTTCAGTATTGTCTGCTACACCCCACTGTGTTACATTCTCCTGACTCCATTAAGCAGTTGGCTCTGTGCAGTTATTCTATGACACCTGATAATTTTGTTGGTAAAAGTTATTTATAAAATCCTCATTTTACAAGATAATCAAATGAATAAAAATTGCACTGCTGCACCATTTCACAATATTGTTTCTCAATAACAGTTTCTACAATCTGGGACTCCTCACCACTGATTTTTATTTTGTAACATTTTCCCCTTCTCATTTCCTCCTTTCTCTCCTGAAGTCAGCGACTCTCGCTAGGGTACAGGTTCCACAGGCAGCGGCCGCCCCTCCACTACCTCACCCAAGGGCTGATACTTTATGTGGGAGCCCAGACTGTGAATGTCGGCAGGGTATTTGACATCACTGCCGAACCCGATCCTGTCCTTGCCCAATGTCCGCACATGCACTTTCCACCAGGAGTTACTGGATGGAGATCAGGAAGAGGAAGCTTGGCTGGCTTTTCCTCGCACTAACTCAGGGGCTGTGAGGCCGGTTGTAGAGCTCCTATCCTCACTGCAGGCGAGAGTAGCTAACTCAGCACAGATCAGGAATTAAACTCGGGACTTTCTGGTCTGTGTGACGTTCCTCACTAGCCCACCGGAGGGAAATTCTGCTCAGTTTGGAGGGGCCTGGAGAAAGATTGCAGAACCTCCCCTCAAGAGATGAAACAGGTTGGGTAGAATCCATGCCAGTGTTCAGGAAGTGGGCTCAGTGACCTTATGTAACATCAACTACAGCTAGCCAGTACAGAAGCATCTACAACTTGGCTGTAAGGTTGTAAATAATCACAGCGCAGCATTCTCTGAGAGAATAACCGATAACGTGTGTGTGCGTGTGTGGTGTGGGTGTGTACCACAATGTGGAGATTGACTGGGGAAGCCGTTACCTGAATTTGTGTTAGAGACACAGGTGTCTGAATGGGCGTTGGCTTGACTCTGGTTCGGCCCAGGTTGTGAGCCACTGGCGTAGTGCACTGGAAAGAAATAATCAACACAGCTCTGATTACACAGCTGACTCTCCCTCCCCCCTCGCAAATCAATGTGAAAGTGTCCCCAGTGAGACTTTGTCTGTCTCACTCCTCAGGTGTTCACCTGGAATCGGTACCTTTAATGGGAGATAAATGAAGAGTAATGCCATGAAATGCACAACAGGACCATTGAACTCTTGGGCTGATTGCACCTATCTGCACAGCTACCTGTTTTATCTATTTGGCAACACACACAGGCTTTGAAACAAGTCCGTCACGCTTCAGGTGTCACACTGTCATATATGCAAATTTCAGAGTCACATGTCAGGAAGGAGAGAAGGATAGCCAATCATTTCCAATCTACTGCAAAACTTCGCAGCAGAAAATCCCTTCTAATCAATTTAAGGAGTAACAGTTTAAAAAAATTGAAAATTGGAAAGTCTGTCCGCCCGCGAACGATTAGCCTCTAAGTGACCCGAGGAGGCACAGCAAATACGCAGATATACCGATTGTGGCGTTTGGAAGGGACTGTCTGAGAAGTTTGCAAAGGACAGTGTTTCCTGGACTGATTAGCACATGCATCAATCTTCCTACCTTTCCATCTGATGATTCCTCCAGATACAGCAATGACGATAGCGGCGATCCCAAGTATTATCCCAACCACGTATCCATAAGCTGCTAAGTTTTTACTCTTGGGAGCTGTAGAGAAATGTAGAATTAGAGTGGAAAGATATGACAGTACAGGCTGCAATGGCTGTTTTATGGGTGGGGTATGAGCCCCTCTTTATTTTCTCCCCTAGACCCTGGGCCTCCTAAGGTCATGGACTAATGCAGCCGAGAGGATGGACAGGCCAGCTGCTCTCAGGCTATCAATGCTACTGGCAGCTTGCATCTAAAAGGTGCAAGATAGCAACCCAGTGATGCATTTGCTCCAACTTTCCCTGTGCATCACACCTTCGCCCCTGGGACACGACTAAGCTCACAGGCGAGGGGGTCGCGCCCACAGGCGAGGGAGTCGCGCACACAGGCGAGGGGGTCGCGCCCACAGGCGAGGGGGTCGCGCACACAGGCGAGGGAGTCGCGCACACAGGCGAGGGGGTCGCGCACACAGGCGAGGGGGTCGCGCACACAGGCGAGGGAGTCGCGCACACAGGCGAGGGAGTCGCGCACACAGGCGAGGGAGTCGCGCACACAGGCGAGGGAGTCGCGCACACAGGCGAGGGGGTCGCGCACACAGGCGAGGGAGTCGCGCACACAGGCGAGGGGGTCGCGCACACAGGCGAGGGGGTCGCGCACACAGGCGAGGGAGTTGCGCACACTGGCGAGGGAGTCGCGCACACAGGCGAGGGAGTCGCGCACACAGGCGAGGGAGTCGCGCACACAGGCGAGGGGGTCGCGCACACAGGCGAGGGGGTCGCGCACACAGGCGAGGGAGTCGCGCACACAGGCGAGGGGGTCGCGCACACAGGCGAGGGGGTCGCGCACACAGGCGAGGGGGTCGAGCACACAGGCGAGGGAGTCGCGCACACAGGCGAGGGAGTCGCGCACACAGGCGAGGGGGTCACGCACACAGGCGAGGGGGTCGCACACACAGGCGAGGGGGTCGCGCACACAGGCGAGGGGGTCGCGCACACAGGCGAGGGAGTCGCGCACACAGGCGAGGGGGTCGCGCACACAGGCGAGGGAGTCGCGCACACAGGCCAACAGCCCTGCACTCTCATGTTATGTATTGTCAATGTGCTGCCACTCGTTAACCAGTGGCTGTGATAGAGATGATCTGGCTACAATTCAGTTACTGACCTGTGTGAACAGTCTAGACTCACATGGGGCTGTAATTGTTACATATTCTCACTTCCTCCCCTGAGGGCACTAGGGTCCATGTTCCATGGGCACTGGCTGCCCTCTGGTACCTCCTCCATGTGAGAGCCCAGATAGTGAGCATCAGCAAGGTATTCAACTGTGGAGGGGGCACCACCCAGCTCAAAGCTCTCTCACCCATATCCATGTCACTAAATGTTGATCAGAAGCAGGAATCCTGGGAGATTATTATTCTCTCCGTACAACCCCCCTCCCCACCCCAGCTCAGAGGAACTGAGGCCGATTGAAGACCTTGTAAGGCGCAAAGACAGTTTCCTTAAACCGAGCGAGTCCCCTGTGAATCAAAACCTGCACCTGTAGTGATGTCCTGAGGTGATGGCATGCCAATTATTCTTCAGTTACAGTATAATGCACCAGAAACCAAATGGAATGCCCACCACATCCTCCCGTCTACTTCAAATGTGATAAATACCAGTCAAACCATTCTGGTCAGGCTAAAACTAATGGCTAAGTTTGTTTACAAGTAGGAGAATTACACTGAGCAGTAAGTCACTGCAAGAATCTAAGAGGCTAATTTTCCAAGTTGGCACTTGCGCTCTTGCACATTCCTACCAGCTGAGATCATCAGGTGGGAGATGGAACTTGGGACTTTCCTGGGCTGTATGGCTCAATAATGCACCAGGTGACCAGGGCATTTAGACGCTGAGCCACCAAGGGCTTCAATTATGCCTTTTGATGATATGTACTGAAGGAGCCTGTGTGTTGGGAGCAGTTGTTTCTAAAATGACAGTTCCTCAAGAAAAACTATATTAGATGACGATATAAATTACTTAAAATTAACAGCACAGAAAAAGGCCTTTCAGCCCAACTGGTCTATGCGAGCATTTATGCTCCACACGAGCCTCCTCCCCCTTACTTCATCTCATCCTATCAATATAACCTTCGATTCCTTTCTCCCTCACCTGCTTATCTAGCTTCCGCTTCAATGCATCTATGATAATTCGCCTCAACTACTCCTTGTGCGAGTTCCACATTCGCACCCCTCTCTGGGTAAAGAAGTCTCTCCTGAATTCCCTATTGGCTTTATTGGGGACTATCTGATATTTATGGCCCCTAGTTTTGGACTCTCCACAAGTGGAAACATCTTCTCTATGTCCACCCTCTCGAATCCTGTCATAATTTTAAAGAGCTCTATCAGGCCGCCCCTCAGCCTTCTTTTCTGGAGAAAAGAGCCCTGGCCTGTTCAGTCTTTCCTCGCAGGAAGTGTTAAAAATGATGAAAGGGTTTGAGAGGGTAAACATTATTTTTACTGGTGGGTGAATCGATAACCAGGGGGCTTTAACACAGGATCAATACTAGAAGCAGAAAGGAAGGATTTGTTTTCACTCAAAGGATTATTAGAACATCAACTGGCTACTGAAGGCGAGTCAGTTGCATCATTAAAGAGTAAATTAGATAAGCATTGAAGGAAAATATTAAAGGGTCTGGGAAAAGGACAGAGAAATGGGGTCAGAGTAGCAGGCTCCGACAACGCAGATAGCAGCAGCATAGGAGCAATGGGCCGAATGGTTCCCTATGATTGTGTGTCCCAAGAAGGCTCATCGCCCATACCTTCAAGTTTAGGGGTCTGATGATATCGGCCACTTGGAAACTATGTTCAATCTTGAAATCAAGTAGGAAAAACCTGCACTTCTCATGTGAACCCCAGCACTTCTGGGTGAAGGAGGGTGCACTCTGACCACCCACACCTACTGGGAAACCATGGGTGCTGCCCTCAACTTTCTGTCCATTTCCCCCCACCCTCTCATCCCCCCTCGTGTGTCAGAAGATCAACTTTTCTTATATTGGGAGATAGTTGGTACCACGGCTCCTTTCCTTTCCTCAGGGTCCAATTGGACACTTGAGTTAATGAGGAAAGTAGCCTTGGCCTGTCGGACAGTTCATACGCCGGACCTTACCCCAAACTGCAGTTAGTTTGTCAGGGGCGCTTCTGTGCTCCAGCTGACAGGTGTAGGAGTCGTCCCTCCCGGGATCAACGGTGACCTGCAGTGTGAGCTGGAACGTCCCGTCCTTGTTTGGTAAAATCCTGCTCATTAACACCTCCTGTTGAACGGCTTCACCATTCCGCAGCCAGGTTGTGTTGATGTCTCTCGGGTAAAATCCATCGACTCTGCAGTTCAGAAATAAGGGATATTCCCCCCCGCTCAGGCGTTGTGGTGTTATAGTGATGGAAGGCTTGGCTGCAGAAGACAGGACAATGGCTTTAAATCTGGTCAGCAAAGCGGCAGGACAGGAAACCCCAAAGGCAACAAAATTGAAATAAAATGGGGTTGTTTGCCCAGTTTCCTCCCCGTCTCCTGAAGAGACTGACTCCTGATTGACGACAGTTCCAGTGACTTCAGCAGCTTTCTAGTACAGGCACGGTGGGCCGAATGGCCTCCTTCTGTGCCACATCATTCTATGATTGCAGTATATCACCCAAGGGGCCATTCTGGTTGTGTGGAGGCTAGACGGAGGGAGGTATCACTGCCATTGGAGTGGATGACAGCCAGACCCGATCCTGTACACACACACAATGTCCTGAGAGCTTGGACTGCGAGAAGGTGGAATTGTGGCTCCATTGGGGACACAAGGCAAAACCCAGCAGGTTCTGTGAAAAGAGACAGAAAAAGTGCTGTTGCAGTTGCTGACTTGTGCTCGAATTACCAGTTGGATTCATATACACGGCAGCATCTGGTGCTGTAAATTCTGATTCGGAGATCTGCTTGTCCAATGCTTACACAGGTCGACACAACACTTTCCACCTCTAGTCACGAGCTGCTGAGACCGATCGTGGAGTTGAACCACCCCTGGCTGAGATCAGCTAACTCAGCGCAGGTGCCAGGATCAGAGCTGGCACCTTCCTGATGTGCATGGCTCGGTACCAGACAGCACAGCAGGAGGCCATTTGGCCCATCGTGTCTCTGCCAGCTCTTTGAAAGAGCTATCCAATTAGTCTGGCTCCCCTGCCCCTTCCCCATAGCCCAGCAACATTTTCCCCTTCGCGTTTTTATCCAATTCCCTTTTGAAAGCTATTCTTGAATCTGCTTCCACCGCCCTTTCAGGCAGCGCGTTCCAGATCACAACAACTCGCTGCATAAATATTTGTTCTCATCTCCCCTCTGGTTTCTTTGTACAGAGTCGGTGGGCCGTTGATGGAACCATTTTACAATCAGAATGAAGATCTTCAAGGCCTGCGACGGTCTAGAGTAAGAAACATACTAGAAGGACCGACTGGTCGGCCGGTGTTTGCGAATCACGTTGAGGCAGCTTACCAGTCAGGGTGTGAGTGGCCTGTAAAATGGTCTCGGCGAAGAAAGGGGCGTAATGACTGTAGCGGTCTGTATTTTTGATGTCCTTGGGGTTGCTGTTCAGTTCGTTGATGAAAGGTGTCACGAGCGGGCTGGTGGACACAAATTTCTTTGTGGTGTAATTAAAGTGAGCGAGTTCTTTTCCGTCATAAGCAAACCGCAGGATCATCTCCGCGGGCTGAGGACCGTCACAGGAAAACATCAGCTGGCCCGTGTGTAACGCTGGAAAGCACAAATAAACCCGCATGGAGGCAACAGAGTTCACACCCGAGGGAATTTGGAAGAAATCTAACAGGAGCACAGTGATTTCACCCATCGGTCTGAATATTCCTCCTATCCTCCCTCCCCCCGACTCCCTCCCTCCCCACTCTCCCCATCCTCCCTCCCTCCTCCCTCTCTAACCCCCTCCCTCCCTCCGACTCCCTCCCTTCCTCTCTCTCCCCACCCTCCCTCCCTCCCTCTCTCTCCCCACCCTCCCTCCCTCCCTCTCCCCACCCTCCCTCCCTCCCTCTCCCCACCCTCCCTCCCTCTCTCTCCCCCCTCCCTCCCTCCCTCTCTCTCCCCCCACCCTCCCTCCCTCTCTCTCCCCCCACCCTCCCTCCCTCTCTCTCCCCCCACCCTCCCTCCCTCTCTCTCCCCCCTCCCTCACTCCCTCTACCCACCCTCCCTCCCTCCCTCTCTCTCCCCACCCTCCCTCCCTCTCTCTCCCCACCCTCCCTCCCTCTCTCTCCCCCCACCCTCCCTCCCTCTCTCTCCCCCCACCCTCCGTCCCTCTCTCTCCACCCTCCCTCCCTCCCTCTACCCACCCCTCCCTCCCTGTCCCCACGCTCCCTCCCTCCCTCCACCCTCCCTCTCTCTCCCCACCCTCCCTCCCTCTCTCTCCCCACCCTCCCTCCCTCTCTCTCCCCAGCCTCCCTCCCTCTCTCTCCCCACCCTCCCTCCCTCTCTCCCTCCCTCCCTCTCTCTCCCCATCCTCCCTCCCTCCCTCCCTCTCTCCCCATCCTCCCTCCCTCCCTCCCTCCCCATCCTCCCTCCCTCCCTCCCTCTCTCCCCATCCTCCCACCCTCCCCATCCTCCCTCCCTCCCTTTCTCCCCATCCTCCCTCCCTCCCTCCCTCTCTCCCCCTGTCCCTCCCTCTCTCCCCCCTCCCTCCCTCTCTCCCCCCTCCCTCTCTCCCCCCCTCCCTCTCTCCCCATCCTCCCTCCCTCCCTCTCTTTCCATCCTCCCTCCCTCCCTCCCTCTCGCCCCATCCTCCCTCCCTCCCTCCCTCTCGCCCCATCCTCCCTCCCTCCCTCTCTCCCCATCCTCCCTCTCTCTCTCTCCCCATCCTCCCTCCCTCTCTCTCCCCATCTCTCCCCATCCTCCCTCCCTCCCTCTCTCCCCCCATCCTCCCTCCCTCTCTCTCCCCATCCTCCCTCCCTCCCTCCCCATCCTCCCTCCCTCTGTCTCTCCCCATCCTCCCTTCCTCTCTCCCCATCCTCCCTCTCTCTGTCTCTCCCCATCCTCCTTCCCTCTCTCCCCCTCTCCCTCCCCCCTCTCCCTCCCCCCCTTTCCCTCCCCCCCTCTCCATCCCCCCCCTCTCCCTCCCCCTCCCTCCCACCCCTCTCCCTCCCCCCTCTCCCTCCCCCCTCCCTCCCCCCTCTCCCTCCCCCCTCTCCCTCCCCCCCTCTCCCTCCCCCCCACTTCTCCCACCTCTCCCTCCCCCCCTCTCCCTACCCCCCTCTCCCTCCACCCCCTCCCTCCTCCCCCCTCTCCCTCCCCCCCTCTCCCTGCCCCCTCCCCCTCCCCCCTCTCCCTCCCCCATCTCACTCCCCCCCTCCCTCCCCCCCTCTCCCTCCCCCCTCTCCCTCCCCCCCTCTCCCTCCCCCTCTCCCTCCCCCCTCTCCCTCCCCCCTCTCCCTCCCTCCCCCCTCCCTCCCCCCTCTCCCTCCCCCCCTCTCCCTCCCCCTCCCTCCCCCCTCTCCCTCCCCCCATCTCCCTCCCCCTCTTGCCCTCCCCCCTCGCCCTCCCCCCCTGCACTCCCCCCTCTCCCTCCCCCCGTCGCCCTCCCCCCTCTCCCTCCCCCCCTCGCCCTCCCCCCTCTCCCTCCCCCCTCGCCCTCCCCCCCTCGCCCTCCCCCTCGATCTCCCCCCCTCGCCCTCCACACCCTCACCCTCCCCCCCTCGCACTCCCCCCTCCCTCCCTCCCCTCTCCCCCCACCCCTCTCCCTCCCTCCCCCCTCCCTCCCTCCCCCCTCTCCCTCCCCCCTCTCCCTCTCCTCTCCCCCCCTCTCCTCTCCCCCTCTCCCTCTCCCCCCTCTCCCTCCCCCCTCTCCCTCCCCCCCTCTCTCTCCCCCCTCTCTCTCCCCCCTCTCTCTCCCCCCTCTCTCTCCCCCCCTCCATCCTCCCTCCCTCTCTCTCCCCATCCTCCCTCCCTCCCTCTCCCCATCCTCCCTCCCTCTCTCTCTCCCTATCCTCCCTCCCTCCCTCCCTCTCTCCCCATCCTCCCTCCCTCTCTCCCCATCCTCCCTCCCTCCCTCTCTCCCCATCCTCCCTCCCTCTGTCTCTCCCCATCCTCCTTCCCTCTCTCCCCGTTCCTCTCTCCCCGTCCCTCTCTCCCTGTCCCTCTCCCTCCCCCCTCTCCCGCCCCCCTCTCGCTCCCCCCTCTCCCTCCCCCTCTCCCTCCCCCTCTCCCTCCCCCTCTCACTCCCCCGCTCCCTCCCTCACTCCCTCCCCCCTCCCCCTCTCCCCCTCCCCACTCTCCCCCTCCCCCCCTCTCTCCCCCTCCCCACCTCTCTCCCCCTCCCCCCCTCTCCCCCTCCCCCTCTCCCCTCCCCCCTCTCCCCCCTCCCCCCTCTCTCCCCCTCCCCCTCTCTCCCCCTCCCCCCCTCCCCCCTCTCTCCCCCTCCCCCCTCTCCCCTTCCCCCCTCTCCCCCTCCCCACCTCTCTCCCCCTCCCCCCTCTCTCCCCCTCCCCCCCTCTCTCCCCCTCCCCCTCTCTCTCCCCCTCCCCCCCTCTCTCTCTCCCCCCCTCTCCCTCCCCCCTCTCTCCCCCTCCCCCCCTCTCTCCCCCTTCTCCCCCTCTCTCCCCCTCCCCCCCTCTCTCTCTCCCTCCCCCCATCTCTCCCTCTCTCTCCCTCTCTCTCCCTCTCTCCCCCCTCCCCCCTCTCCCCTCTCCCCCCTCTCCCCCCCTCTCCGCCCCCCTCTCCCCCCCTCTCCCCCCTCTCCCTCTCCTCTCTCTTTCCCCCCTCTCCCTCTCCTCTCTCTCTCCCCCTCTCCCTCTCCTCTCTCTCTCCCCCCTCTCTCTCCCTCCCCCCCTTCCCCGCCTCTCCCTCCCCCCCTTCCCCGCCTCTCCCTACCCCCCCTTCCCCGTCTCTCCCTCCCCCCCTTCCCCGCCTCTCCCTCCCCCCTTCCCCGCCTCTCCCTCTCCCCCCCTTCCCCGCCTCTCCCGCCCCCCCCTTCCCCGCCTCTCCCTCCCCCCCTTCCCCGCCTCTCCTCCCCCCCTCTCCTCCCCCCTCCCCGCCTCTCCTCCCCACCCCCTTCCCCGCCTCTCCTCCCCCCCGCCTCTCCTCCCCCCCCCTTCCCCGCCTCTCCCCCCACCTCCCCCCTCCTTTTCTCTCTCCCCCTCCTCCCCCCCTCACTTACCCAGGGCCTCCGAGCAGAGGTGGCCGAGGCCTGCGATCCACAGGACGGCCCGGGGCCGGGAAACTGCCTCCATTTCCAGGATTGAGCTGCTGGAAGGCCGAGGGCTGGGGGCGGGGCCCGGGGGGAGAGGGGCGGGGCCCCTGATTGTTTCCCATCTTTCTCTCTCTCCCTCCCTCCCTCCCCCTCTCTCTCTCCCCCTCTCTCTCTCTCCCTCTCTCTCTCCCCCTCTCTCCCTCTCTCTCCCTCCCTCTCTCACTCTCTCTCCCTCTCTCTCTCTCCATCTCCCTATCTCTCTCTCTCTCTCTCACTCCCTCTCTCTCATTCTCTCTCTCTCACTCCCTCTCTCTCACTCAATTCAATTCAATTCAATTCAATTCAAATGCTTTATTGGCATGAAAGTTTACAGAGAACCATATTGCCAAAGCTTACATAGCAAAAAGGTACAGTTTTCCAACATTCTGTAGGTGTCAATCGATTTGACATTTGTTGGGTACATACAATATTACTTTTAACAATATTAATTTTAAACAGTCTTACTTTTAAACAGTCCTCAGGTTGTGACATGTTGTTACATATTTGGCCCCAAGGTATGGTCTGTCTCCTTCTCCCAGGACTAATCTCAATTTTGACAGGTCATCCAATTCCTTGAAATCTGGGGTTGTTTGGCTTAGCTTGTTGAATAATATGTTTCTTGATGTGTTGAATTTTTCGCATTTTAGGAGGAAATGCATTTCTGTTTCAACCTCGCCGGCCAGACATTGATCGCATATTCTATTCTCTCTAGGCTGCCAGGATTTCTTGTATCTGCCTTTTTCAATTTCCAGTTGGTGGTCGCTTAGTCTGTACCTGGTGAGGGTCTGTCTCTGTTTTGTGTCTCTGATGGTCGTGAGGTAGTCTGCCAGTTTATAATCTCTTTTTAGGGCCCGGTAACATTCTAATCTGCTTTGGCTTTCGGTTATTTTGTTCCAATGTTCCAGGTAGGTTTCTTTGCATTGTTTAATGATTTGGTTCACTCGGATTGGTGTTTGGATGGCTGTGTTGGTCTGGGGCTGGTCAGGGTCCGGCTGAGTACTTAGTTTCAGTAGCAGCTGACTCAGGGGACTCTTTTCTGGGTTTAGCTCTTGGGTCTGAAAGGCTTTGAAATGAAGGGTGTCTGGGGAGCTAGATTTGAGGTGATTTAGGAAGTTTAGTGCTCGTTTTTGGATGTTTATTATCAGTGGGTATCTGCCTAGTTCAGCTCTGCATGCATTTGTTGGCGTTTTTCTTTGGGTGCGAAGGATGCTTCGGCAGAATTCTGCATGTAGGGCTTCTATTGTGTGTTTTTCCCATTTAGTGTAGCTTTGGTGATTTAGCGGGCCCCATACTTCACTACCGTACAGTGCAATGGGCAGGATTATGCTGTCAAATATTTTGAGCCAGATTTTGATTGGGATTTGGATGTTGTAGAATTTTCTTTTTATTGCATATAGGGCTCTTCGGGCTTTTTCTTTTAGTGCATTCACTGCTATGCTGAAGCTCCCTGATGCTGTAATAGTTAGACCAAGGTAGGTGTAGCTCATAGTGTGTCCTATAGCGGTATCACTGAGGGTAAATTGGTATTTGTTTTCCTGACATCTGGGCCTTTTTTGAAAAATCATGATGTTGGTTTTCTTTAGATTTACTGTTAGAGCCCAATTTTGGCAGTATTTGTCGAGTAGGTCTAGTTGTTGCTGTAATCCCTGTTCTCACTCTCTCTCTCTCTCTCTCTCTCCCTCTCCCTCTCCCTCTCCCTCTCCCCCTCTCTCTCTCTCTCTCTCTCTCTCTCCCTCTCCCTCTCCCTCTCCCTCTCTCTCTCTCTCTCTCTCTCTCTCTCCCTCCTTCCCTCCCTCTCTCCCTCCCTCACGCTCTCTCTCTCCCCCTCTCTCTCTCCCCCTCTCTCTCTCTCTCCCTCTATCTCTTCCTCTCTCGCACCCTCTCTCTCACTCTCTCTCTTTCTCTCTTGCTCTCTCTCCCCCTCTCTTTCGCTCTCTCTCTCCCTTTCTCTCTCTCTCTCGTACTCGCACCCTCTCTCCCTCTCACTCAAATTCAAATTGCTTTATTGGCATGATGACAAGATACATCTTACGTTGCCAAAGCACAGATAAAGAACATATATAATTGAACAGATAAACGCAGATCTAGACATACAGTGTATAGACAAATATACCCATGTATACATAAATATACACACATATAATATACATATAATCTTTTCTTAGATTCAATGGTCACTGGTTGTCCCTCTGTTTATGGCAAGCTGTAACATAGTTTGCCGCTAATGTTACACATTTTCTCTGTTCCCCTAATAGATATGAGAGTTTTTGGTGGTCATTCAAATTTTTGATTTCAGAGCATATTTTTATGAATTTTAGGTAGAAATTTCCCCTTATGTCCTGATAGTTTCCACAAGTTGTGAGGAAGTGCTTCTCTGTCTCCACCACTCCCTGACTGCAGTGAGAGCACAGCCTGTCCTCTCTGGGCTGCCAGGTCTGCCTGTTTCGATGGCCAGGCTATGCTCACTAAGTCTGTACATTGTTTTTCTCAGTTTGCTATCTTTCACCATGGTCAGGTAATCAGCCATGGTGTACAGTCTGTTTAGGGCCAAATGGCAATCGAGTTTGTTTTGGGTTTTTGTCATTTCTGTCCAATAGGTCAAATACTTTTCTTTTTGTTTAGTAATAATTGTGTTGGGTCGAATTCTCTGTGCTAGGATGTCACTGTCCTGGGGCTGATTATTATTAGTAGTGTTAGTAGTTACAGTACTTCACTGAGTCCCAGGACCAGTTGACTGAGGGGACTCTTCTTTATGTTCACCTCTTGGCATTTCAGGGCTTTGTAATGATAGCAGTGGGGGTTGCTCATTTTTAGATGTTTCCAAAATTTGATGGCTCTTTTTTGGATATTAATTAGTAGTGGATATTGGCCTAATTCTGCCCTGCATGCATTGTTTGTGGTTTTCCTCTGAGTCCGGAGCATACGTTTACAGAATTCTGCATGCAGGATCTCAGTTGGATGTTTGTCCCATTTTGCAAATTCGTGTTGTGTTAGTGGACCCCACACCTCACTGCCATAAAGTGCAATTGGTTCAATTACTGATTTAAAAATTTTGAGCCAAATGCCAATTGGAATTTCTATTTGGATTGAATTTTTAATGGCATAGAAAGCCCTTTTGCTTTCTCTTTCAGTTCATTCACAACCAAATGAAAATTTCCTGTAGAACTGATTTTTAAGCCTAAGTATGTGTAATTTGTAGTTTGTTCAATTTTAGTTGCTCCTAATATGAAGTTTATTTTGGGTCCCTGATGTCTGGATCTTTGCTGGAACACAAGGACTTTAGTTTTTTGGGGGTTTATTGTCAGGGCCCAGGTCTGACAGAACGACTCTAGCAGATCCAGGTTCTGCTGCAGACCCTCCTCTGTTGGTGAGAGCAGAACCAGGTCATCTGCTTAGAGGAGGAATTTAACCTTGGATTCATATAGGGCGAGGCCAGGTGCTGTAGATTGTTCAAGTAGTTTTGCCAATTCATTTATATAAATATTAAAAAGAGTCGGTGAGATAGACGAGCCCTATGCCACGCCACACCCCTGTGAGAAATATTTTGTTTGTTTGTCTCCAATTTTAACTGCACATTTATTGTTTGTATACATTGATCTAATTACATAATGGCCCAGAAATTAGGTTCGGGGGCTTGCCGCGCGTGCAAGCCCCCGATGTGCACTTACCCGGCGCGCTGACATTTCAATCCTGGCCCGCATTGCATTTCCTGTCACTGGCCCGCTAGGGTGAAAATATGATCCGATGTTCTATAATTTGGTAAGAATCCAATTTGGCTTTTACTCAAGACATTGTGCTCCATAAGGAAGTTTATATGTCTTTTGTTTATGATACTACAGAATGCCTTCCACAGATTACTGGCCACACAGATGCCTCGGTAGTTATTTGGGTCAACTTTGTCTCCACTTTTATATATGGGCGTTATGAGTCCTTTGTTCCAGACATCAGGGAAGTAACCGACACTCAGAACCAAGTTGAATAGTTTTAGGATGGCCAGTTTCAGTTTATCATCAGTGTGTTTAAGCATCTCATTTAGGATGCCATCTGCAACTTAGGATTTTCTTGGTCGCAGGTCCTTGAGTTTTTCAAATAGCTCTTTGTCAGTTATTGAGGAGTCTAAAGGGTTTTGGTAAACTTTTATGGTCAGTTCGAGCTTTTCCAATTTTTTACATATTTGATCTTGCTCTGGGCTTAGCGTGTTTTTCTGGTATAATTTTTCAAAATGGTTTTCCCATGTTTCTCCATTTTGAATGGGCAATTCATTGTGTTGCTTTTTGTGTAATGTATTCCAGTTGTCCCAGAAACAATTAGAATGAATAGATTCTTCAATGGTGCTGATTTTATTCTTAATATACTGTTCTTTCTTGGTTCTGAGTGTGTTTTTGTATTGTGTTAGTACCTGACAATAAGCAAGGCGTAATTCCTCATTTTCTGGTTGTCTGTGTTTTTGGTTTGATATTTTTCTGAGTTTTTTCCTCATGTTATAACAGTCTGAATCAAACCATTTTTCGTGGTTTTGTGTTTTGGATTTACTTTTGGAATATTTCAAGTTCGACATTGATGCCAAATTATCAAAAATATTATTTAGATTATTCACTGCCAGGTTTACGCCGCCTTTATTGTGAGTGTATGTGTTTTCCAGAAAGGTGTCTAAGAGAGATTGAGTTGATTGACTGCTAATTGCTTTCTGGTATTTTTCAGTGCTGTTTTGGGCCCATCTGTAGGATTTTTTAATGTTGTACAGCTTACTGGGCTGTCTTTCTGTGTTGGTTGTTTCTGTCCTTTTAAGATACGCAGTAATTTGGCTGTGATCTGACAGAGGTGTTAGTGGTTTGACTGTGAATGCTCTGAAAGAGGATGGGTCCAGGTCTGTAATCATATAGTCTACGGTGCTGATGCCAAGAGGTGAAGAATAGGTCGATCTTCCTAGAGAGTCCCCTCTGAACCTACCATTGACAATGTACAGACCCAGGCTTCGACAGAGCTGCAGGAGCTGCTTTCCGTTTGCATTTGTCTGTTTGTCGTAATTATTCCTGTGTGAATGAAAAGGAAGATCAAAATGGTTATTCCCAAATATGTAATTATTCCCCTGAGTACTGATAAAGTCTGGTTCTTCACCAGTTTTTGAGTTGAGATCACCACAGATCACCACATTCCCCTGGGCCTGGAAATGGTTAATCTCCCTCTCAATGTTGGAGAAGGTGTCCTCTTTGAAGAACGGTGATTCTATAGGGGGGATATAGATTGCGCAAATGAAAACATTTTGCATGCTAGAAACGATGTCTTTCTTAATCTTGAGCCATAAATGATTTTCGCACTTTTTTATAAATTCAATGGAATTCCTAAGCTCTGCTTTAAACCAAATCAGTATGCCTCCAGAGTCTCTGCCCTGGGTTACTCCTGGCAGTTTATTGGAGGGAACCACCAGCTCTGTGTACCCAGGGGGACAACCAGTGGGCCCTTCTCCTCTACACCATGTCTCTTGCAAAATGATAATGTCTAGATCTTTGATTTCATCTAACAACTCTGAGGTCCTGCTCTTCAAACCAAACACAGAAGAGCGTAGGCCTTGGATATTCCAGGTTGAGATGCACAAGGATTTCATGTTAAGATTGGTCTTTTACTGTCATAGGTGTGTGTGTGAGTGAATGTGTGTGTTTGTCATGTTAAATGAGGAAAAAAGAACATTTCAAGTGTCTACAAATACTGAGAATATATAACTGCAACTCTTTCTAACAATCACACCTTTTATTGTGTCAGGTGTGAAATGGGCTAGTCACTATACTTCCTGTTCCATAAGGCGGGAGCAGATGATGCTGAGCATCTGCTGTATGTCTCTCAATGGATTGTCTCTGCCTGTAGTATTGCTTACAGCCTGAACATACCTCAATCTGCCGGGCTGGAGTTCCTGCTGCTGGGGTGGTCCTGCTCTCCTGGGGGGCAGGAGTGGTGCAGGTCGGACAGTGGTGCTGTGCTCTGATGGCGTGTACGTGGTGATCCTCTCTGGTCCTGGTTGGGCTGGGTGATGGGGATGGGGATGTCTGGGTCTTGATAGCAGGGTCCGGGGTGGTGGTGGTCGCTGTAGTGGTCCTGGGCTGTACCTCGCTGGTCTCTGATGGCCGGGGGGGGGGGGAGGGTCCTTTTCCTCTTGGAGTCTGGGTGTGGTCACGGTTAAGAGCGACGTCCTTCAGGGCCTTAGCAAAGACAGGCACTAGCTCCTTGTAAAGATGGACGTGGTCGTAAAGGCATTCCACATCGAGGGTGGGATGTTGGGCCAGGTACACGTTTTGTTTTAATGCACAGTCTCGTGATATGCTGGGATTTACCTTGTGGATTGTTTTGTGGTGAAAGTCTTCACTCGGCAACAATGTGGAAACATTGATCTTTGTGTTTGGGAAGGTGGTGCTTGCCTTCTCAATCACTGTTCGGAGGGACGTTGCCACCCTCTCCTGCTGGGCCCTTAGGTCATTAGTGTCGGTGTGTATTATGATGTGTTGGGGGGAGGCTAAGTGGCTTGTGGACAACATTTCCAGGGCTTTGTCTGATGTTGGGCACCAGAGCTTGGCTACTTTATGTTTAGGGAAGAGCTTTTTCTCCTGGAGGAATTTCCCATTTGAGTCTATTAGTATTACAATGTCAGCCTTGTTGGTGTTTGCTGGCTGGTGACTCTCGCCTGGACTCACAGGTTGTGTGTTGGACTGGGGGGGTTGTGTCCGGTGTGGGCGCTCCTCTTGTGAGGCGGAGGCTGAGGGGCTCGGCTGTGATTCCAAAGTGGGGGGGGGCAGACTGGGCTTCAGCGTGCTGGTTGGTCTGTGTGGCACTCCCTGTAGTGTGGGTCTGCTGCTGTTGCTCAGTGAAAGAGTGCAGCTGCTCAGTAAGGCTCTACACTGCCTTGTCTCTGGCCTCTAGCTGCTGGGCCAATGTAGCTATCTCTCCCCTGTAGCTCTCCCTGTCCCTCTGCAGCTCTCTCACCTGCTCTCCAAGTAAAGTCAGCTCTCTCCTGTAGCTCTCCCTCTCTTGCTTTAGTTCTTGCTTTAGT
This sequence comes from Somniosus microcephalus, assembly GCF_052327205.1. Lineage (NCBI taxonomy): Eukaryota > Metazoa > Chordata > Chondrichthyes > Squaliformes > Somniosidae > Somniosus > Somniosus microcephalus. The sequence goes on from NC_141002.1 coordinate 788,588, forward strand.
GCTGAAATGCTGCTTACTTGATCGCTTTTCAGTTTAGCAACCAGGTTTTGTAACTGTTTTGTTGTGTGTTGCTCTGGATTCGGAGTAAGGACAGTCTCTCTGAGCTGAACCAGCTCTATCTCCAGCTGGGTGATCTGCTCCTTTAATTGTACCGGGGGGCTGTGGGGCCCCAGGGTGTGTGCCTGGTCAGAACTGGGGGGCTCACTCTCCTCCTGGCTAGGCTGCTTTACTCCTGGTGAGCTGCAAGTGGTGGGGGGAGTGTGTGTGGCTTTCTCACTGGTAGTTACACTGGGGCTGGTCCCTCCCTTCTCTACTAATCCTCTCAGTGTCTGGAAGGCCATTTCAAAGTCTTTGAGGTTGCCTTGCACCATTATTGTCCCATTGTTGTACATGTTGACAGTTGTCATTTCTCTATCAAGGTCCTCTGATTCCCTTATTTTCAGTTTGAACCCATTAGTGGTTTCCTCACGCTGAACACAGGGATAGTGTGTGGTGATTGCTTTGTGCCAAGCAGTGGACTGATCTGAGTAAAAAATAAGATTACTCATATTCCCATTTTTGTACAAGTCAGCAAAAAGAGCCTCTGGCCTCTCTCTCATCAGCTTTTGCTTGAACTGTTTTCTTGCACTGTCTTTGATGTCAGGGGGGAACTGAAAGCGGGTGCGCTCAGTGCAGGGGGAGGGGGAGTACTGGTTGCTGCTCTGAGGCGCAGACAGTCTGTCAGTTCTGCTGTGCAGCACGGGAGCTGCTGCAGCTCTTCTGATTCGCTCATTTACAAGCTAATTTGCATACTGCTGCGGGGGAGGGGCTCCAGCTCTTCTGATTGGTTCATTTACAAGCTAATTTGAATGGTTACATTTGAAATTGGAGGTGAAAATGTCTCTCAACAGTCCAAAGATGTGCGGGTTAGGTTGATTGGCTATGATAAATTGACCCTTAGTGTTAGGGGGATTAAATACATGGGGTTACGGGGATAGGGTGGGATATGTGTTGGTGTAGGGGTTGCGGGGAATTGGGTGGGATATGTGTCGGTGCAGGCTCGATGGGCCGAAATGGCCTCTATCTGCACTGTGGGGTTTCTGTGATTCTGTGATTCTGTGAACTCTGAACTCTCGACTGTCAACTTTAGCATTAGCCTAGCCTTGCGCTGAGCAGAAGCTAGCTTTAGCAATATTACGACTGAAGAAGAAATACAGGCTGTTTTTAGTGTAAAAGTAAAAAATTCTTGTTGTCCTTAGAATATGGGGGTGTCCTCCTCAATATTGTTGTACTCACTCAATTCAGATTTTGGTAGAAGGCAAGTTTCCGTGAAGTGTTAGTCCTCCTGCTGTTTGCTGTTCTGTGGATGTCAAATCCCATTAAAAGTGTATGGCCTAGAAATTCGGTTGGTTGCGCCAGGGATTAGTGCCTAAAGAGGGCAATAACTGGGGCGATAGCCAAATTCCGGTGGGGTGCAAGGCGTTTAGCGCCTCGCCCCATATTGAGTATGCAGTTAGCGCCGGCGCTAACGCTTAGCGCCCGCTCATGGGCGCAGGCTAATTATGATGTCATCTGAGTGTGTGAAATAGAGAGTAGCTTGCCTTTCAAAAGCTAGGCTTTATTAACCTTAAAAAACCAGCAGTACATGTTAAGCACCCAGTCTCAACCAAGCTGTAGAGAACTGAATTTAAGATGGCCACCACAGGTCACATGGAATCAACTAACCAATAAGTTTACAGCATATATCTCAAGGCAGGAAAGCAGGCAACCAATTACAATGCTTCTTATAAAACAAGAATAATCACCACATTCACCCCTCCTTTTAAAATATACTTCAACCTAGGTAGCCTTTACAGTTTACAATTAGCTATTTATGACTAGAGCAATACATGTATAATGCCTTCAACAATTTTAAAATTTTACTATTAAATTATTAATTATTTTAAAAGTCCATTTTGAATCGGTCGACCGGATATCTTGTTCGTGTCGACCTTCTTAGCCCTGGTGGAGTTCCTTGCCCTCCCACACCAGGAGACACAGAAATATCTTCTGCAGGGAGGCTATCAATATCCCGATTATCAACGGTTTCCGGATTGGAAGTCCCATTAGAAGGTAAACTGGGAGGGTCATGAACATCCATTGGGGGCAGACTGAGAGAATTGTAAGTGTCTGCAATAGGATTGGAAATGTTCGTAGTATCTGTGACGACATCAACATTATCTGAATTATGGCTATTGTTAATGTCCTCAGGAGAGGGCTGGCCACCACAAGGAGCTAAGGGCTAGATTTTCAGTATAGACAGTTTTGGGGCGCTAACCTTAGCGCCCGCCTGAAGTTAGCGCCCGCCCCAAAGTAGCGCCCCTTTGCCGGAAATTCAGTGGCTTCGCCCTAAGAGGTTGGTGGAGCGCTAAAAGAGGCGTTCCACTACTATCTTTAGGCGCTAAGCCGGCAGTTCGGGCGCAGCGCACAGCAGACACTCTGGTGCCAGTGAGCTCTTAAAGGGGAAGGGTGCATGTGTTTTTTTTCAAAGGCAGAGTCTGGGAGGAGGAGGAGGAGGAGGAGGAGGAGGAGGAGGAGGAGGAGGAGGAGGAGGAGGAGGAGGAGGAGGAGGAGGAGGAGGAGGAGGAGGAGGAGGAGGAGGTGGTGGTGTCCGGAAACATAAATACGCCATTCAGAACAACACACACTGCATCCTTCCACACAACACATGCAGACTGCGGTTTATAGTGCAGGAGGAGTGCCCTTTAATTTGCGCTCCCCAGGGTGTGTTGCGTTCCATTTTACAAACGCTCTGGACGCCAGCCGCACAATGGGGCGGTCCGACTGAAGTTTGGATTCGGGGCGGCCAAAGGGCGTTGCACGAGGATGTGACGTCATTTTCTGCGTGCGCATCCGGGCGGCCGCTAAACTTTGCGCCGGCGCTAACAGGCAACTTAATTTGGGGCGGGGCGCAAACTGCGCTGCGCCCGGGCGCTACACGCATAGCGCCCGAAAATCACTTCTCTTAAGGCGCTAACTGCTGGCGCAAGCAACTGAAAATCTAGCCCTAAGTCTTTAACTGAAACCGTACTTTCTTTCCCATCTTGGAATCGAATATGAGCATATTGGGAATTTGCCTCCAATAGCTCCACCTCCTCCACTAAAGGATCATACTTTGACAGTCTAACATGGCGTCGGAGCAGCACAGGTCCCTGCATAGTAAGCCATGAAGGTACCGAATATCCCGTAGAGGATCTCCGCGGATAGTTAAAGAGCCTTTCATGGGGGGTCACATTAGTAGCCGTTGAAAGCAATGATCTAATGGAATGCAGGGCATCAGGCAGTACCATTTCCCACTGTGTATTCTTAAGGTTCCGGGATGTCAAAGCCAACATAACTGCCTTCCAGATCACCCCATTGTATCGTTCGCACTGTCCATTACCCTGGGGATTATACGGGGTAGTTCTGCTAGTAGAAATTCCCCGACTCTGGAGGTATTCCTTCAACTGGGAAGACATAAAAGAACTTCCCTGATCCGAATGGATATACGCAGGCATCCCAAAGATGACAAAAAGTTGAGTCAGACATTTAATAACTGTAGCAGCTGACACATCTGCACAAGGAAAAGCAAAAGGGAACCTTGAAAACTCATCCACAACAGTAAATATATATCGATTCTGAGTCGTTGAAGGAAGAGGCCCCTTAAAATCAACGCTCAGGTGTTCAAAGGGAGAAGTAGCCTTTATAAGATGAGCTCGTTGAGGCTTAAAGAAATTCGGTTTACACCGGGCGCAGACAGAGCATGACGAAGTCATCCGCTTGACGTCTTCAACTGAAAAGGGCAAATTCTTACTGCGTACGAAGTGTATCATCCTCGTAACGCCAGGATGGCACAAAGCATTATGAAGATTAATAAGCGTATCTCCGTGAAGCACAGAACAATAAACCCTCGACAGCGCATCAGCGGCAACATTATCCTTCCCCGGACGATAGACTATATCAAAATGATAGCATGCCAACTCGATCCTCTACCTCATTATTTTATCATTCTTAATCTTTCCGAAATGTTTGACATCAAACATGAAGGACACAGATTTTTGGTCAGTTACTAACGTAAAATGTCGCCCAGATAAATAATGTCTCCATTTACGCAGTGCTTCTACTATTGCGTACGCCTCTTTCTCTATTGATGAATGTCTCTGCTCACTATTGCTCAGAGTACATGAGAAAAAGGCCACAGGTCTTCCATTTTGGTTCAGGGTAGCCCCAATTGCAAAATCGGAAGCGTCCACCTCAATCACAAAGGGAACCTGCTCATCAATAGAATGCACAACTGCTCCAAGGATATCCTTTTTAAGATTATCAAAACACATCCTGGCCTCCCATGATAGAGGATATGTCATAACCCGAATAAGGGGCCGGATCTTCTGCGAGAAGTTTGCAATCCAATTAGAATAATAAGAAAACAGTCCAACAACTCGTTGCAAGGCCTTAGAATTAGTAGGGCAAGGTAACTCAATCAGTGGTCGCAGCCGTTCTGGATCTGGTTTAATCTTGTTTCCCGAGATAATATACCCCAGTAAATTTACCTCAGTGGTCGAAAAGATACACTTCTCTTTATTAAAAGTTAAGCCAACTTTTTCCGCAACTTGAAGGAATCTTTCTAGATTAAAATCGTGCTCCACCCTTGATTTGCCACACACCGTGATGTCATCTAAATATGAGAAGGTGTCAGAGAGAGAGTTATCACTTATAAAAGCATCCATTGCCCGTTGAAAACAGGCGACACCGTTAGTAACACCGAATGGTACTCGGCAAAACTGGTACAGCTTTCCGCCAGCTTCAAAGGCCGTATATGGTTTGTCCCTCTTAGCGATAGGAATCTGATGATAAGCACTCTTTAGGTCAATAGTGCTAAAAACCTTATATTGAGATGCTTTATTGATAAGCTCATCAATCTTAGGCAGGGGGTACGCATCTAATTGAGTATACCTGTTAATAGTTTGAGAGTAGTCTATCACCATTCGCTTCTTATGTCTCTCATTAGTGGTGACAACTACCTGTGCCCGCCAGGGCGAAAAACTAGGTTCAATGATTCCTTCCGATAAAAGACATTGAACTTCAGAATTAATAAATTCTTTATCCTGACTGCTATACCTTCTTGACTTGGTAGCAATTGGCTTACAGTCTGGCATCAAATTGGAAAAAAGTGATAATGGAGAAATGAATAAAGAAGTTAATCCACAAATAGACAAAGGTGGCTTAGTTCCTCTGAAAGAAAGACTGAGGGACTCATGTAATTGAAGCACATCATGACCAATCGAAATGTCCGCACAGAGATTAGGCAGAACGGATAGGCGTATATCAGTATATGTATTACCTAGGAGAATTAATTTCACAAGGCAACAACCAGCTACTTGTGAGGTGAGAGTCGTCTGAGCCATACACACCTGATAGGAAACAGGCGAAATTTTCAAACGCTTCTCCCTCACAAACTGAAGACTTATAAAGCGCTCAGTACTGCCCGTATCTATAAGGGCCTTCATTTCTAACCCATTAACTTGGGCCATAACTATAGCTTTGTTTAGGCCATGGGAAAAGGCGGCAGAAACTGATGCAATAAACGCCCTATCTAAAGGCTGAATGGTCGCAGAGGAGGCAACCGATTTGCAAACACGTGCATAATGACCTCCCTTGCCGCATTTACTACACACAGCCTCCCGGGCAGGCCACTTCAAACGGGGGTGCCAGGCATTCCCGCAAAAATAACACTTCTGAATCCTAGAGGCAACAGCTGCTGAAGTAGAAACTGTTTCGGAATCTGGTAAACCACTCCTATTAAATCCACGTGACTCCCTTTCATCTGGAACTGCCGAAACCACGGTCGCAGGCCGATCAAAAAGAGCATAAGAATCCGAACTTCTCTGAGCCAAATCCAATGTAGAGGCTTGCTCAAAAGCACTCTTAAGATCCAAGGTCTTATTTTCTAATATCCGCTGATGAATTGATCTAGACAGTAATCCATTAATAAATGCATCCCGTACCGACTCTTCCTTATGTTCTTCTGCAGACACGGCCTTATAATTATAGTTAGCACCAAGGCGCCGGAGTGCTTGTAAATAAGCATCCAAGGATTCTCCCGCCTGCTGCCTACGGGCAGATAAAAGGTGACGTGCAAATACCTCATTTTTGGATTTAACAAAAAAAATTTCCAACGTAGCAATAGCCAATTCATAAGTTTCACAGTCCAAAATATACTTATACACATCCGGAGCAATGTAGTTGATTAGTATGTCCAACTTATTCAGAGATTGCTGATCCAACACACCCAAAAAGTTTTTAAATGTACGATACCAATGTTTCCATTGATCATCCACTCCTGCAGAATTAGGGTCAACATTAAATCGTTCCGGTCGAAGATATCGTTCCATTATAGCAAAAGGTTAATAAATTGAAATAAAGAGTAGCTTGCCTTTCAAAAGCTAGGCTTTATTAACCTTAAAAAACCAGCAGTACATGTTAAGCACCCAGTCTCAACCAAGCTGTAGAGAACTGAATTTAAGATGGCCACCACAGGTCACATGGAATCAACTAACCAATAAGTTTACAGCATATATCTCAAGGCAGGAAAACAGGCAACCAATTACAATGCTTCTTATAAAACAAGAATAATCACCACAGTGTGCAACGCCTTTTTGGCGCTCCAGACGGGAAATTCAGTGGTGCCCCCCTCCGTAGCGCCTGGCGCTATTAGTGACAGTTTTCCTGGGCCTTACCAAGTCGCTCTCGGGCTGGAGGAGCGTTATTTAAAGGGGACTGGTGTGGTTTAAAAACGGCACACATTTCTGGTGCACAACTTCCTCGAGAGCTACAAAGAGTTGCTGACCTGCACACTGAGAGCCATTTGACCACTGGGCCCACGCTGGCAGAGGAACAGCAGCCTTCTGACCATCGCCTTGCTGTTGGTGAGCCTTTACAACGGGGAACCTTCCTGTGGGCACTTATTATGGGGGCTGCATTGGAGGAGAACGTCCTGCTGCTGAATCATCTGGAAAGGGCACTGAGACGCTGGGAGAGTGGGGCGGGCATGGCCAGACGGAGGAGGGCCAACAGACGTCGCCACAGCAGACCTTACACTGGCAGGGTTTTCCGACAGCAGTTTTCCTACATGAACATGCCGGAGGAGCAGTGTGTCAGAAGGCTGCGATTTAGAAAGGAGGTGGTGACTGAGCTGTACCAGCTGCTTCAGCCAGATCTGCAGCCGGTCTGATACCCCCAAGCCTGTGAAGGGCAAGATGCATGTAAATAGCAGGCATGGCCATTGTAAATGAAGAAAGTGTTTCATTACACAAAATGTGGTTCCTTCAAACATGAGAAAGCTATGGCAGCAGAAAGCAAAACTAATACATTGACACATAACTGCCTCTCACACCCGGGAGACTGTCCAAAACATAAATCACATTCCGACCATCTTCCTTGGCCTTGATTCCACTGCGCCAACCAAAGCATCCAATGCCCCAGCAGTGAGGCGTTCCGCCCTCTGCCTCACCCTTTCCATGTCTTGCTAGGCTGGTGCGCCACAGGTAGGCTCCCACCGATTTGAAGGCCTACAAGGCAGTGAGTGTGTCTGATGATGCCAATTGACCTGCCCCTTTAAGAGCTGGCCGGCGCCACTGTGTCTCAGGGAACGTGATTATTGAAAGCACCTGCGCTGTGCCCCGCCGCAGCGATATTGGGTAGCGCCTCCGCGTTAGCGCCTTAAGAGTCGCGTGCAGCGCCTGATTTACCGCCGCAAACACCATCGGGGCGCAACGACCCAATATCGCGCCAGGTGGCGCTAAGTCGCAGCTGGCAGTACCCTTAGTGCTTCGCCAGATCTAACGCTCCAAACGGGGCTATACCGAATTTCTAGGCCATATATATTCCTTGATTTTTGTTGTTTTTCCTTAGTTTGACCTCTGTATCCTCTTGTTGCTTTTTGCCCAAGGTTTATGTAGAAATTAAACTTTTTTTGTCATTTTTTAATGACAAAAAACACAAAAGTGTCAGGAGCTCATCTTCAGCGTGTCGCTCTCCCTGCCTCTCTCTCCCTCTCTCTCTCACTCTCTCTCTCTCTCACTCACTCTCACTCCCTCTCACTCTCTCTCTCTCCCTATCACTCTCTCTCTTCCTCTCCCTCTCTCTCCCTCTCCCTCACTCTCTCTCTCTCACTCTCTCCCTCCCTCTCTCTCCATCTCCCCATCTCTCCATCTCACTCTCCCCCTCTCTCTCTCTCACCCTCTCTCTCTCTCCCTCTCTCCCTCTCCCTCTCACTCTCTCTCTTTTACGCTCTCTCTCTCCCTCTCTCTCTCTCGCACCCTCTCTCTCACCTTCTCTCACTCTCTCTCTCTCTCTGTCTCTCGCACCCTCTCCCTCTCTCTCTCTCTATCACTCTCTCTCTTTCTCGCTCTCTCTCACCCTCACCCTCTCTCTCTCTCTCTCGCACCCTCTCTCTCACTTTCTCTCTCTCTCTCACCCTCTCTCTCTCTCGCACCCTCTCTCTCGCACCCTCTCTCTCGCACCCTCTCTCTCTCCCCCTCTCTCTCTCTCCCTCTCTCCCCCTCTCCCTCTCTCCCTTTCCCTATCACTCTCTCTCTCTCTCACTCTCTCTCCCTCCCTCTCTCTCTCCATCTCCCCATCTCTCCATCTCACTCTCTTCCTCACTCTCTCCCTCTCTCTCTCACCCTCTCTCTCTCTCTCCCCCTCTCCCTCTCACCTTCTCTCTCTCTCTCTTTGTCGCTCTCTCTCACCCTCACCCGCTCTCTCTCTCTCCCTTTCTCTCTCTCTCCCTCTCTCACTCTCTCGCAACCACTCTCTCTCACCCTCTCTCTCACTTTATCTCTCTCTCTCACCCTCTCTCTCTCTCGCACCCTCTCTCTCACCCTCCCTCTCTCTCTCTCTCCCTCTCTCTCTCTCTTTTCGCACCCTCTCAATTCACTTCATTTCAATTCAAATCGCTTTATTGGCATGACAAGGTACATCTTATGTTGCCAAAACATCGAAAAACATTTATGGTTGTACACATAAACGCAGATCTATCCATACACTGTATAAACAGATATATCCCTGAGTGTATAAATATACATTCGTATAGTTTGTATATATTCTTTTCTTAGATTTAATGGTTGTCCCTCTGTTTATGGCAAGCTGTAACATAGTTTGCCGCTAAGGTTACACAATTTCTCTGTTCCCCTAATAGGTATGGGAGTTTTTGGTCGTCATTCAAATTTCTGAATTCAGGGCATATTTTTGTGAATTTTGGGTAGAAATTCTCCCTGATGCCCTGATATTTTCCACAAGCTGTGAGGAAGTGCATCTCTGTCTCCACCACTCCCTGACTGCAGTGAGAGCATATCCTGTCCTCTCTTGGTAGCCGGGTCTGCCTGTGTCTACCTTTTTCGATCGCCAGGCTATGTTCGCTAAGCCTGTACATTGTCAAGGTTTTTCTCAGTTTGCTATCCTTTACCATGGTCAGGTAATCAGCCATGTTGTATTGTCTGTTTAGGGCCAAGTAGCAATTGAGTTTGCTTTGGGTTTTTGTTGTTTCTGCCCAATATGACAGATATTTTTCCTTTTGCTTAGCGACGATTGTGTTGGGTCGAATTCTTTGTGTTACGCTGTCACTGTCCTGGGGCTGGTTATTGTTAGTAGTGTTAGTAGTTACTTCACTGAGTCCCAGGACTAGTTGACTGAGGGTATTCTTCTTTATGGTCCTCTCTTGGCATTTCAGGGCTTCGTAATGATAGCATTGGGGGTTGCTCATTTCTAGGTGTTTCCAAAATTTGGTGGCTCTTTTTTGGATAGTGATTATTAATGGATATTGGCCTAGTTCTGCCCTGCATGCATTGTTTATGGTTTTCCTTTGAGTCCGGAGGATACTTTTACAGAATTCTGCATGTAGGATCTCAATTAGGTGTTTGTCCCATTTTGCAAATTCTTGTTGCGTTAGCGGTCCCCACACCTCACTGCCATAGAGTGCAATTGGTTCAATTACTGATTTAAAAATTTTGAGCCAAATGCTAATTGGGATTTCTATTTGGATTGATTTTTTAATGGCATAGAAAGCCCTTCTAGCTTTCTCTTTCAGTTCATTCACAGCCAGATGAAAATTTCCCGTAGAGCTGATTTTTAAGCCCAAGTATGTGTAGTTAGTGGTTTGTTCAATTTTAGTTGTTCCTAGTGTGAACTTTATTCTGGGTCCCTGATGTTTGGATCTTTGCTGGAACACAAGGACTTTGGTTTTTTGGGGGTTTATTGTCAGGGCCCAGGTCTGACAGAATGACTCTCTCTCTCACCTTCTCTCTCTCTCTCTCTCTCTCTCTCTCTCTCTGTCTCTCGCACCCTCTCCCTCTCTCTCTCTCTCGCTCCCTCTCTCTCTCTCGCACCCTCTCCCTCTCTCTCCCTCTCTCTCCCTCTCTCTCTTTGTCTCCCCCTCTCTCTCACCCTCTCTCGCTCTCTCTCTCACCCTCTATCTCCTCTCTCACCCTCTCTCCCTCACTCTCTGTCTCACCCTCTCGCTCCTCTATCTCACCCTCTTTCTCCTCTCTCTCATCCTCTCTCTCACCCTCTCTCTCCCTCCCTCTCTCTCTCTCTCACTCTCTCTCTCTCTCACCCTCTCTCAATTCAATTCAATTCAATTCAAATCGCTTTATTGGCATGACAAGTTACATCTTATGTTGCCAAAGCATCAAAAAACATTCATGTTTGTGCACAAAAATACAGATCTATCCATACAGTGTATAAACAGATATATCCCTGAGTGTATAAATATACATTCATATAATTTATATATACTCTTTTCTTATATTTAGTGGTTGTCCCTCTGTTTATGGCAAGCTGTAACATAGTGTGCCGCTAGTGTTACACAATTTCTCTCTTCCCCTAGTAGGTATGGGAGTTTTTGGTCGTCATTCAAATTTCTGAATTCCGGGCATATTTTTGTGAATTTTGGGTAGAAATTCTCCCTTATGCCCTGATATTTTCTACAAGCTGTGAGGAAGTGCATCTCTGTCTCCACCACTACCTGACTGCAGTGAGAGCATATCCTGTCCTCTCTTGGTAGCCGGGTCTGCCTGTGTCTACCTTTTTCGATCGCCAGGCTATGTTCGCTAAGTCTGTACATTGTCAAGGTTTTTCTCAGTTTGCTATCCTTTACCATGGTCAGGTAATCAGCCATGTTGTATTGTCTGTTTAGGGCCAAGTAGCAATTGAGTTTGCTTTGGGTTTTTGTTGTTTCTGCCCAATATGACAGATATTTTTCCTTTTGCTTAGCGACGATTGTGTTGGGTCGAATTCTTTGTGTTACGCTGTCACTGTCCTGGGGCTGGTTATTGTTAGTAGTGTTAGTAGTTACTTCACTGAGTCCCAGGACTAGTTGACTGAGGGTATTCTTCTTTATGGTCCTCTCTTGGCATTTCAGGGCTTCGTAATGATAGCATTGGGGGTTGCTCATTTCTAGGTGTTTCCAAAATTTGGTGGCTCTTTTTTGGATAGTGATTATTAATGGATATTGGCCTAGTTCTGCCCTGCATGCATTGTTTATGGTTTTCCTTTGAGTCCGGAGGATACTTTTACAGAATTCTGCATGTAGGATCTCAATTAGGTGTTTGTCCCATTTTGCAAATTCTTGTTGCGTTAGCGGTCCCCACACCTCACTGCCATAGAGTGCAATTGGTTCAATTACTGATTTAAAAATTTTGAGCCAAATGCTAATTGGGATTTCTATTTGGATTGATTTTTTAATGGCATAGAAAGCCCTTCTAGCTTTCTCTTTCAGTTCATTCACAGCCAGATGGAAATTTCCCGTAGAACTGATTTTTAAGCCCAAGTATGTGTAGTTAGTGGTTTGTTCAATTTTGGTTGTTCCTAGTGTGAAATTTATTTTGGTTCCCTGATATCTGGATCTTTGCTGGAACACAAGGACTTTGGTTTTTTGGGGATTTATTGTCAGGGCCCAAGTCTGGCATTACGACTCCAGCAGATCCAGGTTCTGCTGTAGACCCTCCTTAGTTGGTGACAGCAGAACCAGGTCATCTGCATAGAGGAGGAATTTAACCTTGGATTCATATAGGGTGAGGCCGGGTGCTGTAGATTGTTCAAGTAGTTTTGCCAATTCATTTATGTAAATATTAAAGAGTGTCGGTGAGATTGGCGAGCCCTGCGTCACCCCCCGCCCCTGTGGGAAGTATTTTGTTTGTTTGTCTCCAATTTTAACTGCACATTTGTTGTTTGTATACATTGATTTAATTACATCATATGTTTTTCCCCCTACCCCGCTTTCAATAAGTTTCAGGAATAAACCATCATGCCAGATGGAATCGAAAGCCTTCTGGAAATCTATAAAGCATGCGTAGATTTTGCTTTTGTTTTGATGAACGTGTTTGTCAATTAGGGTCTGTAGGGTGATGATATGATCTGATGTTCTATAGTTTGGCAGGAATCCAATTTGGCTTTTACTCAAGACATTGTGCTCCTCAAGGAAGTTTATAAGTCTTTTGTTTATGATACTACAGAATACCTTCCCCAGGTTACTGTTTACACAGATGCCTCGATAGTTATTTCGGTCGACTTTGTCCCCACTTTTGTATATGGGCGTTATGAGTCCTTTCTTCCAGATATCAGGGAAGTAACCGACACTCAGAACCAAGTTGAAGAGTTTTAGGATAGCTAGTTTCATTTTATCGTCTATGTGTTTAATCATCTCGCTTAGTATGCCGTCTGCCTCGCAAGCTTTTCCTGGTCGCAGGTCCTTGAGTTTTTCAAATAGTTCTTTTTCTGTTATTATGGAGGGTTTGGGTTATCTTTTATGGCCATTTCGAGCTTTTCCAGTTTTTTGCATATTTGGTGTTGCTCTGGCCTTAGTGTGTTTTTCTGGTATAATTTTTCAAAGTGGTTTTCCCATGTGTCTCCATTTTGGATGGCCAATTCGTCGTGTTGTTTTTTGTGTAATGTATTCCAGTTGTCCCAGAAACAATTGGAATCAATGGATTCCTCAATGGAGCTGAGTGTATTCTTAGTATACTGCTCTTTTTTGGTTCTGAGCGTGTTTCTGTATTGTGTTAGTGTCTGACAATAAGTAAGGCGTAATTCCTCGTTTTCTGGATGTCTGTGTTTTTGGTTTGATATTTTTCTAAGTTTTTTCCTCATGTTATGGCAATCTGGGTCAAACCATTTTTCATAGTTTTTTGTTTTGGGTTTGTTCTTGCGAGCTTTCAAGTTTGACCTTGTTGCCAAATTATCAAAAATATTGTTTAGGTTATTCACTGCCCAGTTTACGCCTTCTTTATTGTGAGTGTATATGTTATCCAGAAAGGTGTCCAAGAGAGCTTGACTTGATTCATTGCTAATTGCTTTCTGGTATTTTTCCGTGCTGTTTTTGGCCCATCTGTACGATTTTTTGGTGTTGTACAGCTTACTGGGTTGTGTTTTTGTGTTGGTTGCTTCTGTCTTTTTAAGATACATAGTAATTTGACTGTGGTCTGACAGTGTTGTTTGTGGTTTGACTGTGAATGCTCTGAAAGAGGATGGGTCCAAATCCGTAATCATATAGTCTACGGTGCTACAGCCAAGAGGTGAGCAATAGGTCAATCTTCCTAGGAGGTCTCCCATGAACCTACCATTGACAGTGCACAGACCCAGGCTTCGACAGAGCTGCAGGAGCTGTTTTCCGTTGGTATTTGTCTGCTTGCCGCAGTTATGCCTGTATGGAAGGGAAGGGATATCGAAGTGGTTATTCCCGAATATGTAATTGTTTCCCTGATTATTGGTGAAGTCTGGTTCTTCGCCAGTTCTTGAATTGAGGTCACCACAGATCAACACGTTCCTCTGGGCCTGGAATTGGATAATCTCCCTCTCAATGTTGGAGGTGTCTTCTTTAAAGTACGGGGATTCCATTGCGGGGATATAGAGTGCGCAAATGAAAACATCTTGGGTGTTACAGATAATCCCCCTCTCAATTTTGAGCCACATGTGGTTTTCGCCCTTTTTTATAAATTTGATGCAATTCTTAAGCTCTGTTTTAAACCAAATCAGTATGCCTCCGGAGTCTCTGCCTTGGGTTACTCCTGGTAATTTATTGGAGGGGACCACCAGCTCTGTGTACCCTTGGGGACGGCCAGTGTGTCCTTTTCCTTTATACCAAGTTTCCTGTAAAATGATAATATCTAGATCTTTAGTTTCATCTATGAACTCTCTCTCTCTCTCCCCCTCTCTCTCACCCTAACTCTCTTTCTCTCTCTTACCCATTTTCTCTCTCCCTCTCTCGCTCTCTCCCTCTCTCTGTCTCTCTCTCGCTCTCTCTCTCTTCCTCTCTCTCTGTCTCTCTCTCCCTCTGTCTCTCTCTCTCGCACCCTCTCCCTCTCTCTCTCACCCTCTCTCTCTCTCAGTCCCCCCCTCTCTCTCTCACCCTCTCTCTTTCTCTTGCTCTCACCCTAACTCTCTTTCTCTCTCTTACCCTCTTTCTCTCTCCCTCTCTCCCTCTCTCGCTCTCTCCCTCTCTCCCTCGCTCTGTCCCTCTGTCGCTCTCTCTCTCTCTCTTCCTCTCTCTCTGTCTCTCTCTCCCTCTGTCTCTCTCTCTCGCACCCTCTCCCTCTCTCTCTCACCCTCTCTCTCTCTCTCCCTTTCTCTCTCTCCCTCTCTCTCTCTCCCCCTCTCCCTCTCTCTCCCTCTCTCTCTCTCTCCCCCTCACTCTCTCTCTCTCTCTCCCCCTCACTCTCTCTCTCTCTCTCCCCCTCACTCTCTCTCTCTCTCTCCCCCTCACTCTCTCTCTCTCTCTCCCCCTCTCCCTCTCTCTCCCTCTCTCTCTCTCTCCCCCTCACTCTCTCTCTCTCTCCCCCTCTCTCTCTCCCCCCCTCTCTCTCTCCCTCTCTCTCTCTCCCCCTCTCTCTCTCTCTCACCCTCTCTCTCCCTCTCAAATTCAAATTCAAATCGCTTTATTGGCATGACAAGGTACATCTTATGTTGCCAAAGCAGCGAAAAAACATTTATGGTTGAACACATAAACGCAGATCTATCCATACAGTGTATAAACAGATATATCCCTGTGTGTATAAATATACACTCATATAATATGCATGTAATCTTTTCTTAGGTTTAATAGTTGTCCCTCTGCTTATGGCAAGCTGTAACATAGTTTGCCGCTAAAGTTACGCAATTTCTCTGTTCCCCTAATAGGTATGGGAGTTTTTGGTGGTCATTCAAATTTTTGAATTCAGGGCATATTTTTGTGAATTTTGGGAAGAAATTCTCCCTTATGTCCTGATAGTTTCCACAAGTTGTGAGGAAGTGCATCTCTGTCTCCACCACTCCCTGACTGCAGTGAGAGCATATCCTGTCCTCTCTGGGCAGCCAGGTCTGCCTGTGTCTGCCTTTTTCGATGGCCAGGCTATGTTCACTAAGTCTGTCTCTCTCTCTCTGTCCCAAACTCTCCCTATCTTTCCCTCTCATAGAAACATAGAAGATAGGAGCAGGAGTAGGCCTTTCAGCCCTTCGAGCCTGCTCCGCCATTCAATGAGATCATGGCTGACCATCCAAATTCAGTACCCTGTCCCTGCCTCCTCCCCATATCCCTTGATCCCTTTAGCCTCAAGAAATATATCCAACTCTTTCTTGAATATATTTAATGAACTGGCCTCCACCGCCCTCTGTGGCAGAGAATTCCACAGGTTTACCACTCTGTGGGTGAAGAAATTCCTCATTTCAGTCCTAAATGGCTTACCCCTTATCCTTAGAATATGACCCCTGGTTCTGGACTCCCCAGCCATCAGAAACATCCTTTCTGCATCTAGTCTGTCCAGACCGGACAGAATTTTATAGGTTTTGATGAGATCCCCTCTCAATCTTCTAAACTCCAGTGAGTATAAGCCCAATCGACACAATCTCTCCTCGTACGTCATTCCTACCATCCCAGGTATCAGCCTGGTGAATCTTCGCTGCACTCCCTCCATGGCAAGAACGTCCTTCCTCAGGTAAGGTGACCAAAACTGCACACAATACTCAAGGTGCGATCTCACCAAGGCCCTGTACAACTGCAGCAAGACATCCTTGTTCTTGTACTCGAACCCTCTTGCTACGAAGGCCTACATACCATTTGCCTTCTTAACCGCCTGCTGCATCTGCATGCTTACCTTCAGCGACTGGTGCACAATAACACCCAGGTCTCTTTGCACTTCCCCTTCTCCCAATCTATTGCCATTCAAGTAATAATCTGCCTTCCTGTTTTTGCCACCAAAGTGGATAACCTCACATTTATCCACATTATGGTGCATTTGCCATGTTTCTGCCCAATTACCCAACCTGTCCAAACCGTACTGGAGTTTCATGACATCCTCCTCAAAGCTTACCCTCCCACCCAGCTTTGTGTCATCTGCAAATTTGGAGATATTACATCCAATTCCCTCGTCCAGATCATTAATATATATTGTGAACAGCTGGGGTCCTAGGACCGATCCTTGCGGTACCCCACTAGTCACTGCATGCCACTCGGAAAATGACCCGTTTATTCCAACTCTTTGCTTTCTGTCCGCCAACCAGTTCTCTATCCAAGTCAATGCCTTGCCCCCAATCCCATGTGCCTTAATTTTGCACGCTAATCTCTTATGTGGAACCTTATCGAAAGCCTTCTGAACGTCCAAATACACCACATCCACTGGTTCTCCCTTATCTATTTTACCAGTTACATCCTCAAAAAATTCCAGTAGATTAGTCAAGCATGATTTACCTTTTGTTATTCCATGTTGACTTTGTCCGATCCTGTCACTGCTTTCCAAGTGCTCTGCTATTACATCTTTTATAATAGACTCTAGCATTTTCCCCACTACTGATGTCAGGCTTACCAGTCTATAATTCCCCGCTTTTTCTCTACCACCTTTTTTGAATAGTGGGGTAACATTAGCTACCCTCCAATCCATGGGTACTGTTCCAGAGTCTATCGAGTTCTGAAAGATGACCAGCAATGCATCTACTATCTCTAGGGCCACTTCCTTAAGTACCCTGGGATGTATACCATCAGGCCCAGGGGATTTATCGGCCTTCAGTCCTATCAATTTTCCGAACACCATTTCCCTACAAATACTGATTTCTTTCAGTTCGTCCCTCTCATTAGACCCTATGTTCTCTGGCATCTCTGGGAGGTTATTTGTGTCCTCCTTTGTGAAGACAGAACCAAAGTATGTATTTAGTTGGACTGCCATTTCCTTGTTTCCCATTATAAATTCCCCTGATTCTGACTGCAAGGGACCTACGCTTGACTTCACCAATCTTTTTCTCTTCACATATCTATAAAAGCTTTTACAGTCAGTTTTTATGTTCCCTGCTAGCTTACTCTCATATTCTATTTCCCCTTTCTTAATTAATCCCTTTGTCCTCCTTTGTTGAATCCTAAACTGCTCCCAATCCTCAGGATTATTGCTTTTTCTAGCCAATTTATATGTCCTCTCCTTGGATCTTATGCTATCCCTAATTTCCCTTGTTAGCCACGGTTGAGTCACCTTTTTTGTTTTATTTTTATGCCAAACTGGGATGAACAAGTTCTGTAGCTCATCCATTCGGTCTTTGAATGTTTGCCATTGCCTATCCACCGTCAACCCTTTTGAGTGCCATTCCCCAATCAATTCTACCCAACTCGCTCCTCAGACCATTGTAGTTTCCTTTATTTAATTTGAGGACCCTTGTCTCTGAGTCAACTACTTCATTCTCCATCTTAATGAAGAATTCGATCATATTATGATCGCTCCAACCCAAGGGGCCTCGTACAACAAGATTGCTAATTAATCCTTTCTCGTTACATAATACCCAGTCTAAGATGGCCTGATCTCTGGTTGGTTCCTCGACATATTGGTCCAGGAAACCAGCCCATAAACACTCCAGGAATTCCTCCTCCACAGTATTGTTACTAATTTGGTTGGCCCAATCTATATGTAGATTACAGTCACCCATGATGACTCTGTGCCCTTATTGCATGCTTCTTTAATTTCCCTTTTAATGCCATCCCCAACCTCCGCCTTACTGTTTGGAGGTCTATATACCACTCCCACTAATGTTTTTTTCCCCTTAGTATTTCTCAATTCTACCCATACAGATTCCACATCATCAGAGCTAATATCCTTCATTACAATTGTATTAATCCCTTCTTTAACCAGTAATGCTACCCCACCTCCCTTTCCTTTTAGCCTATCTTTCCTGAATATTGAATACCCCTGGATGTTGAGTTCCCAGTCTTGGCCATCCTTGAGCCATGTTTCCGTAATCCCAACCAAATCATATTCGTTTACCTCTATTTGCGCAGCCAATTCATCCACCTTATTACAAATGCTCCTCGCATTAAGACACAAAGCCTTCAGGCTTGTTTTTTTAACGCTCTTAGACCTATTAGAATTATTATTTACTGTGGCCATGTTTGATTTAAACCGTTGATTTCTCTGACTGACACTTTTGTTTTTCTCCTTCCTATCTTTTGCTTTTATCCCTGTTTTCCTTCCCTCTGGCTCCCTGCTCAGGTTCCCAACCCCCTGCCATTTTAGTTTGAACCCCCCCGAACAGTGCTAGCAAACTTCCCCGCAAGGATATTTGTCCCGCTCTGGTTCAGGTGCAACCTGTCTGACTTGTACAAGTCCCACCTCCCCCAGAAGCAGGCCCAGTGATCCAGGAAACTAAAGCCCTCCCTCCTGCACCAACTCCTTAGCCACGCATTCATCTGCTCTATCCTCCTATTCCTATACTCACTAGCACATGGCACCGGGAGTAATCCAGAGATTACAACCTTTGAGGTCCTACTCTTTAATCTGCTACCTAGCTCCCTAAATTCTTGCTGCAGGACCTCATCCCTCTTCCTACCTATGTTGTTTGGTCCCAATGTGAACCACGACCTCTGCCTGTTCACTCTCCCCCTTCAGGGTGCCCTGCAGCCGTTCAGTTACATCCTTGACCCTGGCACCAGGGAGGCAACAAACCATCCTGGAGTCACGTTTACGGCCACAGAAACACCTATCTGTTCCCCTTACGATAGAATCCCTACCACTATTGCTCTCCCACTCTTTTTCCTCCTTTCCCGAGCAGCAGAAGCACCCCCTGGTGCCAGGAAGTTGGCTGCTGCTGCCTTCTCCCTCTCACTCTCTCTCTCTCTCTCTCACTCTCTCTCCCTCCCTCTCTCTCTCTCTCCATCTCCCCATCTCTCCCTCTCACTCAATTCAATTCAATTTCAATTCAAATGCTTTATTGGCATGAAAGTTTACAGGGAACCATATTGCCAAAGCTTACATAACAAAAAGTACAGTTTTCCAACATTCTGTAGGTGTCAAGCAATTTTGACCTTCGTTGGGTACAGACAATATTAATTTAAACAGTCATTGACCCTCGTTGGGTACATTCAGTATTAATTTTTTAAACAGTCGTTGGTACATTCGGTATTGATTTAAACATTCTTAATGTTTTATATATGCTATGGGTGTGCTCGTTAGTCCCTCACTGTTCCTCAGGTTGTGACATGTTGTTACATATTGGGCACCAAGGTATGGTCTGTCTCCTTCTCCCAGGGCTAATCTTAATTTTGACAGGTCATCCAATTCTTTGAAATCTGGGGTTGTTTGGCTGAGCTTGTCAAAATATATGTTTCTTGTTTTGTTGAATTTTTCGCATTTTAGGAGGAAGTGCATCTCTGTCTCAACCTCGCCGGCCAGACATTGATCACATATTCTATTCTCTCTAGGCTGCCAGGATTTCTTGTATCTTCCTTTTTCAATTGCCAGTTGGTGGTCGCTTAGTCTGTACCTGGTGAGGGTCTGTCTCTGTTTTCTGTCTCTGATGGTCGAGAGATAGTCTGCCAGTTTATATTCTCTTTTTAGGGCCCGGTAACATTCTAATCTGCTTTGGCTTTTGGTTATTTTGTTCCAATGTTCCAGGTAGGTTTCTTTGCATTGTTTAATGATTTGGTTCACTCGGATTGGTGTTTGGAGGGCAGTGTTGGTCTGGGACTGGTCAGGGTCCGGCTGAGTAGGAGTACTTAGTTTCAGTAGCAGCTGACTCAGGGGACTCATTTCTGGGTTCAGCTCTTGGGTCTGGAGGGCTTTAAAATGAAGGGTGTCTGGGGAACTAGATTTGAGGTGATTTAGAAAGTTTAGTGCTCGTTTTTGGATGTTTATTATCAGTGGGTATCTGCCTAGTTCGGCTCTACATGCATTTGTTGGTGTTTTCCTTTGGGTGCGAAGAATGCTTCGGCAAAATTCTGCATGTAGGGCTTCTATTGTGTGTTTTTCCCATTTAGTGTAGCTATGGTGATTGAGTGGGCCCCATACTTCATTACTGTACAGCGCAATGGGCAGGATTATGCTGTCAAATATTTTGAGCCAGATTTTGATTGGAATTTGGATGTTGTAGAATTTTCTTTTTATTGCATATAGGGCTCTTCGGGCTTTTTCTTTTAGTGCATTCACTGCTATGCTGAAGCTCCCTGATGCTGTGATGGTTAGACCAAGGTAAGTGTAGCTCATAGTGTGTCCTATGATGGTATCACTGAGAGTAAACTGGTATTTGTTTTCCTGACATCTGGGCCTTTTTTGAAAAATCATGATGTTGGTTTTCTTTAGATTTACTGTCAGGGCCCAATTTTGGCAGTGTTTGTCGAGTAGGTCTAATTGTTGCTGTAATCCTTGTTCTGTGGGAGACAGCAGAACCAGGTCGTCCACATAGAACAGGGATTTCACTTCCCCATCTAGGAGACAGAGACCCGGTGACTCGCTTTGCTCCAGTATGTCTGCTAATTCATTTATGTATATGTTGAACAGGGTCGGGCTCAAATTGCAGCCCTGCCAGATGCCTCTTCTCTGGGTGAAGAAACCGGTGCATTTGTCTCCAATTTTGACACCGCATTTATTTTTCAGATACATCGATTTAATAAGGTCATAGACTTTGCCCCCTATTCCACACTGAAGAAGTTTGTAATAGAGCCCTTCGTGCCAGATAGAGTCAAAAGCTTTCTTGAAGTCAATGAAACAAGCGAATATTTTCCCATTTTTTGTTTGGTGTATATGTTTTTCAATGAGAGTGTGAAGGGTATAGATATGGTCGGTGGTGCGGTGTTTTGGAAGAAAGCCTATTTGATTTTTTCTAAGGATATTATGTTTGTTAAGAAAATCCAGCAATCTACTATTTAGAATACTGCAGAATAACTTCCCTAGACAACTGTTGACACAGATGCCACGGTAGTTATTTGGGTCTGATTTGTTTCCACTTTTATATATGGGAGAGATGAGTCCTTGGCACCAGATATCGGGAAAACAGCCTGAACATAATATGATGTTGAATAACTTGAGTACAGCACCCTGCATCTCCATATTGCTGAGCTTGAGCATTTCATTTTTGATGTTGTCTGGACCACAGGCTTTCTTTAGGTGGAGAGATTTTGGTTTTTGTGGCCAATTCTTTCCAAGTGATTGGGAAGTCTGGAGGGTTTTGGTTGTCTTTAATTGTTGCTTCTAATGTGTGGAGTTTTTCTGTGACATGATGTTGACTTGGGTTTGTTTCGTTTATTGGGATGTCTTTGTAGAGGTTTTCAAAATGTGTTCTCCAGATGTCGCCATCTTGGATTGGTAATGCTTGCAATTGTGTTGTACTCAGGTTATTCCACATATCCCAGAATTGATTTTGATTAATGGAGTTTTCAATTTCTTCGAGTCTTTTGTGGGTATAATTTTGTGTTTTGTTCCTAATGGTGTGTTTATATCTTTTGAGGGTCTCATTGTATCTAATACGTAGGTCTGGATTGTTTGGTTGGCGATGCTTTTGGTTTGATATTTTTCTCAGGTCTTTTCTGGCATTTTTGCATTCGTGATCAAACCATTTCTCATTTTTTTGTCTTTTGTAACGTTTCCTCTTCTGTTTCACAAGGTCGGCTTTTACAGCTGCCTCATGGAAGATCATATTTATATCATCTATGGCCTTTTTTACACCATCTCTGGTGATCTCATATTGATTTTCTTTAAATTTTGATATTTTACTTGTGAGATCAGGTGAATTTAGTGCTGTGATGAATTTATCTCCACTGTCTGGGGCCCATTTGTATGTCTGGTTTATTTTATGGAGCTTACTGGGTTCCTTTTTTGTGTCTGTAGTTTGGGCAGAAAGTTTAAGGTACACATTTATTTGGTTATGGTCTGAGAGGGGGGATTGCTGCCTGACAGTGAATGTGTTGATATCGCAGGGGTCCAGGTCAGTGATTGTATAATCCACCACACTAGACCCAAGAGTTGAGGAATATGTGAGTCTCCCTAAGGAGTCCCCTCTGAACCTACCGTTAACTATGTACAGGCCTAAGGCTCGGCAGAGTTGCACTACCTCCCTACCGCTTTTATTTATTTCACAGTCAAGGTTGTTCCGATTTGCGATGGCTGGTGTGACATATAAAGGGGTCTGGCCAAACACATGGTTGTTGCCCTGTGGGTCTATGAAGTCAGGTTCACATCCGGTCCTTGCATTTAGGTCCCCACATAGTAGCACCTTTCCTTGGGCCTGGAAATGGCTGATTTCCATGTGGAGAGTATCAAATAACTCCTTTTCAAAATATGGCGATTCTATTGGAGGTATGTAGACCACACATAAGTAGACATCTTTTTTTGCTATTCCTATATTTTAATCTAATTTTAGCCATACATGTGATTTCCCCTGTTTTATCGGTGAGATGTGTTTGTCCAGTTCTCCTTTATACCACACCAAGATCCCCCCGGAGGTTCTGCCCTTGCGTGTCTTAGTGTTCTTTACTGAGGGCACAATGATTTCATGGTACATTGGGGGACAGTGGGTGGGCACGTCCTTTTGACACCATGTTTCTGTTAACACAATTATATCAATGTCTTTTATAGATTTTAGGAATTCAGGGTCTGTACTCTTCATCCCAAAAGTTGAGGAGCGGAGACCCTGGATATTCCGGCAGCTTATGTGGAAAGAACGCATCTATATAGTTCAAAAAAATGAAATAAAATGGACCTATTTTGTGGGACAGGTGTGAAAACACTAGTTTATATAATGCTAAATGACGATTTAGTATAAATTCCATAAGGCATGCACATACTGCTATCTAATAATAGTAATAATAAAATAACAATAATAATAATTTAGTACATTCTTCTCCGGCTTTCCATCAGGGTGCTTATCATCGTCATGATCTTTCTCAGTTCTTGGTCTACAGTCTGTGGTCTAGAGGGGGGTCTGGGGTCAGGTACAATAGCACGGTTCTGTTGCTGGTTTTGTATAGGGGGGTGGGGGACAGTGGTGGTCCTGTTTGGGTTAGGGCTCCCAATGGTAGAGGGGGTGGGAGGGGTGCGTCTTTTGGCAGTGTTTATGAGGTTTTTTGCGAAGATCCACATCCGCTGTTTGAGTAGATGTATTCCGTCATAGAGGTCCCTTGTGTTGATGTTTGGGTGATGGGCCAGGTGGACGTTGGGGAGGGCAGTACATCTCGTGTCGATCTCCCTGTTGGTGTTGTGGATTACATAGGCTGGGGTGTCCTCTCTGGGCAGTAGAGTGGAGATCACAATCCGCGCCTCGGGGAATTCCATGCTGGCCTTCTCCGCCATCCTGCTCACTGCTCTTGCAGTGCCTTCCCGTAGGGTGCGTAGGTCGTTTGTGCCTGTGTGGATCACAAGCCATTTTGGGCTTCCAAGAGATTCTCTGTTCAGGATCTTCATTGCCTGGCCTGTGTTGCTGCACCATTTTTTCAGGACTTGCAGACCTGGGAACATCCTCTGGGGGTCCAAAAACTTCCCGTTGGAGTCGGTCAGCAGGACCGCCTGAGGGGCTGGCTTTTCAGACTGGGTAGCAGTAGTCTGGGCAGGAATCGACTGAGGGCTGGTTGTTGGCTGAGTTTCTGGGGTAGGCTGTGAGACAGGAGCGGGGTTTGGGACCTGCGGTGTGTTCCTGTTCTGGTCGCAAGGTAAAGAGGGTGTGACATCCTCGTGTGGGGGGGCATCCGATGGGTTCTGTGTCCCTGTGTGTGTTGTTTTTGTGTCAGCAGGTTGTTGGACCTTAAGAGGTTTGTGTTGCCTTGCTGAGTTCATTTTCCTTCCTTTCTATGGCCTCCTTCGTTTTGTTTAGCTGAGTACGGAGTTCTTTGATCTCATTTCTTTGCTCCTCCACGATCTTTCTCAGCTCGTGGATGGTGGACTCATTTTCCGTTTTCAGCTGCTTGAGTTCCTCCTTCAAATTCTTGGCCTGTGTTTCCCTGTATTCATTGAAATCGAGTTCTAGTTTGGACAGACTCTCTTTCAGCAGTTTGTTTGCGTTGAGAGGTGTGGGAGGGGTGGAGATGGTCAGGGAGGTGTGTGCCTCTGCTGGCCTCTCTTCTTCTTCCTCCGCTTGGCTCTCTTCATCCTCTGTTTGGCTCTCTTTTGCCTCCTGTCCATTGGTCCTCTTTGTGTCTGCCTTAGTTTTCAACTGGGGGAATTCCTTTTCAAAGGAGTCCAAATTTTCTACATCCCCCTGTATCATGATCTTTCCTTTTTTGTTGTAGTAGCTTATAGTTAGCAAGGGGTCATCTTTATCTAGATTTCCATCTTTACATATTTTCAGTCTGCCTCCCATGCTAATACCTTCACTGGAGACGTGTGCGTAGTTTTTTTGTAAAGCCTCCTTCCATGAGGGAACGGAGTCGGTGTAGAATATGAGGTTGTTCTTCTTCCTAATCCCTTTGTGTGTGACATAGTCAACGTAGAGGACCTCTGGGTTATTTTGTAGTGTTATATCCTTGTGTTTATCCTTTGCCTTTATACTGTTGCATTTCTCAGGATATTTCACTTCCCTGCTTTGTGTCATTGTAGTTTTTTTTTTTTTCGTAGCTAGATAACTTTTTTTTTTCTTTTTTTTTGTGTCGTGTTCCACCTTATCCCACTTTTAGGTCCAAAATTGAGAGTTTTTCAGGGGCTCATCTTAGATATAGCTGCTCTTAAAAGTTTCTCCCTCTCTCTCTCTCACAGTATTTGGGAGTCGGTGCCTTCGGGCTGCTCCCCTCTCGGGCTGAATCTGTCTCTGGGCCTCAGTCTCAGGCCTGGGCCCTCGGGTTTTCTCAGGTTTCAGGCTCCTGGCTCGGGTTGTTTCTCTCTCTCTCGCTCACTCTCTCCCTCTCCCTCTCCCTCTCCCTCTCACTCTCTCTCTCCCTCTCCCTCTCACTCTCTCTCCCTGTCACTCTCTCTCCCTCTCTCTCCATCTCCCCATGTCTCCCTCTCATTCTCTCTCTCTCGCTCACTCTCTCCCTCTCCCTCTGACTCTCTCTCTCCCCCTCTCTCTCCCCCTCTCCCTCTCACCCTCTCTCTCACCCTCTCTCTCACTTTCTCTCTCTCTCACCCTCTTTCTTTCTTGCACCCTCTCTCTCTCTCTCTCGCACTCGCACCCTCTCTCACTCTCTCGCACCCTCTCTCTCACCCTCTCTCTCACTTTCTCTCTCTCTTTCACCCTCTCTCTCACTCTCTCGCACCCTCTCTCTCACCCTCTCTCTCACTTTCTCTCTCTCTCTCACCCTCTCTCTCTCTCTCTCGCACCCTCTCTCTCACCCTCACCCTCTCTCTCTCTCTCTCGCACCCTCTCTCTCACCCTCACTCACTCTCTCTCTCTCTCCCTCTCTGTCTCTCCCTCTCTCTCGTACCCTTTCTCTCCCTCTCTCTCTCTCTCACCCTCTCTCTCTCACCCTCTCGCACCCTCTCTCTCACCTTCTCTCTCTCTCTTTCTCTCTCTCTCACTCCCTCTCTCTCCCTCTCTGTTACAGCGTTATATTATCACATCATTAAATGGAACTACTTGTTACATTGTTATATGGAACTACTTTGGTTAGTGCATTTATACTGCTATGTGGCACACTGTGTCAGGCAGTGCACAGTGCAAGGTCGGACATCTTGTATCACTCCGCACCATGCGGCAGCAACATCATGAAAGCACTGAGTAAAAGCTGTAAACTAAAATGAGTTAAAAGTGTCTGTATTACATAGTAATAAGAACACAAGGGGACACAACATGGTGGCAGTGGTATAAGTGAGTACAACTTGTGCTATACGAACTATGAATAAGCCGGAAAGTGAATATATGAGCTGATCGTGAGTGCCGGTGCCTGCGGTGATTGAGTGTGAACCGTACGGGCAACTAAGATGGTGGCTGCTGCTGCATTGACTGTGCAAATGCAACCCCTCATGAACTGGGAAGCCGACGATATAGTAGAGGCATTCCGCAAGTTCAAACAGAAATGTGACCTTACATTCAAAAGCTTCCTGAAGGGTACTGCCAATGAGGAAAAGGTTAGTTACAGGAGAAAAAGGTCTAGATTTGTATAATAGCTGGAGTTTGACTGAAGAGGAAAAGGAAAACCCTGTGACAATCTTTGAGAAATTCAGCAACCATCTAGAGCCTAAATCCAATCACCGTATACACAGATACAAATTCCAGAGTCTAAGACAGGAACCCGGTGAAACAGCTGACAATTTCATGACAAGGCTGAGAAATGAAGCCAGCAAGTGTGCATTTAAGGAAATGGAGGAAAGGCTTGTGGACCAGCTGATATGGGGGTCAGCGCATGCAGAGGTACAAAAAGCCCTGATAGGGAAGGAAAAGCTCAAAATAACAGAGGCTATAGATACTGCGAGAGCTCATGAAGCCATGAAGCAGCAAATGAGAACACTGATTTCTCAAACGGCTGACATGCGGACGGCTTCTGAGACAGACAACAGAGTGGATACAGTGAGATAAAAGTACAACACACAAAGATATGCACATGACAACGGGAGAAACATGTGCAGAAACTGGAAGACCGCATGATTATACAGACAGGAGGAAATGTCCAGCATATGGAACAAGCTGCAATGCATGTGGCAAACTAAACCACTGGGAAAAGAGGTGTAGAACGAAGAAAGAAGGAACATACATCAAAAACAAAGGCAGACAGCAGAACCAGAGAAAGAAACACAATATCCATGCCATGGATGAGCAGGATGATGATGATTATGGTCATGGCAATACATTAAACATTGAAACCATAAAGGTACAGCTTCACGAGATGTCCAGAGCAGAAAATACTCCGAGGAGAGAATTGCACACCATCATCCAAATCGAAAAGAGGGTCAAAGGTCAGCCCACAACCATCAACTTAAAGTTGAAGCTGGACACAGGGGCTCAGAGCAACATTCTCCCATTGAGACTGTACCAGCAGATCTTTCCCAAAAACTTGAGAGAAGATGGCTACACGAAAAACGGTTGTTTAAAGGCAAGTAATATCACGCTGACAGCATACGGGGGGAGTGAGATTAAACAACTCGGAATAACCTTTGTCAAAGGGACACATAAAAGAAAGAACATCAACTGCATGTTCTATGTCACCGACACTGAGGGGCCAGCGATCCTGGGATTAAACAGCTGTGAGAAGTTGAGATTGATCTCAGTGAATCACGAGCTGACGGAAACATTGTAATGTATGTACCTTTAAGGGGGGAACTACTTTCTACAGCTCATGTACAGTACAGGCAGTGACCACACCTGTATATAACGCTGAGTAGTAATCTGTTGTTTCAGTTGCAGTCTGAGCCACGTTGAGTAAACATCGTTGTACCGTTCTCCGCAGTCTGTGTCTGATTATTACACGGACGTAACATTGGCGACAAGGCAGGTTCGAACCTACCTGCAACTCTGCATCACCTCCCGGGGACTCGTTCCTGGAGATCAGTGGCTTGGAGGTCAAGGCCAGAGACTCGGGCGTCGACCACGGGCAACCGCCCAGTCATCCAGCAGAGACTCGAGAATTGCGGGGGAGGCTGTCGAGAGCCAGGCTTGGCTTTCCAGTCGAGGTGATCCAGTGAAACGGGCTGGCAACAGGTAGTGCGCAGATCCTTCCCAGACAGCGGCGGGCTAGAGCCCGACCGAGCGGCACAGCAAAGGGCCGAGCAGCGTCGATGGGGGAGAGAGAGAGAGGGCAGAGCGCACAGGGCGCAGCCGGTGTTCAGGGGCTGAGCAGCGTCGGAGAGAGGGAGAGAGAGACGCGCAGAAACCGCAAGGCGCCGCAATTGCCACGAGGACCGCCGAGAGTGGTGTTGGCAGCAGTGCAGGAGAAGCACGCGAAACCTACAGGGCACTGCCATTGCCACGAGAACCACCTGGAGTGGTGTTGGCAGCAGCGGGGGAGGAAGGAAAGCGCGGGAGACGCCATTTTAAGCCATTGGGAGATGCCATTTTAAACCACACCCAAAATGCCGAAGAGTGGCAGTATCACCGCGTTTGACAATGAAGTCGAAGATTGGACTACATATGTCGAATGAATAGAGGTATACTGCAAGGCAAATGAGGTGTCAGATGACAAGAAAGCGTTGGTATTGTTAAATTTAATGGGTGCAAAGACGTATGGCTTATTACAAAATCTAGTAACCCCAGCGAAGTTAATGGAAAAGAGTTTTGAAGACATAGTAACGATACTACAGGAACATTTAAACCCCACACCGCTGCTGATAGCAGAAAGATTCAAGTTTCACAAACGGAACCAGCATAAGGATGAAAGCAATGCTGATTATTCAACAGAACTGCGCAAACTATCGAAATACTGCCAGTTTGGAGCAGGACTGGCAGATACCTTAAGGGACAAGTTTGTGTGTGGGCTTCAAAGTGAAGGAACCCAGAAACGGCTTTTATCTGAAAAGGACCTTACGCTGGAAAAGGCTTTCAGCATTGCGGTATCATATGAAGCAGCAGCACGGGGCGCTGCAGAGATACAATAGAGACCGCAAGAATATGGCACAAACGAAATGGCATATAGAACAGAGAAGTGCTATCGCTGCGGCAGAACAACACACGACCAGAATGATTGCTGGTTCAAAGGCAAAGTGTGCAGACAGCGTGGAAAAGTAGGACACATAGCACGAGTCTGCAGGTCGGGAAAGAAAACCAGCAATAAGAAACCTACCAAAGAAAAGTACAAGAAGGTACATAAGATGACGGAGAATAGTTCAGACGAACAAAAGAGTGATAACGACTCTGAAAGCAGGGAACTGAGTTGTCTGAAACTACATAATGTGATCACAACGGAGGATCACTGATGCGCTATCAATTACTCATAAAAGACTGAGAGTTAGAAGAGTAACTAAAGGCTTTTATTAACGACCGGTCCAGAAATACAAAGGGCTGGGGAGCAGTCACCTTTATACTAGGACCTGTGGGAGGAGTCAGCCGAGGCATGTCCAGGCATGTACACAGTGGAATACAAACAGGACAAACAGGAATACAAACAGTGGTTTACCACATTCACCCCTTGTTTAAAATTGAGTCCGGCGGGGTGAAGTGTATTAAAAGTTAGTGTATTGGAGTCTCTCCGGAGGTCTTGTCTGCCGCTGTGATCGGTGTGGCGACGGCAGGGGTAGTGAAGCTTCCGGCGTCGAGTCCAGCGTAGGCTGTGGCACAGGCGTGTCGTCCTCGTAGATGTCGAGCGGGTCGCGGGGCCCCGGCCTGCCGTCTGCTGGGGCTGGATATCGGATCGTGGGGGGGGGGGTGGTAGTGGGTAGTGGGTAGTGGGTTACTGCGGCCCCCGAGGGTGCAAGGTCTCTTATGGAGACTGTGTCCTCCCGCCCGTCCGGGTATGCGATTTAAGCATACTGGGGGTTGGCGTGGAGGAGGTCGACCCTCTCGACCAGGGGGTCCGTTTTATGGGTCCTCACGTGTCTTCTCAGTAGGACCGGCCCTGGGGACGTCAGCCATGGCGGTAGCGATGTCCCCGATGTGGACTTCCTTGGGAAGACAAACATTTTCTCATGAGGGGTGGCGTTAGTGGCAGTGCAGAGCAGTGACCGAATAGAGTGGAGCGCATCGGGGAGCACATCCTGCCAGCGGGAGGTTGGAAAGCCCCTAGACGTTAAGGCTAGCAGGACGGCCTTCCAAACTGTCGCATTTTCTCTTTCCACCTGTCCGTTCCCCCGGGGGTTGTAACTGGTGGTCCTGCTTGTGGCAATACCCCTAGTTAGCAGGTACTGACGGAGTTCGTCGCTCATAAACGATGAGCCCCGGTCGCTATGGATATAGCTGGGGAAGCCGAACAGGGTGAAGAGGTTGTTCAGACATTTAATGACCGTGGCACTGGTCATGTCCGGGCAGGGGATGGCGAACGGGAAACGGGAGTACTCATCAATAATATTGAGGAAGTACACATTGCGGTCGGAGGAGGGGAGAGGCCCTTTAAAATCAACGCTCAGGCGCTCGAAGGGGCGTGTGGCTTTTATCAGGTGGGCCCTGTCCGGTCTATAAAAGTGCGGTTTGCACTCAGCGCAGACTTGGCAGTTCCTGGTCATGGTCCTGACCTCCTCAATAGAGTAAGGCAGGTTGCGGGCCTTGATGAGGTGGAAGAACCTGGTGACCCCCGGGTGGCAGAGGTCATTGTGGAGGACCCGTAGTCTATCGATCTGCGCGCTGGCGCAGGTGCCACGCGATAGCGCATCCGGGGGTTCATTTAGCTTCCCGGGCCGGTACAAGATCTCGTAGTTGTAGGTGGAAAGTTTGATTCTCCACCTCAAGATCTTGTCATTTTTGATTTTGCCCCTCTGCTTGTTGTTAAACATAAAAGCAACTGAACGCTGGTCAGTGAGCAGGGTAAATCGTTTTCCGGCCAGGTAGTGCCTCCAATGACACACAGCCTCCACAATCGCCTGGGCCTCCTTCTCAACAGCGGAGTGTCTGGTCTCCGGGCCTTGGAGGGTTCGTGAAAAGAAGGCCACGGGTCTCCCCGCCTGATTGAGGGTAGCGGCCAGGGCAAAGTCGGACGCGTCGCTTTCCACCTGGAAGGGGATGGATTCGTCCACTGCGTGCATGGTGGCTTTGGCAATGTCCTCCTTGATACGGTGGAAGGCTAAGCGGGCCTCTGCCGTCAAGGGAAAAGAGGTGGACTTGATCAGCGGACGGGCCTTGTCTGCATAGTAGGGGACCCACTGGGCGTAATAGGAGAAAAACCCTAGGCACCTCTTCAGGGCCTTGAGGCAGTGGGGCAGTGGAAGTTCCATAAGGGGATGCATCCGGTCGGGGTCGGGGCCGATGACTCCGTGTTCCACAACACAGCCAAGGATGGCGAGGCGGTTTGTGCGGAATATGCACTTCTCCTTGTTATATGTCAGGTTTAGGAGTTGGGCGGTGCGGAGGAATTTTTCGAGGTTTGCGTCATGGTCCTGCAAGTCACGGCCGCAGATGGTCACATTGTCCAGATATGGGAAAGTGGCCTGCAACGCATTTTGATCTACCATCCGGTCCATCTCCCTTTGGAAGATGGAGACCCCGTTGGTGACGCCAAAGGGAACCCTAAGGAAGTGATAGAGGCGGCCGTTTGCCTCAAAGGCAGTGTACTGGCGGTCCTCAGGGCGGATGGGGAGCTGGTGGTACGCTGATTTCAGGTCAATGGTCGAGAAGACGCGGTACTGCGCGATCTGGTTGACCATATCAGCTATATGGGGGAGTGGGTAGGCGTCCAGCAGGGTGTAGCGATTTATTGTCTGGCTGTAGTCGATGACCAGGCGCTGCTTCTCGCTGGTCTTAACGACCACAACCTGGGCTCGCCAGGGGCTGGTGCTGCCCTCAATAATCCCTTCTTTCAGGAGCCGCTCCACTTCGGTTTTAATGAAAACCCTGTCCCCGGCACTGTATCGCCTGCTCTTTGTGGCGATGGGCTTACAGTCGGGGGTGAGGTTAGCAAACAGTGGTGGGGGGGTGACTCTGAGTGTGGAGAGGTTGCACCTGGTGCGCGGCGGGCAATTTGGAAGCTGCTGGCTGCGGACTGTGAGTGGGGGTAGGGGTCCACCGTACGCCATCGTAACACTTTTAAGGTGGCACTGAAAATCTAACCCCAGCAGGACGGCAGCGCAGAGCTCAGGCAGGACCAGAAGTTTAAAATTATCGTACACGGTCCCGTCTACTACGAGTGTCACCACGCAGTAGCCGCCGATGTCCGCCGACTGGGACTCGGAGGCCATAGAAATCCGCTGTTGCGCAGGCAGGACTGGGAGAGAGCAACGCCGCACCATGTCGGGGTGGATGAAGCTCTCCGTGCTCCCAGAGTCAAAAAGGCAGATTGTATCGTGGCCATTTACCTTAATGTCCATTGTGGAACTGGCCAGTTGGTGCGGTCTCGCTTGGTCCAGTGTAACGGATGCCAGCGTAGGGGTCGGTGTGTCGCTGCGGGTATCAGATGAGGCGGTGTCGGGGGCCTGCTGCGTCCCGGCTGTCGTCCAAGATGGCGGCGTCCATGATCCCCATGTGGCTGGAGGCGTCCAAAATGGCTGCTGTACCGGTGATTCGCACACGGCCGGGGAGGTTCAAAATGGCGGCCCGCATGGCCCACACGCGGCGCTGCTGGGGTTCGGGGTGGTTTTGGCCCTGCAGATGCTAGCGTAGTGTCCCTTCTTCCCGCAGCCCGAGCAGATCGCGTTTTTCGCCGGGCAGCGCGCTCTGGGGTGTTTTGCCTGGCCACAGAAGTAGCATTTCTGGCCTTGGGGCACTGCTGTCTGGCCTTGGGACACTGCTGCGGTAGTTGGGCCGTTGTTGGGGTGTGGCTGGGGTGGCACGGCGCTATGAGGCGGTCCTACCGTGTCCCAGGCTGTCATTCCCCGCGGCGTCCACGGTGCAGAGGAGTAGGCATCCATGCCCTGGTAGGCTGCATCCAACGATAGTGCGAGTTCAGAGGCCTTGTTGAGGTCGAGGTTACTCTGCTCCAACAGTCGCTGTCGTGTGTAATTGGATCTGTGGCCCGCTACAAAAGCGTCCCGGATAAGTTCCTCTGTGTACACGGCGGCCTTTACATCCTTACAACCACAGGCCCGGCCAAGCACAGACAGTGCCTGAAGGTATTCCACGGTCGATTCCCCAGGTTGTTGTTTACGACTCCCCAGGAGGTGCCTGGCGTACACTTCGTTCACTGGGAGCGTGTACTGGTCCTTGAGGAGCTTGATAGCGTCCGCGTACGAGGTCGCGTCTTGGATGACCGAGTACACTCGGTGGTTCACTTTGGAGGTCAGGACATCCAGTTTGTCCTCGTCCGATTTGATTGCTTCGGAGGCGGTCAGGAATTTTTCGAAACACTTAAGCCAGTGAGTAAACTTGGTGGATGAGTCCGCCTCCCGATGATCTAAGTCCAGGCATGCTGGTGTGAGGATCTTCTCCATTATAAAAATGTTGTTAATAAAATTGATGCGCTATCAATTACTCATAAAAGACTGAGAGTTAGAAGAGTAACTAAAGGCTTTTATTAACGACCGGTCCAGAAATACAAAGGGCTGGGGAGCAGTCACCTTTATACTAGGACCTGTGGGAGGAGTCAGCCGAGGCATGTCCAGGCATGTACACAGTGGAATACAAACAGGACAAACAGGAATACAAACAGTGGTTTACCACAATCACCGAACCATTTGGGTCACTATCAAGATAGCAGGAGTCCAGGTAAAGATGGAATTGGACACAGGATCAGCCCTAACAGTCATAAACCGATGGGACTACGAGCGGCTATTCTCACACATACCCTTGAGAGACACAAAAATTATTTTGACGACGTACACGGGGCAAAAAGTCTACCCCAAAGGAAAAATAAGGGTGACCGTTATATATAACAGTAAGGAAACACCAAAACTAGACCTGTATGTATTGCAAGATGGAGGACCACCATTAATGGGACGTGAATGGATCCAGAAAATACAACTGGACTGGCATTCCATACAGGCACTGACTGTGGCTGACAAAAAGGATGACGACGTCACATATGGGCGACTGTCAAAGATCCTAACTGACGTGAAAGAAGTGTTCCAGCAAGGACTCGGAACACTAAAAGGCATGACAGCGATGATTAAAATTGAAGAAGACGCAAGCCCAAAATTTTTTAAGGCCAGACCGGTACCTTATGCGATCCGCCCAGCCGTCGAAGCAGAGCTGGAGAGTCTGGAACGTTCAGGTGTACTGTCCAAGGTAGACTGGAGCGAGTGGGCTACACCCATCGTCCCTGTGATGAAAAAGTCGTTGAGCAGCACGCCTGGGGAACCAAGGAAGGTTCGCATCTGTGGGGACTTTAAGGTGACAGTGAACCCGGTCCTTTACACCGTACAATATCCACTTCCGCGGATTGAAGATACTTTCGCCTCGCTATCTGGAGGGAAACACTTCACCATGATTGATCTGGCCCAGGCGTATCTGCAAATGGAGTTGAAGAAGCATCAAAAAAATACCTCACAATCAACACCCATAAAAGGTCTCTACCAATACAACCGGCTGGTATTCGGGGTAGCATCAGCTCCGGCTATTTGGCAGAGGGCAATGGAACAAGTCCTGCAAGGGATCCCAGGGACCCAGTGTTATTTGGACAACATCCTGGTCACGGGCGAAAATGACAGTGATCACCTTGCCAACCTGGAGCAGGTGCTCACTAGATTGCAGGAATATGGGCTCCGAGCTAACCGCCCCAAATGCGAGTTTTTTAGAAAACAGATCTCGTATTGTGGCCACGTTATCGATAAAGAGGGGTTACATAAGTCCCCAGAGAAGATTGAGGCAGTAGTCAAGGCTCCAGCACCGGAAAATGTGTCACAACTGAGGTCGTTCCTCGGGCTGGTAAACGACTACCATAAGTTCTTGCCAAATTTGTCTACAATACTACACCCACTGAACACCCTACTGCAAACTGGGGTGCCATGGAAGTGGAGTGACAAATGTAGACGAGCTTTCCAGAAGAGCAAAACATTAATCACATCGAAAGAGGTGTTGGCCCATTACAACCCGGCAGTACCAATTCGGTTGGCATGTGATGCGTCACCCTACGGCATTGGAGCGGTGCTGTCGCACAAATTCTCGGACGGCTCAGAGAGGCCAATAGTCTTTGCGTCACGATCACTAACCTCAGCCGAGCGTAACTACGCCCAGATTGACAGGGAGGCCCTCAGCCTAGTGTGGGGAGTGAAAAAGTTCAATCACTACCTGCACGGGCAGAAATTCACCTTGCTGACTGATCACCAGCCTCTTGTCTCCATTTTTAATCCGAAGAAGGGCATTCTGGTGATGACTGCGCAACGACTACAAAGATGGTCACTTTTTCTAGGGGCGCACCACTATGAGATTGAATATAAGGGCAGGAAACAGCATGGAAATGCTGATGGGCTATCACGCCTGCCACTACCTACTGCGGAGGAAGCACCAGCAGTGGATCCTGTCGAAATATTCCATTCGACTATAGTTGAATACCTACCGGTAACTAACGCTTGTATCGAAAAGGAAACCCGAAATGACCCGACACTGTCTCGGGTATATGATTTGACGGTGAAGGAATGGCCAGCACATGGCGACTCACTGTTGCCAGCATTCTCGACAAGGAGAGAACAGCTGTCAGTGTGCCGGGGGACCTTGATGTGTGGATCCCGAGTGGTAATTCCACCCAAGTTAAGGGATAGAGTGCTCAATGAGCTTCATGAGGGTCATCTGGGAGGGGTAAAAATGAAAAGCCTAGCCAGGGCTTATGTGTGGTGGCCAGGAATCGATAAACAAATTGAGGACCTGACCAAGAGCTACTCAGGATGTCAGAAAGTCCAAAATGCACCACCACAGGCCCCTCTACACCCATGGGAGTGGCCCTCATCTCCATGGCAACGGGTGCATATTGATTTTGCTGGTCCATTCATGGACTCAATGTTTTTAATAGCCGTGGATGCGCACTCGAAATGGCCTGAGGTCATCAAAATGTCCTGCACCACCACGGAGAAAACTATTGCAGTCCTATGGACCATTTTTGCCAGGAATGGCTTGCCAGAACAGATTTGCTCCGACAACGGACCACAGTTTGTGTCCGAAGAGTTCTGGAGGTTCTTGAAAATGAATGGGGTAAGGCATTACACATCCACCCCGTATCATCCAGCCACAAATGGATTGGCTGAGAGGTTCGTACAAACCTTTAAGAAGGCAATAAAGGCTATGTACAATGACAACATTCCGCTGCAGCACAAGGTGGACAATTTCCTGTTCGCCTACCGGAATGCGACACATGCAGTCGCCAACCAGGCCCCAGCCATGATGTTCTTTAACCGAAGGTTAAGATCTCACCTGGATTTGCTCAGACCAAACGTACGAAGAGATGTTGAGAGTAAGCAATTCTAGCACATCCATGAGAAGCCAACAAGGAGCTTCAATGTAGGGCAACCAGTCTTGGCCCGCGACTACCGAACAGAAAAATGGCAGCCAGGAATGATATGCACACGGCAGGGCCCACTAATGTACACAGTGGACATTGGGGAGAGCATCGTGAGACGCCATGCTGACCAGACCCTAGAGTCACAGGAACAAGTCAACCCCATGCCTCGCCCATACGTACCTGGTGATGAACCCGACGTACAGGTCGCATCTACCCCAGAAACAGTAGCATCGGAAGCTGATGAACCAACCGACGACAGGGGGTCAGAATCACAAGCTGAGATCCAGATCAGCTGTATACTGGATAGGCATGTACAAAAATATCAAACAGATGGTTTCTGCATGTGGTATATGCCAGAAATACAGAAATGCACAACAGAAAGAGGAGATGATACCTAGTGAAATACTGTCAAGACCATGGCACACTGTTGGGGCAGATCTCTTCATGTGCAATCAAGAATGGTATCTCAGAGTGACAGATTACTATTCCAAGTTTCCTTTTGTGAGAAGGATGAAAGATCTGAGAGCCACAACTACCACCAGAATTGCAAAGAGCTTGTTTGCTGAACAAGGAATCCCGGAAAAGGTAATCTGTGACAATGGAACCCAGTTCACACCGAGTGAATTCAGAGCTCTGGCAGAAAAGTATGGGTTCAAAATAGTAACCTCATCCCCACATTTCCCAAGGGGACACGGGTTCATCGAAAGACAGATCCAGACTGTCAAGAGAACTCTCATCAAAAGTAGTGAGATGGGGGAAGACCAAGACCTTGCCCTCCTATCACTCAGATCAACACCACTGAAAGCAGACATGAAATCACCTGCAGAATTGCTGAATGGGAGGAAGTTTAAGACTACACTACCAGCAAAAATATATCCTCCCCAGGACCAGGAGGATTTCAGACAGAAGCTGGCAGAAGCACAAGTCGTAGGGAGCAAATATTACGATAAACATGCAAAGATGCTACTGTAGGAATTAACGAATTCCAACAAATAACGGAGATCGACACAAGAGAACAATCAAACAGGTCTTTACTCAACGGAGATGCCACGAGGACTGCCTGGGCAGTCCCGTGGTTTGCGACGTGACGTCATCGCGTTTGCCTACATTTTCCCGTGCTCTTAAAGGGGCCACGCCCCGTACATGCAAACTCTATATACAAAACACAGTAATGCCTAACACAATGGTACAGGTTTAGGCTGGTGTTAGAACATCGTTAAAGAGAATTATATACAGTTAGCCAGAGTCATTCAGTGGTTCTGCCACATGCGCCCCCCCCAGAATTCACTTTAACGGATAAAGTCAAACGGTGAGGGGGTCTGACAAGCCTGTCAGAACGACTCCTGTACTCTCGAGGCAGAGGCTGCTGGGCGGCTGGCGGTCTGGCGGGCGGACGCACTTGGTCTGCCGTAACGACGATGGGTGGCCGACTCCGTCTTGGCGGGTGTGCTGTCTCGATGGGGCGGTCGAGGTCTAAATGTGCTGACTTTAAGCGGTCGACCGAAATGTGGTCTGGTTTACCACCGACATCTACCGTGAAGGGACCGGTATATGGGGCCTTGAGCGGATCCCTATGTGCGTCATGGCGAATAAAAACGTATTCAGCCTTGTGAAGCTCCATGGGAACATGTGACCTCTGCTGGTCACCTCTTGGTGACTAGCAAGCTGGGCAGATGCGGACCATGGCTCCGTCGATGTTGGTAGGAAGTCCCCTGGGACTCGCAGCGGCTGACCATACACAAGCTCCGCTGATGAAGAGTGAAGGTCTTCTTTGGGGGCCGTGCGAAGGCCCAACAGGACCCACAGTAGCTTGTCTGCCCATCTAGCGTCCTGGAGGCTGGCCCTCAGGGCGGCTTTCATTGACCGGTGGAAGCGTTCGCAGAGGCCATTCGCCTGTGGGTGGTAGACTGTGGTGCGGTGTAATTTGACACCGAGTCCTTGGGCCACTGCATTCCAGAGTTCGGAGGAAAACTGCGGTCCCCTGTCTGACGAAATATCTGCGGGCACTCCGAAACGGGCGATCCAGGAGGAAATGAATGCCCTGGCCACGTCCGCCGAAGTAGTGGATGACAGGGGGACCGCCTCTCGCCATCTGGTGGTGCGGTCAACCATGGTCAGAATGTGTGAAAAACCATGGGAGGGTGGGAGTGGTCCTACCAGGTCTACGTTGACATGGTCAAAACGTCGCTCCAGAACTGTGAAGGCGGCCAACGGAGCTTTGATGTGGCGCTGTACCTTGGCCTTTTGGCAGACCACGCAGGTGTTGGCCCAGTCGCGGACATCTTTATGCATGCTATGCCATAAAAAATTTCACTGACATCAGTTTCTGAGAGGCCTTCATTCCAGGGTGTGACAACCCATGTATGGCATTGAACACTTTGCGGCGCCAGACGACCGGCACGACAGGGCGAGGATCCTGTACGAAGATGTCACACAACAGCGTGGTACCTGCCGAATGGAACTTGATGTCGGCCAACTGGAGACCAGTGATGGCCGTTCTGTAAACTTGGACTTCCGGGTCTGAGGCTTGGTCCGCTGCCATGAGGGCGTAGTCGATACCCACATGAGCCGTATAGATGATCGCGCAGGAGAGGCAGTCTGCCACCAGGTTGTCCTTACCGGCCACGTGCTGTATATCCGTGGTGAATTCGGATATGTAGGTCAGTTGGCGCTGCTGTCGGGCTGACCACGGTTCGGCGGTCTTGCACATTGCAAAGGTCAGTGGCTTATGGTCCACAAAGGCGGTGAAAGGACGTCCTTCCAGTAGGAACCGAAAATGGCGGATGGCCAGAAAAAGGGAGAGCAACTCCTGGTCGAACGTGCTGTATGCTCTCTCGTTCTGCCGTAGTTGACGGCTGAAGAATGCCAATGGCTGCCACGTCCCGTTCACCCACTGCTGTTGCACGGCACCGACTGCGTAGTCCGACGCGTCAGTGGTGAGGGCGATGGTGGCTCCTGGCAGCGGGTGCGCCAGCATAGTCGCGTTGGCTAAGGCGCTTTTGGTGTCGGCGAACTCTTGGGCCATGTCATCCGTCCAGTCTACCGGGTTCTTGCCAGTCTTGCCCTTGAGGGCCTCGTACACGGGCTGCATGAGTAGTGCCGCCTTAGGCATGAAACGGTGGTAAAAGTTTACCATGCCTAGGAATTCCTGCAGGGCCTTTATGTTCTGCGGGCGTGGAAAGGATGTCACCGCCTCTACCTTCGAAGGTAAAGGAACCACTCCCTCTGAGGTGATGCGATGCCCCAGGAAGTCAATTTGGTGCAGGCCAAACTGACACTTGGCCGGGTTGATAATCAGGCCGTGTTGGCTGAGGCGTCGAAAAAGGGTGCGTAGGTGACAGGTATGTTCTTCCTTAGTCGGACTGGCAATTAGAATATCGTCCAGGTAGACGAAGAGGAACTTGAGGTCCCACAGCACGGAGTCCATCAGGCGTTGGAAAGCCTGGGCGGTGTACTTTAACCCAAACGGCATCCGTAAAAACTCGAAGAGGCCGAATGGGGCGATGACTGCGGTCTTCTGGACGTCTTGTGGATGAACTGGGACCTGGTGGTAGCCCCGGACGAGGTCGACTTTTGAGGACACGGTGTTCCCTGCCAAATGAGCAGAGAAATCCTGGATATGGGGGATCGGGTACCGATCAGGAGTGGTGGCGTCGTTTAGTCGTCGATAGTCACCGCATGGCCGCCATCCGCCGCCAGGCTTCGGGACGATATGGAGGGGTGAAGACCAGGGACTATTCGACCGGCGAATAATCCCTAACCGTTCCATGGTTGCGAACTCCGCCTTTGCAACCGCCAACTTGCCAGGTTCCAGGCGCCAGGCCCGCGCGTAGACCGGTGGGCCGTTGGTGGTGATGTGGTGCTCCACACCATGTTTCGTGGCTGTGGAGGAGAACGTGGGTCTTGTCAGGTCGGGGAATTCGCTGAGCAGGCGAGCGAACTCATCAGGAGTCGGGAACGCACAGGAGACGGTGCGTGACGTCGTGTTACTGCGGTAACACGGAAGAGAATTAAAAGTAGATACGTTGATCAGCCGCCGGTTCCTAACGTCGACCAGGAGGCTGTTGGCGCACAGGAAATCCGCGCCGAAGAGGGGCTGGGAAACTTTGGCCATAACAAACTCCCAGTGAAAACGTTGCCCCCCGAGGCACAACTCCACTCGCCGTCTGCTGAAGGTCCGAATTGTTCCGCCATTGGCCGCTTCAAGGGCGGGGCCATGATTCCCCGTCTGCACATCGAGGGTGGACACGGGTATAATGCTGCACTGCGCTCTGGTGTCGCACAGAAAACGACGACCGGAGAGAGTATCAGTGATGAACAGCAATTTTCCCGCATTGCCGATCGCCATCGCGGCCGCGGGGTGCCCGTTAGACCCGTTCCTCGGTGGTCGCAGTGTCAGTTGTTGGTTTTTGTGGTGAAAACTGCAGGGAGGGCGGCAACGCTTCGCCTTCGCGCCGAACCGCGCGTGGTAGAAACACAGCCCAGCAGGCTGACGAGCTGGGGCGGCGTCTGCAGGGGATGGGCGCCTCGTGGCGGCGCAGTACTGCCGAGTTACAGCGAAAATTTTGTCAGCCTCCGCCGCGTGTGTTGCGCAGTCTTCAGTTTCAGATCTGGCCAGGGCAGCTTGTACCTGTTCAGGCAGTTGGCTGAGGGAAATCTCGCGGAATAGGAAACATTCCTGTTCTGAGCCCAGGAGTGTGAGCATTTGGCTCATCAACTCTGAAGGCTTGGAGTCCCCGAGCCCGGGCATAGCGATTAATCGACGGGCACGCTCCGATTTTGTGAGCCCGAAAACCTGCAGTAACCGCGCTTTGAGTGTTTCACACTTGCGCTCCGTTGGGGGGTTTTCGAGGAGGCTGACGATCCGAGAGGCGGTAGAGCTGTCGAGTGCGGAGACCACGTAAAGATACTTGGTCTGATCCGCATCGATGTTCCTCAGGGCGAACTGGGCCTCGACCTTAATAAACCACGAGGGCGCTTGCTGCTCCCAGAACTGCGGTAGCTTTAGCGAAACGACATTTGCTTCCATGCTGTGCTCTTCTTTTGTGAAAACGTTCACAAAAACGGGGTCACCAATGTAGGAATTAACAAATTCCTACGAATAACGGAGATCGACACAAGAGAACAATCAAACAGGTCTTTACTCAACGGAGATGCCACGAGGGCAGTCCCGTGGTTTGTGACGTGACGTCATCGCGTTTGCCCGATGAGGGGGTTGACATATGAGGAAAGGTTGAGTTGGTTGGAACTCTACTCATTGAAGTTCAGAAGAATGAGAGGCGATCTTATCGAAACATATAAGATTGTGAGGGGGCTTGATCGGGTGGATGCGGTGAGGATGTTTCCACTGATGGGTGAGACTAGAACTAGGGGGCATAATCTAAGAATAAGGGGCTGCCCTTTCAAAACTGAGATGAGGAGAAACTTCTTCACTCAGAGGGTAGTAAATCTATGGAATTTGCTACCCCAGAGAGCTGTGGAAGCTGCAACATTAAATAAATTTAAAATGGAGATAGACAGTTTCCTAGCAGATAAGGGAATTAGGGGTTACGGGGAGAGGGCAGGGAAGTGGACGTGAGTCTAGATTCGGATCAGCCATGATCCTATTGAATGGCGGAGCAGGCCTGAGGGGCCGTATGGCCTACTCCTGCTCCTACTTCTTATGTTCTTATGTTTTCCCGCGCTCTTAAAGGGGCCACGCCCCGTACATGCAAACTCTATATACAAAACACAGTAATGCCTAACACAATGGTACAGGTTTAGGCTGGTGTTAGAACATCGTTAAAGGGAATTATATACAATTAGCCAGCGTCATTCAGTGGTTCTGCCACATGACCAGAATTGCTGAATGGGCAATCAGTGCATGTGCAAGGCCTGGTGTTGAAAACCTGGAATCCAGCCAAGGTCATTGGAAAAGCTGATACTCCAAGATCCTACTTGGTAGAGACTGAACCTGGTAACCAATACAGACGGAACAGACTCCACATCAGACCTTCACCTGAACTGGTTAGGCAGCAGACAATATCAGCAACATTGACAACACCAGCAACATTGACAACATCAGCAACATTGACAATATCAGCAACATTGACAACACCAGCAACATTGACAATATCAGCAACATTGACAACATCAGCAACATTGACAACACCAGCAACATTGACAACATCAGCAACATTGACAACATCAGCAACATTGACAACACCAGCAACATTGACAACACCAGCAACATTGACAACACCAGCAACATTGACAACACCAGCAACATTGACAACACCAGCAACATTGACAACACCAGCAACATTGACAACACCAGCAACATTGACAATATCAGCAACATTGACA
This sequence comes from Somniosus microcephalus, assembly GCF_052327205.1. Taxonomy (NCBI): domain Eukaryota; kingdom Metazoa; phylum Chordata; class Chondrichthyes; order Squaliformes; family Somniosidae; genus Somniosus; species Somniosus microcephalus. The sequence goes on from NC_141002.1 coordinate 831,069, forward strand.
ACACCAGCTACTACAAGCAGTACAATGCCAGAAACAAGCACCACAAATCAAACAACCACGAGCATGCACATTCCAACTCCAAGTGCGACAGCAACAACAACAACAACAAGAGCGGAACACACCAAAACACCGCAGAGAGGAGTGGTCACCACCAAATCCACAAGATGGAGGGACAACATCCAACCACCTGAGCGATATCACGAATAAGAAAAGAAAACTCACGATTCTTTGTATTTGATAATAATAGTTTAGATAAAATATTTTTTAAATTAAATTAAATTTCATGTTTTAGTTTTTTGAGAAAGAGGGATGTTACATCGTTATTGTAGTGGCGCTCCGTAGTTTTCAATATGCAGCCACTGAGCTTTGAGGCTTTTAGCAACGAGTAGATGCGTGTCGAAATAAAACGTTCCAAAACGTAACTTTGAAATCCTGTTTGAAACAGTTAAAAGACAAAGTAAAACACGTTTAACACACACGGTCAAAAACTGTATTGCACCACAGCCATCAAAGCTTCTACCTTTTCCAGCCTCGTGGAGCTTGAACTGTAAAAATGGCATGTGACAAGCTTAAGGACTGTACCATTGGAGCAAGAATAAAGGGGGTCTCTCAGACTATACTATTGGAACAAGAAAAGAGGGGGTTTCTCAATACAATAAGTCAGTCAGGTAAATTAACTATATTATACTAGAATATGCATCAATAATAAACAAATGTACATACATACTGTACCATAATATTTAACCAATATTTTAAAGTATTTTCTTTCATCTTTACACTTTCTTAAACTTTCATGACTCTTACATTCCGGCCCCTAATTGACTAGGCACATGAAGCATAGCAATTACTCAAACATTCTTAAGAGTCATAAACTAATGAGTTCAACATACTTACAATATAAATGTCCCCTTTTTTTTGTTCAGGAACCTTTCACGCTGCTTCTTGTAGCAGGCAGAGCTTTGTGATCGGTCTTTCCAGGGTACTGGTCTTGGTTTGCAAACAAACGCGACGAACAACGCCTCTCGAGTCTGGCATGGTCTTAATTATTTTTCCCATCAACCAAGAATTTCTGGGGCTGAATCATCCACGATTAAGACGATGTCTCCGACAATGAAGTTCATCTTTACTTTGGACCATTTTTGACGCTCCTGTAGCAGAGGTAAGTATTCTCTTGGCCATCTGGTCCAGAAAAGGTCTGACATATACAGAACTTGCCTCCACTTCCGACGTGCATACAGATCTTCCTTTTTGAAGACTCCCGGGGGCATGACTGGCTGTGTTTTCAACAACAACAGGTGGTTCGGGGTCAGGGCTTCGAGATCATTGGGATCATCTGATGTCTTAGTTATCGGTCGGTCATTAATGATGGCTTCAACCTCACAGAGAACGGTTTGAAGTCCCTCATCGTCAAGCGTTTGCAGCTTCAGTACGGAACTGAGTAGTTTTCTTACGGTGCGTATCTGTCTTTCCCAGACACCTCCGTGGTGGGATGCAGCCGGGGATTGAAGATCCACTTAATTCCTGTTTGCATCATGGCTTCCAGTATTTTGAGCTGATTCCAACCTTCAATAGCTTCCCGTAGTTCTCTCTCTGCTCCGACAAAATTAGTGCCATTATCAGAACGTATAATGGACACCTGTCCTCTTCTACAGACAAAGCGCCGCAGGGCGTTAATACAGGAATCAGTGTCAAGCGTGTGTGCCACCTCAATATGAACTGCTCTGATGGTCAAACAAGTGAAAAGCACACCATATCTCTTGACAAGGCTCCGTCCTCGCTTTACCTCGAAAGGCCCGAAATAGTCCACCCCTACGTTTGTAAATGGGGGCTTGTCTGGTAACAAACGGTCTTCAGGCAGGTCTGCCATTTTCTGCTCCCCAGCTCTAGCATGTAACCGTCTGCATACAATGCATTCAGAGAGTATTTTTCTTATTACAGAATTAGCTCCTGGAATCCAGTATCTTTGTCTTAGCTTCGCAAGCACGTGGTTCCTCCCACTGTGTCCATTACTCTGGTGTATATGCCAAAGAATGAGAGTAGCAACCCGGAGGTCCTTAGAAAGGATAGCAGGATGCTTGGCCTCCTCTGGCATAGCAGATTTGTTTAGTCACCCGCCCACCCTCAGTACTCCATCTTGCAGTGTAGGGTCCAGCTTGTAGATATGACTACCTTTCTTGATTGGAGTATTTCGCTGTAAAGCTTCGATTTCTTCTGGATATCTTTGTCTTTGACTGAAGCAAACTATCTCCATTTCAGCCATAGAGTCATAGTCATAGAGTAATACAGCACGGATAGAGGCCCTTCGGCCCATCGTGTCTGCGCCGGCCATCAAGCCCTGCCTAATCTAATCCCATATTCCAGCATTTGGCCCGTAGCCTTGTATGCTATGGCATTTCAAGTGCACATCCAAATGCTTCTTAAATGTTGTGAGGGTTTCTGCCTCCACAACCCTTTCAGGCAGTGAGTTCCAGACTCCAACCACCCTCTGGGTGAAAAAGTTCTTTCTCAAATCCCCTCTAAACCTCCCGCCCTTTACCTTGAATCTATGCCCCCTAGTTATTGACCCCTCTACTAAGGGAAAAAGCTCCTCAGCATCCATCCTATCTATGCCCCTCATAATTTTGTACACCTCAATCATGTCCCCCCTCAGCCTCCTCTGCTCCAAGGAAAACAAACCCAATCTGCCCAGTCTCTCTTCATAGCCGAAGCGCTCCAGCCGTGGTAACATCCTGGTGAACCTCCTCTGCACCCTCTCTAACGCGATCACATCCTTCCTGTAGTGTGGCGACCAGAACTGCACACAGTATTCCAGCTGTGGCCTAACCAGTGTTTTATACAGCTCCATCATAACCTCCTTGCTCTTATATTCAATGCCTCGGCTAATGAAGGCAAGTATCCCATATGCCTTTTTTACCACCTTATCCACCTGTTCTGCCGCCTTCAGGGATCTGTGTACTTGCACATCCAGATCCCTCTGACCCTCCATCTTGCCTAGGGTCTTTCCATTCATTGTGTATTCCTTTGCCTTGTTAGTCCCCCCAAAGTGCATCACCTCGCACTTTTCCGGGTTAAATTCCATTTGCCACTGTTCCGCCCATCTGACCAACCCATCTATATCGTCCTGCAGACTGAGGCTACCCTCCTCGCTATTTACCACCCTACCAATTTTTGTATCATCCGCGAACTTACTGATCATACCCTTTACATTCATATCCAAGTCATTAATGTAGACCACAAACAGCAAGGGACCCAGCACCGATCCCTGTGGTACCCCACTGGCCACAGGCTTCCAGTCACAAAAACAACCTTCGACCATCACCCTCTGCCTTCTGCCACTAAGCCAGTTTTGTATCCAATGTGCCAAGGCACCCTGGATTCCATGGGCTCTTACCTTCTTGACCAGTCTCCTGTGCGGGACTTTATCGAAGGCCTTACTGAAATCCATGTATACCACATCCACTGCGTTACCCTCATCCACACACCTAGTCACCCCCTCAAAAAATTCAATCAAATTAGTCAGACATGATCTTCCCTTGACAAAGCCATGTTGACTATCCCTGATTAATCCTTGCCTCTCCAAGTGGAGACAAATTTTGTCCCTCAGGATTTTTTCCAATAATTTTCCTACCACTGATGTTAGGCTCACTGGCCTGTAGTTTCCCGGTTTTCCCCTACTACCCTTCTTGAATAATGGTACTACATTAGCGGTTCTCCAGTCCTCTGGCACATCCCCTGTGGCCAGAGAGGTCCTGAATATATGTGTTAGAGCCCCCGCAATCTCCTCCTTTGCCTCACACAGCAGCCTGGGATACATTTCATCCGGGCCTGGGGATTTATCCATTTTTAGGCCAACTAAAACCGCCAATACCTCCTCCCTCTCGATGTTAATATGTTCGAGCATATCACTGTCCCCCCGCCCTATTTCTATGTCTACATCGTCCTTCTCCATAGTGAAAACAGAAGCAAAAAATTCATTTAGAACCCCTCCTACATCTTCCGGCTCCACACACAGATTGCCACTTTTGTCCCTAATGGGCCCTATTTTTTCCCTAGTTATCCTCTTACCCTTAATATACTTATAAAACATCTTAGGATTTTCCTTTATTTTGCTCGCCAGTGTTATTTCATGGCCCCTCCTTGATCTCCTAATTTCTTTTTTAAGTATCCCCCTGCACTTTTTGTACTCCTCTAGGGCTTCCTCCGTCTTTAGCCTTTTGTATCTACCAAAAGCCCTCCTTTTTTTCCTAATCCATTCTCGTATATCCCCTGACATCCAAGGTTCCCTGTGGTTTTTGGTACCACCCTTGACCTTTACGGGAACATGTTGCCATTGTATGATCTCAATCTCCCTTCTGAAAGCCTCCCATTGCTCCGATGCGGATTTTCCTACAAGTAGCTGATCCCAGTCCATTTTGGCCAGATCCTGCCTTATCCTATTAAAATCGGCCTTCCCCCAATTTAGAACCTTTATTTCCGGCCCATCCCTGTCCTTTTCCATGACCACCTTAAATCTTACCATATTATGGTCACTATCACCAAAGTGCTCACCTACTAGCACTTTTTCCACTTGGCCGGCCACATTCCCAAGAATTAGGTCCAGTACCGCCCCCTCTCTTGTAGGACTTTCTACATGCTGGCTCAAAAAGCTCTCCTGGGTGCACTTTAAGAATTCTACACCCTCTGAGCCCTTCACACTCTGACTATCCCAGTTAATATTGGGGAAGTTGAAATCCCCCATTATTATTACCCTATTATTTGCACATTTCTCTGAGATTTGCCTACATATCTGTTCCTCTATCTCCCCCTGACTGTTTGGAGGCCTATAGTACACTCCCAGCAAAGTGCTTGCCCCCTTTTTGTTTTTAAGCTCCACCCATATGGCCTCATTAGAGGACCCTGCTAATATATCATCCCTCCTTACTGCAGTAATTGACTCCTTAATTAATATTGCGACACCCCCTCCTCTTATACCTCCCCCTCTGTCTCGCCTGAAGATTCTGTACCCCGGAATATTGAGCTGCCAATCTTGCCCTTCCCTCAACCATGTCTCCGTGATAGCAACAATATCATACTCCCGTGTGTTTATCAACACCTTCAGTTCATCCACCTTATTTGCAAGACTCCTTGCATTAAAATAGATGCCATCCAGCCTTGCCCTTATATATTTGCCCTGTCCACCAAGCTGACTTGTTTTTTTCTCTATAATTGGCAGCACATCCCCCCCTATTTCAGCTCCCCTCTGTATCCCATCCCCCTGCCAAGTTAGTTTAAACCCCCCCCAACAGTGCTAGCAAACCTCCCCGCAAGGATATTTGTCCAGCTCTGGTTCAGGTGCAACCCGTCCGACTTGTACAAGTCCCACCTTTCCCAGAAGCAGGCCCAGTGATCCAGGGTCAATGAATTCTTACCCAATGTGGTCTTGTGCTGGTGCATATACTGCCGTAGAAGCATTCTCTGCTCATCAGGGTTACTTTCAGACTGACTGATAGTGGCTCGATACTTTTTTCTCTTACCGCTCAGTTGTAGCAGCAACTCTTTCAGCCTTAGATACCATGCAACTGCTTTCCTTAACTGGTGCCATCCTGAGAAATGGTTAACAAGCTTGTTCACTGTGTCAAAGTTCTCTTTCGTAGTTATGAGATTTGCTGTGACTGATCTCTTAACTTCGACATCGTCTTCAGCAACCTGACTTGGCATATCTGGTCTTTCTGGCCATGATCTCTCTGTTTCCAGCAGATAACTTGGGCCTTGTATCCAAGTTTCGCTCCTTATGAAGTTTTCAGCCTTCAATCCCCGTGAGGCTTGATCTGCTGGGTTTAATGAGGTGTTTACATACCTCCACTGAGATGGTTGGGTAGCTTCTCTAATGGATGAGATTCTGTTTGCTACGAAGGTCTTGAAGCGTATCTTCTCATTTTCTATATACTTCAACACTGTAGTGTTATCTGTCCAGAAGACAGATTCTTCTAATGGGAGCTGTAACTCTTTCCGCATCCCCTTGTCAACTTTAACTGCAACAACCGCTGCCGTCAACTCCAGTCTCGGGATGGCGACCTGCTTCAGCGGAGCCACCCTTGATTTCCCCATGAGGAAGGCACAATGTTTCTGGCCCTGTTGATTTGTCAGCAAGAGGTAAGTAGCCGTGCCATAGCCGTCCTCACTGGCGTCCGAGAAATGATGTAGTTGAGCCGTCTTTGTAACTCCAAAACTCACAGGCTTGATGCATCTGCTGACGTTGAAGCTAGAAAGTTGTTGCAAATCTGTCAACCATCTGAGCCATCTCTGAGCTTGACCTTCTGGCCACCAAAGGAAACGCAGAAGATCAGCATCTTCATCAGGGACTCTGACTTGGTAGAACATTGATTCTATATCTGCCATCATGGCAACGAGCTCTTGTCTAAACCTCGTCAAGACACCAATGAGGGTATTCGTAAGATCAGGACCTTGAAGCAGTTGGTCATTCAGTGAAGTTCCTCTGAATGAGGCGGTGCAGTCAAACAGTACACGGATCTTTTTCTTCTTTGGGTGATACACACCGTGATGAGGAATGTACCAGACCCTTCCATCTTCTCTGTTCAACTCTTCCTCGGGCACTTTTACAGCATAGCCTTTCACTATGATGTTTCTCATGAAGCCTTTGTAGTCTTTGTGAAAGTCGGGGTTCTTGTTCAGCTTTCTCTTTAGACTGATGGCGCGCTGCAGATGCTATGCAGCGATTATTCGGATCTTCGTGGTCTGTCTTCTCAGTGGCAAACCAATGTGATAGTGGCCATCAATGAACTGTATAGATCTTGTCATCAAATCCATGAACTGATGGTCTTCTTATGACATCTCTGTCTTTTCCTCACAGCTGCGTTCTGAGAAGTCTGCGTTGAACTGCTGTATCAACAGCTCTTCAATGCTTGCGATAGAGATACGATTAACTGTGACATTTTGTCATTGCTCCTTGTTCGACTTGTTGCCATCATCTCTCCTTACCGGTCCATTGACTACCCATCCAAGGGCTGTCCTGACAGCGTAGGGTCCGTCATCCTTGCTGTTTCAGCATCTTGACGAATCTTTAACATCCACTGTTCTGTGGCCTTGACATAGTCCTTAATGTTAGATGATTTAAGATCAAACCAGTTGTGCTGATCAGCGTTTCCCTCTTCTTCAGACAAAAGTGCTAATACATCTTCATTGAGTAAAGTAAATTCTTCATACAACTTGGAGAAATCATAATGCATTATGTCTTCAACTTTCTTAATGTTAGCATTATCTTCCATGAGACAATCAATTATCTTCATTTTTCCAGTTATCTGAGCTAATTTAGCCCTCCTTGCACTTATGCTTCTATTTAACATCTCTTCCATTGCCTTTGGGGTGAGCTTTACTTCCCTCTTTTGGCCAACAATCCTTCGTACAGCCTGGGGAAGCTCCTCACGGCTCCATAAGGCCTCGGCCATTTTACCCGCAGCTCTTATTTAGCTTCTCAATAGAATGAACAAGGCAAGTAACAGTCACTGTACCTTTGCTTTCTTATATTGCCGTCTGGCTCCGTGACCATTCATGTATACGTTCGCCGACAATTCCGTCCTTTCCTTCTTAGGGAACTAGTTTTTGACTAATGTAGTGGCGCTCCGTAGTTTTCAATATGCAGCCACTGAGCTTTGAGGCTTTTAGCAACGAGTAGACGTGTGTCGAAATAAAATGTTCCAAAACGTAACTTTGTCTTTTAACTGTTTACTGTAATACATTTCAAACAGGATTTCAAAGTAAAACACGTTTAACACACACGGTCAAAAACTGTATTGCCCCACAGCCATCAAAGCTTCTACCTTTTCCAGCCTCGTGGAGCTTGACCTGTAAAAATGGCTGGATATATCATGTGACAAGCTTAAGGACTGTACCATTGTAGCAAGAATAAAGGGGGTCTCTCAGACTATACTATTGGAACAAGAAAAGAGGGGGTTTCTCAATACAACAAGTCAGTCAGGTAAATTAACTATATTATACTAGAATATGCATCAATAATAAACAAATGTACATACATACTGTACCATAATATTTAACTAATATTTTAAAGTATTTTCTTTCTTCTTTACACTTAAACTTTCATGACTCTTACAGTTATATTATCACATCGTTAAATGGAACTACTTGTTACATTGTTATATGGAACTACTTTGGTTAGTGCATTTATGCTGCTATGTGGCACACTGTGTCAGGCAGTGCACAGTGCAAGGTCGGACATCTTGTATCACTCCGCACCATGCGGCAGCAACATCATGAAAGCACTGAGTAAAAGCTGTAAACTAAAATGAGTTAAAAGTGTCTGTATTACATAGTAATAAGAACACAAGGGGACACAACACCCTCTCTCTCTCCCTCTCTCACCCTCTCTCTCCCTCTCTCTCTCCCTCTCTCTCTCTCCCTCTCTCTCTCCCTCTCTCTCTCTCCCTCTCTCTCTCTCTCTCCTTCTCTCTCTCACCCTCTCTCTCTCTCTCCCTCTCTCTCTCCCTCTGCCTCTCTCTCTCGCACCCTCTCCCTCTCTCTCTCCCTCTCTCTCTATCTCTCCCACCCTCTCTCTCCCTCTCTCTCTCTCCCTCTCTCTCAGTCCCTCTCTCTCTCTCCCTCTCTCTCTCTCTCTCTCTTCCTCTCCCTCTCCCCCTCTCCCTCCTCCCCCTCTCTCCCTCTCTCTCTCTCACCCTCTCTCCCTCTCTCTCTCTCTCCCTCTCCCTCTCACCCTCTCTCTCTCTCCCTCTCTCTCTCCCTCTTTCTCTCTCTCTCTCTCTCTGCGTTGCACAGCGGCTGCTCTCGGTTTCCAGTCTAGTTTCTGTTTCGCTCTGGTTTGAATCTTGGGAGGAGACCGCGGGGTAAGGAATTTCTGAAGCGATGCTATCCCGGGACAGCAGGCTCGTCAGCCACTCTTCACCTCAAGTGGGCAGAAAACAGAAACAATTGTCATTTATTTACAAGCAGCAGGTCCCAACGCGCCTCTTGCAGCACTTGTGAAACATTCTCACTGTTGGGTCAGGATGTGCGCACTCGGTCCCCTCAGCTAAGACACTGATATAGATTGTAAATAGCTGAGGCCCAAGCACTGATTCTTGCGGCACCCCACTAGTTACAGCCTGCCAATCCGAAAATGACCGTTTACCCCGACTCTGTTTTCTGTCTGTTAACCAATCCAATGAGGATACTATTGGAAGAGGAGCGGGAGGTTGGAGGATTTCTCCCCGGTGTCTTGGGGCTGATATTGAGCCCTCAAACACCAATGATTTAAAAATAGCTGATCTGTTCATTATCCTGCTGTTTGTGGGATCTTGCTGTGCGCACATCCTGTCCCAACAGTGAGAACGCTTCACAAGTGCTGCAAGAGGCGCTTTGGGACCTGCTGCTTGTAAATAAATGCCAATTCTTTCTGTTTTCTGCCCACTTGAGATTTTAAAGTTCTCATCATTTTTTACAAATCCCTCCATGGCTTCGCCCGCTCCCTATCGCTGTAACCTCCTCCAGCCCCACAACTCTCTGATATTTCTGCGTTCCTCCGATTGTGGCCTCTTGAGCATCCCCGATTTTCTTCACCCCACCGTGCCTTCAGCTGCCTAGGCCCTAAGGTCTGGAATTCCCTCCCTAAATCACTCCGCCTCTCTCGCTTCCTCTCCTCCTTTAAGACGCTCCTTAAAGCCGACCTCATCTGTCCTAATATCCCCTTATGTGGTTCAATATCAAACTTTGTTTGATAATTGCTCCTGTGAAGCGCCTTGGGACGCTTTACTGCATTAAAGGTGCTGTATAAGTTGTTGTTTATCAAGCAACTATTTAATTCCCTTTCAACAATAATACATGAACGCTGCTTCAGTAACGGTTTGTGGTCGAGAATTCCACATTCTAACCACCCTTGGTGTAAAGAATTTTTTCTAACCTCCTTAATTCTTTTTAGAAATATTTAAAATGTTACACCTCATTACCGTCTTACCAATCTGTGGAAGAAATGTATGACTGTTTACCTTATCATCACTCTTCACGTTCCTGAAAATCTCTATTGGGTCACCTTAACCTTCTCGGCTCCAGTGAGAAAAGCCCTAGCTTTTCAAATCTATTCATAACTGTAACTCCTCATCTCTGCTGAATCTACACTGCATAGGGTTTTTAACATCTCCCTGAACCATCAGGCATGACCTTGGTTTTACATCTCACCTCAAAGAGACATCTCTGAGAATGCAGCACACTCTCAGTTCACTGGGTTTTGTAAGAAGTCACACAACACCAGGTTATAGTCCAACAGTTTTATTTGAAATCACAAGCGTTCGGAGCACTGCTCCTTCATCATGTGAAGTGGAGAGATGCATAAAGACACAGCTTATATAGTCAGAGAATAATGCCAGATGATTACAGGTAATCTTTCTAACTGCCATTTATCACACCTCGGCAGAGAGATAATCACAGCGATCAAAGGTGTGAATGGTGTCCAAACAGGTTAGTCAGGAAAACATTACATGAAAGAACAATGAGGTGGGGCCACAAGGGGTCAAATGTTGCAGATGTTGGGGTCTGTATGAAAAACAAAAAACAGACAAAAATACATTTTTTTTTGCTGTAAATCACAGCAGGTCCAGCCGCATCTGTGTAGAGAGAACAAGCCAATGACGACTCGAGTCTGGGTGACCCTACGTCAGGTGGGGTTACACGTAGCGTGACATGAACCCAAGATCGCGGTTGAGGCCGTCCTCATGAGTGCAGAACTTGGCTATCAGTTTCTGCTTGACGATTTTGCGTTGTCGTGTGTCTTGAAGGCCGCCTTGGAGAATGCTTACCCAAAGATCAGAGGCTGAATGTCCTTGACTGCTGAAGTGTTCCCCGACTGGGAGGGAACACTCCTGCCTGGCGATTGTTGCGCGGTGTCCGTTCATCCGTTGTCGCAGTGTCTGCATGGTCTCGCTGATGTACCATGCTCCAGGGCATCCTTTCCTGCAACATATGAGGTGGACAACATTGGCCGAGTCACATGAGTATGTACCATGTACCTGGTGGGTGGTGTCCTCACGTGTGATGATGGTATCGAGCAGAAACTGATAGCCAAGTTCCGCACTCATGAGGACGGCCTCAACCGCGATCTTGGGTTCATGTCACACTACGTGTAACCCCACCTGATGTAGGGTCACCCAGACACGAGTCGTCATTGGCTTGTTCTCTCTACACAGATGCGGCCGGACCTGCTGTGATTTCCAGCAAAAAAAAATAATGTTTTTTTTTGTCTGTTTTTTGTTTTTCATACAGGCCCCAGCATCTGCAACATTTGACCCCTTGTGGCCCCACCTCATTGTTCTTTGATGTAATGTTTTCCTGACTAACCTGTTTGGACACCATTCACACCTTTGATCGCTGTGATTATCTCTCTGCCGAGGTGTGATAAATGGCAGTTAGAAAGCATTATCCTCTGACTATATAAGTTGTGTCTTTATGCATCTCTCCACTTCACCTGATGAAGGAGCAGCGCTCCGAAAGCTTGTGATTTCAAATAAAACTGTTGGACTATAACCTGATGTTGTGTGACTTCTTACATTTGTCCACCCCAGTCCAACTCCGGCATCTCCACATCTTCACTGGGTTTGGAAGTATCATGTAACTGTGCTACAAAGGTTAATTGTAGCATTTACAGTAACTTGTTCCAAGATGGCAAGGCTTTAGAGAGGGTGCAGAAGCAACTTACTAGAATGGTGCCAGGGCTTAGGGACATCAGTAATGTGGAGAAGCTGGGATGGTTCCCTTCAAACAGAGAAGGATGAAGAGATTTGATAGGTGTTCAAAATCATGAACGGTTCTGATAGAGTAAATAAGAAAAAGCTCGTTCCAGTGCCAGAAGGACCGGTATCCTGGGGACGCAGATTGAAGGTGATTGGCAAAAGGACCAGAAGCAACATTCAGAAACCGTTTTGACTCATTGAGTTGTTCTGATCTGGAATGTGCTGCCTGAAAGGGTGGTGGAAGCAGGTTCAATAGTAACTTTAAAAAGGAAATTAGATGAATAATGGAAGGAAACAACAATTACAGGGCTATGGGGAAAGAGCAGGGGAGTGGGACTAATTGGGACTATGGAGAAAGAGCAGGAGAGTGGGACTAATTGGGACTATGGGGAAAGAGCAGGAGAGTGGGATTAATTGTGACTATGGGGAAAGAGCAGGGGAGTGGGACTAATTGAGAATATGGGGAAAGGGCAGGGGAGTGGGACTAATTGGGACTATGGGGAAAGAGCAGGGGAGTGGGACTAATTGGGACTATGGGGAAAGAGCAGGGGAGTGGGGCTAATTGGGAATATGGGGAAAGAGCAGGGGAGTGGGATTAATTGGGAATATGGGGAAAGAGCAGGAGAGTGGGAATAATTGGGAATATGGGGAAAGAGCAGGGGAGTGGGACTAATTGGGACTACAGAGAAAGAGCAGGGGAGTGGGACTAATTGGGACTATGGGGAAAGAGCAGGGGAGTGGGACTAATTGGGAATATGGGGAAAGAGCAGGAGAGTGGGACTAATTGTGACTATGGGGAAAGAGCAGGGGAGTGGGACTAATTGAGAATATGGGGAAAGAGCAGGGGAGTGGAGCTAATTGGGACTATGGGGAGAGAGCAGGGGAGTGGGGCTAATTGGGAATATGGGGAAAGAGCAGGGGAGTGGGATTAGTTGGGAATATGGGGAAAGAGCAGGAGAGTGGGAATAATTGGGAATATGGGGAAAGAGCAGGGGAGTGGGACTAATTGGGACTACAGAGAAAGAGCAGGGTAGTGGGACTAATTGGGACTATGGGGAAAGAGCAGGGGAGTGGGACTAATTGGGACTATGAGGAAAGAGCAGGAGAGTGGGATTAATTGGGACAATGGGGAAAGAGCAGGGGAGTGGGACTAATTGGGACTATGGGGAAAGAGCAGGGGAGAGGGACTAATTGGGACTATGGGGAAAGAGCAGGGGAGTGGGACTAATTGGGACAATGGGGAAAGAGCATGGGAGTGGGACTAATTGGGAATATGGGGAAAGAACAGGGGAGTGGGACTGATTGGGACAATGGGGAAAGAGCAGGGGAGTGGGACTAATTGGGACAATGGGGAAAGAGCAGGAGAGTGGGACTAATTGGGACTATGGGGAAAGAGCAGGGGAGTGGGACTAATTGGGACTATGGGGAAAGAACAGGGGAGTGGGACTGATTGGGACAATGGGGAAAGAGCAGGAGAGTGGGACTAATTGGAACTATGGGGAAAGAGCAGGGGAGTGGGACTGATTGGGACAATGGGGAAAGAGCAGGAGAGTGGGACTAATTGGGACAATGGGGAAAGAGCAGGAGAGTGGGACTAATTGGGACTGTGGGGAAAGAGCAGGGGAGTGGGGCTAATTGCGACGATGGGGAAAGAGCAGGGGAGTGGGACTAATTGGGAACATGGGGAAAGAGCAGGAGAGTGGGAATAATTGGGAATATGGGGAAAGAGAAGGAGAGTGGGAATAATTGGGAATATGGGGAAAGAGCAGGGGAGTGGGATTAATTGGGAATATGGGGAAAGAGCAGGAGAGTGGGAATAATTGGGAATATGGGGAAAGAGCAGGGGAGTGGGACTGATTGGGACAATGGGGAAAGAGCAGGAGAGTGGGACTAATTGGGACAATGGGGAAAGAGCAGGAGAGTGGGACTAATTGGGACTATGGGGAAAGAGCAGGGGAGTGGGGCTAATTGCGACGATGGGGAAAGAGCAGGGGAGTGGGACTAATTGGGAATATGGGGAAAGAGCAGGAGAGTGGGAATAATTGGGAATATGGGGAAAGAGCAGGAGAGTGGGAATAATTGGGAATATGGGGAAAGAGCAGGGGAGTGGGATTAATTGGGAATATGGGGAAAGAGCAGGAGAGTGGGAATAATTGGGAATATGGGGAAAGAGCAGGGGAGTGGGACTAATTGGGACTACAGAGAAAGAGCAGGGGAGTGGGACTAATTGGGACTATGGGGAAAGAGCAGGGGAGTGGGACTAATTGGGACTATGAGGAAAGAGCAGGAGAGTGGGATTAATTGGGACAATGGGGAAAGAGCAGGGGAGTGGGACTAATTGGGACTATGGGGAAAGAGCAGGAGAGTGGGACTAATTGGGACTATGAGGAAAGAGCAGGAGAGTGGGATTAATTGGGACAATGGGGAAAGAGCAGGGGAGTGGGACGAATTGGGACTATGGGGAAAGAGCAGGGGAGAGGGACTAATTGGGACTATGGGGAAAGTGCAGGGGAGTGGGACTAATTGGGACAATGGGGAAAGAGCAGGAGAGTGGGACTAATTGGGACAATGGGGAAAGAGAAGGGGAGAGGGACTAATTGGGACTATGGGGAAAGAACAGGGGAGTGGGACTGATTGGGACAATGGGGAAAGAGCAGGAGAGTGGGACTAATTGGGACAATGGGGAAAGAGCAGGAGAGTGGGACTAATTGGGACTATGGGGAAAGAGCAGGGGAGTGGGGCTAATTGGGACGATGGGGAAAGAGCAGGGGAGAGGGACTAATTGGGACTATGGGGAAAGAGAAGGGGAGTGGGACTAATTGGGACTATGGGGAAAGAGCAGGAGAGTGGGACTAATTGGGACTATGAGGAAAGAGCAGGAGAGTGGGATTAATTGGGACAATGGGGAAAGAGCAGGGGAGTGGGACTAATTGGGACTATGGGGAAAGAGCAGGGGAGTGCGACTAATTGGGACTACGGGGAAAGAGCAGGAGAGTGGGACTAATTGGGACTATGGGGAAAGAGCAGGAGAGTGGGACTAATTGGGACAATGGGGAAAGAGCAGGAGAGTGGGACGAATTGGGACTATGGGGAAAGAGCAGGGGAGTGGGACTAATTGGGATTGTGGGGAAAGAGCAGGGATGTGGGACTAATTGGGACTATGGAGAAAGAGCAGGGGAGTGGGACTAATTGGGACTATGGAGAAAGAGCAGGGCAGTGGGGCTAATTGGGACGATGGGAAAACAGCAGGGGAGAGGGACTAATTGGGACTATGGGGAAAGAGAAGGGGAGTGGGACTAATTGGGACTATGGGGAAAGAGCAGGGGAGTGGGGCTAATTGGGACTATGGGGAAAGAGCAGGGGAGTGGGACTAATTGGGACTATGGGGAAGGAGCAGGGGAGTGGGACTAATTGGGAATATGGGGAAAGAGCAGGGGAGTGGGACTAATTGGGACTATGGGGAAAGAGCACGGGAGTGGGACTAATTGGGACTATGGGGAAAGAGCAGGGGAGTGGGATTAATTGGGATTATGGGGAAAGAGCAGGAGAGTGGGACTAATTGGGCCGATGGGGAAAGAGAAAGGGAGTGGGACTAATTGGGACAATGGGGAAAGAGCAGGAGAGTGGGACTAATTGGGACTGTGGGGAAAGAGCAGGGGAGTGGGGCTAATTGCGACGATGGGGAAAGAGCAGGGGAGTGGGACTAATTGGGAACATGGGGAAAGAGCAGGAGAGTGGGAATAATTGGGAATATGGGGAAAGAGCAGGAGAGTGGGAATAATTGGGAATATGGGGAAAGAGCAGGGGAGTGGGATTAATTGGGAATATGGGGAAAGAGCAGGAGAGTGGGAATAATTGGGAATATGGGGAAAGAGCAGGGGAGTGGGACTGATTGGGACAATGGGGAAAGAGCAGGAGAGTGGGACTAATTGGGACAATGGGGAAAGAGCAGGAGAGTGGGACTAATTGGGACTATGGGGAAAGAGCAGGGGAGTGGGGCTAATTGCGACGATGGGGAAAGAGCAGGGGAGTGGGACTAATTGGGAATATGGGGAAAGAGCAGGAGAGTGGGAATAATTGGGAATATGGGGAAAGAGCAGGAGAGTGGGAATAATTGGGAATATGGGGAAAGAGCAGGGGAGTGGGATTAATTGGGAATATGGGGAAAGAGCAGGAGAGTGGGAATAATTGGGAATATGGGGAAAGAGCAGGGGAGTGGGACTAATTGGGACTACAGAGAAAGAGCAGGGGAGTGGGACTAATTGGGACTATGGGGAAAGAGCAGGGGAGTGGGACTAATTGGGACTATGAGGAAAGAGCAGGAGAGTGGGATTAATTGGGACAATGGGGAAAGAGCAGGGGAGTGGGACTAATTGGGACTATGGGGAAAGAGCAGGAGAGTGGGACTAATTGGGACTATGAGGAAAGAGCAGGAGAGTGGGATTAATTGGGACAATGGGGAAAGAGCAGGGGAGTGGGACGAATTGGGACTATGGGGAAAGAGCAGGGGAGAGGGACTAATTGGGACTATGGGGAAAGTGCAGGGGAGTGGGACTAATTGGGACAATGGGGAAAGAGCAGGAGAGTGGGAATAATTGGGACAATGGGGAAAGAGAAGGGGAGAGGGACTAATTGGGACTATGGGGAAAGAACAGGGGAGTGGGACTGATTGGGACAATGGGGAAAGAGCAGGAGAGTGGGACTAATTGGGACAATGGGGAAAGAGCAGGAGAGTGGGACTAATTGGGACTATGGGGAAAGAGCAGGGGAGTGGGGCTAATTGGGACGATGGGGAAAGAGCAGGGGAGAGGGACTAATTGGGACTATGGGGAAAGAGAAGGGGAGTGGGACTAATTGGGACTATGGGGAAAGGGCAGGAGAGTGGGACTAATAGGGACTATGAGGAAAGAGCAGGAGAGTGGGATTAATTGGGACAATGGGGAAAGAGCAGGGGAGTGGGACTAATTGGGACTATGGGGAAAGAGCAGGGGAGTGTGACTAATTGGGACTACGGGGAAAGAGCAGGAGAGTGGGACTAATTGGGACTATGGGGAAAGAGCAGGAGAGTGGGACTAATTGGGACAATGGGGAAAGAGCAGGAGAGTGGGACGAATTGGGACTATGGGGAAAGAGCAGGGGAGTGGGACTAATTGGGACTATGAGGAAAGAGCAGGGATGTGGGACTAATTGGGACTATGGAGAAAGAGCAGGGGAGTGGGACTAATTGGGACTATGGAGAAAGAGCAGGGCAGTGGGGCTAATTGGGACGATGGGAAAACAGCAGGGGAGAGGGACTAATTGGGACTATGGGGAAAGAGAAGGGGAGTGGGACTAATTGGGACTATGGGGAAAGAGCAGGGGAGTGGGGCTAATTGGGACTATGGGGAAAGAGCAGGGGAGTGGGACTAATTGGGACTATGGGGAAGGAGCAGGGGAGTGGGACTAATTGGGAATATGGGGAAAGAGCAGGGGAGTGGGACTAATTGGGACTATGGGGAAAGAGCACGGGAGTGGGACTAATTGGGACTATGGGGAAAGAGCAGGGTAGTGGGATTAATTGGGATTATGGGGAAAGAGCAGGAGAGTGGGACTAATTGGGCCGATGGGGAAAGAGCAAGGGAGTGGGACTAATTGGGACAATGGGGAAAGAGCAGGAGAGTGGGACTAATTGGGACTATGGGGAAAGAGCAGGGGAGTGGGATTAATTGGGATTATGGGGAAAGAGCAGGAGAGTGGGACTAATTGGAACTATGGGGAAAGAACAGGGGAGTGGGACTATTGGGACTATGGGGAAAGAGCAGGAGAGTGGGAATAATTGGGACTATGGGGAAAGAGCAGGGGAGTGGGACTAATTGGGACTATGGGGAAAGAGCAGGAGAGTGGGACTAATTGGAACTGTGGGGAACGAGCAGGGGAGTGGGACTAAATGGGAATATGGGGAAAGAGCAGGGCAGTGGGACTAATTGGGACTATGGGGAAAGAGCAGGGGAGTGGGACTAATTGGGACAATGAGGAAAGAGCAGGAGAGTGGGATTAATTGGGACAATGGGGAAAGAGCAGGGGAGTGGGACTAATTGGGACTATGGGGAAAGAGCAGGAGAGTGGGACTAATTGGGACTATGAGGAAAGAGCAGGAGAGTGGGATTAATTGGGACAATGGGGAAAGAGCAGGGGAGTGGGACGAATTGGGACTATGGGGAAAGAGCAGGGGAGAGGGACTAATTGGGACTATGTGGAAAGAGCAGGGGAGTGGGACTAATTGGGACAATGGGGAAAGAGCAGGAGAGTGGGACTAATTGGGACAATGGGGAAAGAGAAGGGGAGAGGGACTAATTGGGACTATGGGGAAAGAACAGGGGAGTGGGACTGATTGGGACAATGGGGAAAGAGCAGGAGAGTGGGACTAATTGGGACAATGGGGAAAGAGCAGGAGAGTGGGACTAATTGGGACTATGGGGAAAGAGCAGGGGAGTGGGGCTAATTGGGACGATGGGGAAAGAGCAGGGGAGAGGGACTAATTGGGACTATGGGGAAAGAGAAGGGGAGTGGGACTATTGGGACTATGGGGAAAGAGCAGGAGAGTGGGACTAATTCGGACTATGAGGAAAGAGCAGGGGAGTGCGACTAATTGGGACTACTGGGAAAGAGCAGGGGAGTGCGACTAATTGGGACTACGGGGAAAGAGCAGGGGAGTGCGACTAATTGGGACTACGGGGAAAGAGCAGGAGAGTGGGACTAATTGGGACTATGGGAATAGAGCAGGAGTGTGGGACTAATTGGGACAATGGGGAAAGAGCAGGAGAGTGGGATGAATTGGGAATATGGGGAAGGAGCAGGAGAGTGGGAATAATTGCGACTATGGGGAAAGAGCAGGGGAGTGGGATTAATTGGGACTATGGAGAAAGAGCAGGGGAGTGGGACTAATTGGGACTATGGGGAAAGAGCAGGGGAGTGGGATTAATTGGGACTATGGAGAAAGAGCAGGATAGTGGGACGAATTGGGAATATGGGGAAAGAGCAGGAGAGTGGGAATAATTGGGACTATGGGGAAAGAGCAGGGGAGTGGGACGAATTGGGACTATGGGGAAAGAGCAGGAGAGTGGGACTAATTGGGACTATGGGGAAAGAGCAGGGGAGTGGGACTAATTGGGACTAGTGGGAAAGAGCAG
Source organism: Somniosus microcephalus (assembly GCF_052327205.1). Taxonomy (NCBI): domain Eukaryota; kingdom Metazoa; phylum Chordata; class Chondrichthyes; order Squaliformes; family Somniosidae; genus Somniosus; species Somniosus microcephalus. Next base: position 849,967 of record NC_141002.1, read on the forward strand.
GGGAGTGGGACTAATTGGGACTATGGGGAAAGAGCAGGTGAGTGGGACTAATTGGGACTATGGGGAAAGAGCAGGAGAGTGGGACTAATTGGGACAATGGGGAATGAGCAGGAGAGTGGGACGAATTGGGACAATGGGGAAGGAGCAGGAGAGTGGGACTAATTGGGACTACAGAGAAAGAGCAGGGGAGTGGGACTAATTGGGACTATGGGGAAAGAGCAGGGGAGTGGGACAAATTGGGACTATGAGGAAAGAGCAGGAGAGTGGGATTAATTGGGACAATGGGGAAAGAGCAGGGGAGTGGGAATAATTGGGACTATGGGGAAAGAGCAGGGGAGTGGGACTAATTGCGACAATGGGGAAAGAGCATGGGAGGGGGACTAATTGGGAATATGGGGAAAGAACAGGGGAGTGGGACTGATTGGGACAATGGGGAAAGAGCAGGGGAGTGGGACTAATTGGGACAATGGGGAAAGAGCAGGAGAGTGGGACAAATTGGGACTATGGGGAAAGAGCAGGGAGTGGGACTAATTTAGACTATGGGAAAGAACAGGTGAGTGGGACTGATTGGGACAATGGGGAAAGAGCAGGAGAGTGGGACTAATTGGGACAATGGGGAAAGAGCAGGGGAGTGGGACTAATTGGGACTATGGGGAAAGAACAGGGGAGTGGGACTGATTGGGACAATGGGGAAAGAGCAGGAGAGTGGGACTAATTGGGACAATGGGGAAAGAGCAGGAGAGTGGGACTAATTGGGACTATGGGGAAAGAGCAGGGGAGTGGGGCTAATTGCGACGATGGGGAAAGAGCAGGGGAGTGGGACTAATTGGGAATATGGGGAAAGAGCAGGAGAGTGGGAATAATTGGGAATATGGGGAAAGAGCAGGAGAGTGGGAATAATTGGGAATATGGGGAAAGAGCAGGGGAGTGGGATTAATTGGGAATATGGGGAAAGAGCAGGAGAGTGGAAATAATTGGGAATATGGGGAAAGAGCAGGGGAGTGGGACTAATTGGGACTACAGAGAAAGAGCAGGGGAGTGGGACTAATTGGGACTATGGGGAAAGAGCAGGGGAGTGGGACTAATTGGGTCTATGAGGAAAGAGCAGGAGAGTGGGATTAATTGGGACAATGGGGAAAGAGCAGGGGAGTGGGACTAATTGGGACTATGGGGAAAGAGCAGGAGAGTGGGACTAATTGGGACTATGAGGAAAGAGCAGGAGAGTGGGATTAACTGGGACAATGGGGAAAGAGCAGGGGAGTGGGACGAATTGGGACTATGGGGAAAGAGCAGGGGAGAGGGACTAATTGGGACTATGGGGAAAGAGCAGGGGAGTGGGACTAATTGGGACAATGGGGAAAGAGCAGGAGAGTGGGACTAATTGGGACAATGGGGAAAGAGCAGGGGAGAGGGACTAATTGGGACTATGGGGAAAGAGCAGGGGAGTGGGACTGATTGGGACAATGGGGAAAGAGCAGGAGAGTGGGACTAATTGGGACAATGGGGAAAGAGCAGGAGAGTGGGACTAATTGGGACTATGGGGAAAGAGCAGGGGAGTGGGGCTAATTGGGACGATGGGGAAAGAGCAGGGGAGAGGGACTAATTGGGACTATGGGGAAAGAGAAGGGGAGAGGGACTAATTGGGACTATGGGGAAAGAGCAGGAGAGTGGGACTAATTGCGACTATGAGGAAAGAGCAGGAGAGTGGGATTAATTGGGACAATGGGGAAAGAGCAGGGGAGTGGGACTAATTGGGACTATGGGGAAAGAGCAGGGGAGTGCGACGAATTGGGACTACGGGGAAAGAGCAGGAGAGTGGGACTAATTGGGACTATGGGGAAAGAGCAGGAGAGTGGGACTAATTGGGAAAATGGGAAAGAGCAGGAGAGTGGGACGAATTGGGACTATGGGGAAAGAGCAGGGGAGTGGGACTAATTGGGACTATGGGGAAAGAGCAGGGATGTGGGACTAATTGGGACTATGGAGAAAGAGCAGGGGAGTGGGACTAATTGGGACTATGGAGAAAGAGCAGGGCAGTGGGGCTAATTGGGATGGTGGGGAAACAGCAGGGGAGAGGGACTAATTGGGACTATGGGGAAAGAGAAGGGGAGTGGGACTAATTGGGACTATGGGGAAAGAGCAGGGGAGTGGGGCTAATTGGGACTATGGGGAAAGAGCAGGGGAGTGGGACTAATTGGGACTATGGGGAAGGAGCAGGGGAGTGGGACTAATTGGGAATATGGGGAAAGAGCAGGGGAGTGGGACTAATTGGGACTATGGGGAAAGAGCACGGGAGTGGGACTAATTGGGACTATGGGGAAAGAGCAGGGGAGTGGGATTAATTGGGATTATGGGGAAAGAGCAGGAGAGTGGGACTAATTGGGCCGATGGGGAAAGAGCAAGGGAGTGGGACTAATTGGGACATTGGGGAAAGAGCAGGAGAGTGGGACTAATTGGGACTATGGGGAAAGAGCAAGGGAGTGGGATTAATTGGGATTATGGGGAAAGAGCAGGAGAGTGGGACTAATTGGAACTATGGGGAAAGAACAGGGGAGTGGGACTATTGGGACTATGGGGAAAGAGCAGGAGAGTGGGAATAATTGGGACTATGGGGAAAGAGCAGGGGAGTGGGACTAATTGGGACTATGGGGAAAGAGCAGGAGAGTGGGACTAATTGGAACTGTGGGGAACGAGCAGGGGAGTGGGACTAAATGGGAATATGGGAATGAGCAGGGGAGCGGGACTAATTGGGACTATGGGGAAAGAGCTGGGCAGTGGGACTAATTGGGACTATGGGGAAAGAGCAGGGGAGTGGGACTAATTGGGAATATGGGGAAAGAGCAGGAGAGTGGGACTAATTGGGACTATGGGGAAAGAGCAGGGGAGTGGGGCTAATTGGGACGATGGGGAAAGAGCAGGGGAGAGGGACTAATTGGGACTATGGGGAAAGAGAAGGGGAGTGGGACTAATTGGGATTATGGGGAAAGAGCAGGAGAGTGGGACTAATTGGGACTATGAGGAAAGAGCAGGAGAGTGGGATTAATTGGGACAATGGGGAAAGAGCAGGGGAGTGGGACTAATTGGGACTATGGTGAAAGAGCAGGGGAGTGCGACTAATTGGGACTACGGGGAAAGAGCAGGAGAGTGGGACTAATTGGGACTATGGGGAAAGAGCAGGAGAGTGGGACTAATTGGGACAATGGGGAAAGAGCAGGAGAGTGGGACGAATTGGGACAATGGGGAAAGAGCAGCGGAGTGGGACTAATTGGGACTATGGGGAAAGAGCAGGGATGTGGGACTAATTGGGACTATGGAGAAAGAGCAGGGGAGTGGGACTAATTGGGACTATGGAGAAAGAGCAGGGCAGTGGGGCTAATTGGGACGATGGGGAAACAGCAGGGGAGAGGGACTAATTGGGACTATGGGGAAAGAGCAGGAGAGTGGGACTAATTGGGAATATGGGGAAGGAGCAGGAGAGTGGGAATAATTGCGACTATGGGGAAAGAGCAGGGGAGTGGGATTAATTGGGACTATGGAGAAAGAGCAGGGGCGTGGGACTAATTGGGACTATGGGGAAAGAGCAGGGGAGTGGGATTAATTGGGACTATGGCGAAAGAGCAGGAGAGTGGGACTAATTGGGACAATGGGGAATGAGCAGGAGAGTGGGACTAATTGGGACAATGGGGAAGGAGCAGGAGAGTGGGACTAATTGGGACTATGGGGAAAGAGCAGGGGAGTGGGATTAATTGGGACTATGGCGAAAGAGCAGGAGAGTGGGACTAATTGGGACTATGGGGAATGAGCAGGAGAGTGGGACTAATTGGGACAATGGGGAAGGAGCAGGAGAGTGGGACTAATTGGGACTATGGGGAATGAGCAGGAGAGTGGGACTAATTGGGACAATGGGGAAGGAGCAGGAGAGTGGGACTAATTGGGACTATGGCGAAAGAGCAGGAGAGTGGGACTAATTGGGACTATGGGGAATGAGCAGGAGAGTGGGACTAATTGGGACAATGGGGAAGGAGCAGGAGAGTGGGACTAATTTATTAGCAGGGTCCTCTAATGAGGCCATATGGGTGGAGCTTAAAAACAAAAAGGGGGCAAGCACTTTGCTGCGAGTGTACTATAGGCCTCCAAACAGCCAGGGGGAGATAGAGGAACAGATATCACAGAATCACAGAAACCCCACAGTGCAGATAGAGGCCATTTCGGCCCATCGAGCCTGCACCGACACATATCCCACCCGATCCCCGTAACCCCTTCAACACATATCCCACCCTATCTCCGTAACCCCACACATTTTAATCCCCCTAACACTAAGGATCAATTTATCATAGCCAATCAACCTAACCCGCACATCTTTGGACTGTGGGAGGAAACCGGAGCACCTGGAGGAAACCCACGCAAACACGGGGAGAATGTGCAAACTCCACACAGTCACCCGAGGCCGGATTTGAACCTGGGTCCCTGGCGCTGTGAGGCAACAATGCTAACCACTATGCCACCGTGCTGTAGGCAAATCTCAGAGGAATGTGCAAATAATAGGGTAATAATAATGGGGCATTTCAACTTCCCCAATATTAACTGGGATAGTCAGAGTGGGAAATGCTCAGAGGGTGTAGAATTCTTAAAGAGCATCCAGGAGAGCTTTTTGAGCCAGCATGTAGAAAGTCCTACAAGAGAGGGGGCGGTACTGGACCTAATTCTCGGGAATGTGGCCGGCCAAGTGGAAAAAGTGCTAGTAGGTGAGCACTTTGGTGATAGTGACCATAATATGGTAAGATTTAAGGTGGTCATGGAAAAGGACAGGGATGGGCCGGAAATAAAGGTTCTAAATTGGGGGAAGGCCGATTTTAATAGGATAAGGCAGGATCTGGCCAAAATGGACTGGGATCAGCTACTTGTAGGAAAATCCGCATCGGAGCAATGGGAGGCTTTCAGAAGGGAGATTGAGATCATACAATGGCAACATGTTCCCGTAAAGGTCAAGGGTGGTTCCAAAAACCACAGGGAACCTTGGATGTCAGGGGATATACGAGAATGGATTAGGAAAAAAAGGAGGGCTTTTGGTAGATACAAAAGGCTAAAGACGGAGGAAGCCCTAGAGGAGTACAAAAAGTGCAGGGGGATACTTAAAAAAGAAATTAGGAGATCAAGGAGGGGCCATGAAATAACACTGGCGAGCAAAATAAAGGAAAATCCTAAGATGTTTTATAAGTATATTAAGGGTAAGAGGATAACTAGGGAAAAAATAGGGCCCATTAGGGACAAAAGTGGCAATCTGTGTGTGGAGCCGAAAGATGTAGGAGGGGTTCTAAATGAATTTTTTGCATCTGTTTTCACTATGGAGAAGGACGATGTAGACATAGAAATAGGGCGGGGGGACTGTGATATGCTCGAACATATTAACATCGAGAGGGAGGAGGTATTGGCGGTTTTAGTTGGCCTAAAAATGGATAAATCCCCAGGCCCGGATGAAATGTATCCCAGGCTGCTGTGTGAGGCAAAGGAGGAGATTGCGGGGGCTCTAACACATATATTCAGGACCTCTCTGGCCACAGGGGATGTGCCAGAGGACTGGAGAACCGCTAATGTAGTACCATTATTCAAGAAGGGTAGTAGGGAAAAACCGGGGAACTACAGGCCAGTGAGCCTAACATCAGTGGTAGGAAAATTATTGGAAAAAATCCTGAGGGACAAAATTTGTCTCCACTTGGAGAGGCAAGGATTAATCAGGAATAGTCAACATGGCTTTGTCAAGGGAAGATCATGTCTGACTAATTTGATTGAATTTTTTGAGGGGGTGACTAGGTGTGTGGATGAGGGTAACGCAGTGGATGTGGTATACATAGATTTCAGTAAGGCCTTCGATAAAGTCCCGCACAGGAGACTGGTCAAGAAGGTAAGAGCCCATGGAATCCAGGGTGCCTTGGCACATTGGATACAAAACTGGCTTAGTGGCAGAAGGCAGAGGGTGATGGTCGAAGGTTGTTTTTGTGACTGGAAGCCTGTGGCCAGTGGGGTACCACAGGGATCGGTGCTGGGTCCCTTGCTGTTTGTGGTCTACATTAATGACTTGGATATGAATGTAAAGGGTATGATCAGTAAGTTCGCGGATGATACAAAAATTGGTAGGGTGGTAAATAGCGAGGAGGGTAGCCTCAGTCTGCAGGACGATATAGATGGGTTGGTCAGATGGGCGGAGCAGTGGCAAATGGAATTTAACCCGGAAAAGTGTGAGGTGATGCACTTTGGGGGGACTAACAAGGCAAAGGAATACACAATGAATGGAAAGACCCTAGGCAAGACGGAGGGTCAAAGGGATCTGGGTGTGCAAGTACACAGATCCCTGAAGGCGGCAGAACAGGTGGATAAGGTGTTAAAAAAGGCATATGGGATACTTGCCTTCATTAGCCGAGGCATTGAATATAAGAGCAAGGAGGTTATGATGGAGCTGTATAAAACACTGGTTAGGCCACAGCTGGAATACTGTGTGCAGTTCTGGTCACCACACTACAGGAAGGATGTGATCGCGTTAGAGAGGGTGCAGAGGAGGTTCACCAGGATGTTACCAGGGCTGGAGCGCTTCAGCTATGAAGAGAGACTGGGCAGATTGGGTTTGTTTTCCTTGGAGCAGAGGAGGCTGAGGGGGGACATGATTGAGGTGTACAAAATTATGAGGGGCATAGATAGGATGGATGCTGAGGAGCTTTTTCCCTTAGTAGAGGGGTCAATAACTAGGGGGCATAGATGCAAGGTAAAGGGCGGGAGGTTTAGAGGGGATTTGAGAAAGAACTTTTTCACCCAGAGGGTGGTTGGAGTCTGGAACTCACTGCCTGAAAGGGTTGTGGAGGCAGAAACCCTCACAACATTTAAGAAGCATTTGGATGTGCACTTGAAATGCCATAGCATACAAGGCTACGGGCCAAATGCTGGAATATGGGATTAGATTAGACAGGGCTTGATGGCCGGCGCGGACACGATGGGCTGAAGGGCCTCTATCCGTGCTGTATTACTCTATGACTCTATGACTATATGACTAATTGGGACTATGGGGAAAGAGCAGGGGAGTGGGACTAATTGGGACTATGGGGAAATAGCAGGAGAGTGGGACTAATTGGGACTATGGGGAAGGAGCAGGAACGTGGGACTAATTGGGAATATGGAGAAAGAGCAGGCGAGGGGGACTAATTGGGAATATGGGGAAAGAGCATGAGAGTGGGACTAATCCAGATTATGGGGAAAGAGCAGGGGAGTGGGACTAATTGGGACTATTGGGAAAGAGCAGGGGAGTGGGACTAATTAGGACTATGGGGAAAGAGCAGAGGAGTGTGACTAATTGGGACTATGGGGAAAGAGCAGGGGAGTGGGACTAATTGGGACAATGGGGAAAGAGCAGAGGAGTGTGAATAATTGGGACTATGGGGAATGACCAGGGGAGTGGGACTAATTGGGACTATTGGGAAAGAGCAGTGGAGTGGGACTAATTGGGGCTATGGGGAAAGAGCAGGAGAGTGGGACTAATTGGGACTATTGGGAAAGAGCAGTGGAGTGGGACTAATTGGGACTATGGGGAAAGAGCAGGAGAGTGGGACTAATTGGGACTATTGGGAAAGAGCAGTGGAGTGGGACTAATTGGGAATATGGGGAAAGTGCAGAGGAGTGGGACTAATTGGGACTATGGGGAAAGAGCAGGGGAGTGGGACTAATTGGGACTATTGGGAAAGAGCAGTGGAGTGGGACTAATTGGGACTATGGGGAAAGAGCAGGGGAGTGGGATTAATTGGGACTATGGGGAAAGAGCAGGGGAGTGGGACTAATTGGGAATATTGGGAAAGAGCAGGAGAGTGGGACTAATTGGGACTATGGGGAAAGAGCAGGAGAGTGGGACTAATTGGGATTATGGGGAAAGAGCAGGGGAGTGGGACTAATTGGGACTATGGGGAAAGAGCAGGAGAGTGGGAATAATTGGGACTATTGGGAAAGATCAGGGGAGTGGGACTAATTGGGACTATGGGGAAAGAGCAGGGGAGTGGGAATAATTGGGACAATTGGGAAAGAGCAGGGGAGTGGGACTAATTGGGAATATGGGGAAAGAGCAGGAGAGTGTGACTAATTGGGACTATGGGGAATGAGCAGGGGAGTGGGACAAATTGGGACTATGGGGAAAGAGCAGGGGAGTGGGACTAATTGGGACTATGGGGAAAGAGCAGGAGAGTGGGACTAATTGGGACAATGGGGAAAGAGCAGGAGAGTGGGACTAATTGGGACGATGGGGAAAGAGCAGGAGAGTGGGACTAATTGGGACAATGTGGAAAGAGCAGGAGAGAGGGACTAATTGGGATTATGGGGAAAGAGCAGGAGAGTGGGACTAATTGGGACTATGGGGAAAGAGCAGGGGAGTGGGACTAATTGGGACTATGGGGAAAGAGCAGGAGAGTGGGACTAATTGGGAATATGGGGAAAGAGCAGGGGAGTGGGACTAATTGGGAATATGGGGAAACAGCAGGGGAGTGGGACTAATTGGGAATATGGGGAAAGAGCAGGGGAGTGGGACTAATTGGGAATATGGGGAAAGAGCAGGGGAGTGGAACTAATTGGGACAAAGAGGAAAGAGCAGGGGAGTGGGACTAATTGGAACTATGGGGAAAGAGCAGTGGAGTGGGACTATTGGGACTATGGGGAAAGAGCAGGAGAGTGGGAATAATTGGGACTATGGGGAAAGAGCAGGGGAGTGGGACTAATTGGGACTATGGGGAAAGAGCAGGAGAGTGGGACTAATTGGAACTGTGGGGAACGAGCAGGGGAGTGGGACTAAATGGGAATATGGGGAAAGAGCAGGGCAGTGGGACTAATTGGGACTATGGGGAAAGAGCAGGGGAGTGGGACTAATTGGGACTATGAGGAAAGAGCAGGAGAGTGGGATTAATTGGGACAATGGGGAAAGAGCAGGGGAGTGGGACTAATTGGGACTATGGGGAAAGAGCAGGAGAGTGGGACTAATTGGGACTATGAGGAAAGAGCAGGAGAGTGGGATTAATTGGGACAATGGGGAAAGAGCAGGGGAGTGGGACGAATTGGGACTATGGGGAAAGAGCAGGGGAGAGGGACTAATTGGGACTATGTGGAAAGAGCAGGGGAGTGGGACTAATTGGGACAATGGGGAAAGAGCAGGAGAGTGGGACTAATTGGGACAATGGGGAAAGAGAAGGGGAGAGGGACTAATTGGGACTATGGGGAAAGAACAGGGGAGTGGGACTGATTGGGACAATGGGGAAAGAGCAGGAGAGTGGGACTAATTGGGACAATGGGGAAAGAGCAGGAGAGTGGGACTAATTGGGACTGTGGGGAAAGAGCAGGGGAGTGGGGCTAATTGGGACGATGGGGAAAGAGCAGGGGAGAGGGACTAATTGGGACTATGGGGAAAGAGAAGGGGAGTGGGACTATTGGGACTATGGGGAAAGAGCAGGAGAGTGGGACTAATTGGGACTATGAGGAAAGAGCAGGGGAGTGCGACTAATTGGGACTACGGGGAAAGAGCAGGGGAGTGCGACTAATTGGGACTACGGGGAAAGAGCAGGGGAGTGCGACTAATTGGGACTACGGGGAAAGAGCAGGAGAGTGGGACTAATTGGGACTATGGGAATAGAGCAGGAGTGTGGGACTAATTGGGACAATGGGGAAAGAGCAGGAGAGTGGGACGAATTGGGAATATGGGGAAGGAGCAGGAGAGTGGGAATAATTGCGACTATGGGGAAAGAGCAGGGGAGTGGGATTAATTGGGACTATGGAGAAAGAGCAGGGGAGTGGGACTAATTGGGACTATGGGGAAAGAGCAGGGGAGTGGGATTAATTGGGACTATGGAGAAAGAGCAGGATAGTGGGACGAATTGGGAATATGGGGAAAGAGCAGGAGAGTGGGAATAATTGGGACTATGGGGAAAGAGCAGGGGAGTGGGACGAATTGGGACTATGGGGAAAGAGCAGGAGAGTGGGACTAATTGGGACTATGGGGAAAGAGCAGGGGAGTGGGACTAATTGGGACTAGTGGGAAAGAGCAGGGGAGTGGGACTAATTGGGACTATGGGGAAAGAGCAGGTGAGTGGGACTAATTGGGACTATGGGGAAAGAGCAGGAGAGTGGGACTAATTGGGACAATGGGGAATGAGCAGGAGAGTGGGACGAATTGGGACAATGGGGAAGGAGCAGGAGAGTGGGACTAATTGGGACTACAGAGAAAGAGCAGGGGAGTGGGACTAATTGGGACTATGGGGAAAGAGCAGGGGAGTGGGACAAATTGGGACTATGAGGAAAGAGCAGGAGAGTGGGATTAATTGGGACAATGGGGAAAGAGCAGGGGAGTGGGAATAATTGGGACTATGGGGAAAGAGCAGGGGAGTGGGACTAATTGCGACAATGGGGAAAGAGCATGGGAGGGGGACTAATTGGGAATATGGGGAAAGAACAGGGGAGTGGGACTGATTGGGACAATGGGGAAAGAGCAGGGGAGTGGGACTAATTGGGACAATGGGGAAAGAGCAGGAGAGTGGGACAAATTGGGACTATGGGGAAAGAGCAGGGGAGTGGGACTAATTTAGACTATGGGGAAAGAACAGGTGAGTGGGACTGATTGGGACAATGGGGAAAGAGCAGGAGAGTGGGACTAATTGGGACAATGGGGAAAGAGCAGGGGAGTGGGACTAATTGGGACTATGGGGAAAGAACAGGGGAGTGGGACTGATTGGGACAATGGAAAAGAGCAGGAGAGTGGGACTAATTGGGACAATGGGGAAAGAGCAGGAGAGTGGGACTAATTGGGACTATGGGGAAAGAGCAGGGGAGTGGGGCTAATTGCGACGATGGGGAAAGAGCAGGGGAGTGGGACTAATTGGGAATATGGGGAAAGAGCAGGAGAGTGGGAATAATTGGGAATATGGGGAAAGAGCAGGAGAGTGGGAATAATTGGGAATATGGGGAAAGAGCAGGGGAGTGGGATTAATTGGGAATATGGGGAAAGAGCAGGAGAGTGGAAATAATTGGGAATATGGGGAAAGAGCAGGGGAGTGGGACTAATTGGGACTACAGAGAAAGAGCAGGGGAGTGGGACTAATTGGGACTATGGGGAAAGAGCAGGGGAGTGGGACTAATTGGGTCTATGAGGAAAGAGCAGGAGAGTGGGATTAATTCGGACAATGGGGAAAGAGCAGGGGAGTGGGACTAATTGGGACTATGGGGAAAGAGCAGGAGAGTGGGACTAATTGGGACTATGAGGAAAGTGCAGGAGAGTGGGATTAACTGGGACAATGGGGAAAGAGCAGGGGAGTGGGACGAATTGGGACTATGGGGAAAGAGCAGGGGAGAGGGACTAATTGGGACTATGGGGAAAGAGCAGGGGAGTGGGACTAATTGGGACAATGGGGAAAGAGCATGAGAGTGGGACTAATTGGGACAATGGGGAAAGAGCAGGGGAGAGGGACTAATTGGGACTATGGGGAAAGAACAGGGGAGTGGGACTGATTGGGACAATGGGGAAAGAGCAGGAGAGTGGGACTAATTGGGACAATGGGGAAAGAGCAGGAGAGTGGGACTAATTGGGACTATGGGGAAAGAGCAGGGGAGTGGGGCTAATTGGGACGATGGGGAAAGAGCAGGGGAGAGGGACTAATTGGGACTATGGGGAAAGAGAAGGGGAGAGGGACTAATTGGGACTATGGGGAAAGAGCAGGAGAGTGGGACTAATTGGGACTATGAGGAAAGAGCAGGAGAGTGGGATTAATTGGGACAATGGGGAAAGAGCAGGGGAGTGGGACTAATTGGGACTATGGGGAAAGAGCAGGGGAGTGCGACGAATTGGGACTACGGGGAAAGAGCAGGAGAGTGGGACTAATTGGGACTATGGGGAAAGAGCAGGAGAGTGGGACTAATTGGGAAAATGGGGAAAGAGCAGGAGAGTGGGACGAATTGGGACTATGGGGAAAGAGCAGGGGAGTGGGACTAATTGGGACTATGGGGAAAGAGCAGGGATGTGGGACTAATTGGGACTATGGAGAAAGAGCAGGGGAGTGGGACTAATTGGGACTATGGAGAAAGAGCAGGGCAGTGGGGCTAATTGGGACGGTGGGGAAACAGCAGGGGAGAGGGACTAATTGGGAATATGGGGAAAGAGAAGGGGAGTGGGACTAATTGGGACTATGGGGAAAGAGCAGGGGAGTGGGGCTAATTGGGACTATGGGGAAAGAGCAGGGGAGTGGGACTAATTGGGACTATGGGGAAGGAGCAGGGGAGTGGGACTAATTGGGAATATGGGGAAAGAGCAGGGGAGTGGGACTAATTGGGACTATGGGGAAAGAGCACGGGAGTGGGACTAATTGGGACTATGGGGAAAGAGCAGGGGAGTGGGATTAATTGGGATTATGGGGAAAGAGCAGGAGAGTGGGACTAATTGGGCCGATGGGGAAAGAGCAAGGGAGTGGGACTAATTGGGACATTGGGGAAAGAGCAGGAGAGTGGGACTAATTGGGACTATGGGGAAAGAGCAAGGGAGTGGGATTAATTGGGATTATGGGGAAAGAGCAGGAGAGTGGGACTAATTGGAACTATGGGGAAAGAACAGGGGAGTGGGACTATTGGGACTATGGGGAAAGAGCAGGAGAGTGGGAATAATTGGGACTATGGGGAAAGAGCAGGGGAGTGGGACTAATTGGGACTATGGGGAAAGAGCAGGAGAGTGGGACTAATTGGAACTGTGGGGAACGAGCAGGGGAGTGGGACTAAATGGGAATATGGGGAATGAGCAGGGGAGCGGGACTAATTGGGACTATGGGGAAAGAGCAGGGCAGTGGGACTAATTGGGACTATGGGGAAAGAGCAGGGGAGTGGGACTAATTGGGAATATGGGGAAAGAGCAGGAGAGTGGGACTAATTGGGACTATGGGGAAAGAGCAGGGGAGTGGGGCTAATTGGGACGATGGGGAAAGAGCAGGGGAGAGGGACTAATTGGGACTATGGGGAAAGAGAAGGGGAGTGGGACTAATTGGGATTATGGGGAAAGAGCAGGAGAGTGGGACTAATTGGGACTATGAGGAAAGAGCAGGAGAGTGGGATTAATTGGGACAATGGGGAAAGAGCAGGGGAGTGGGACTAATTGGGACTATGGTGAAAGAGCAGGGGAGTGCGACTAATTGGGACTACGGGGAAAGAGCAGGAGAGTGGGACTAATTGGGACTATGGGGAAAGAGCAGGAGAGTGGGACTAATTGGGACAATGGGGAAAGAGCAGGAGAGTGGGACGAATTGGGACAATGGGGAAAGAGCAGGGGAGTGGGACTAATTGGGACTATGGGGAAAGAGCAGGGATGTGGGACTAATTGGGACTATGGAGAAAGAGCAGGGGAGTGGGACTAATTGGGACTATGGAGAAAGAGCAGGGCGGTGGGGCTAATTGGGACGATGGGGAAACAGCAGGGGAGAGGGACTAATTGGGACTATGGGGAAAGAGCAGGAAGGTGGGACTAATTGGGAATATGGGGAAGGAGCAGGAGAGTGGGAATAATTGCGACTATGGGGAAAGAGCAGGGGAGTGGGATTAATTGGGACTATGGAGAAAGAGCAGGGGCGTGGGACTAATTGGGACTATGGGGAAAGAGCAGGGGAGTGGGATTAATTGGGACTATGGCGAAAGAGCAGGAGAGTGGGACTAATTGGGACAATGGGGAATGAGCAGGAGAGTGGGACTAATTGGGACAATGGGGAAGGAGCAGGAGAGTGGGACTAATTGGGACTATGGGGAAAGAGCAGGGGAGTGGGATTAATTGGGACTATGGCGAAAGAGCAGGAGAGTGGGAATAATTGGGACTATGGGGAAAGAGCAGGGGAGTGGGACTAATTGGGACTATGGGGAAAGAGCAGGAGAGTGGGACTAATTGGAACTGTGGGGAACGAGCAGGGGAGTGGGACTAAATGGGAATATGGGGAATGAGCAGGGGAGCGGGACTAATTGGGACTATGGGGAAAGAGCAGGGCAGTGGGACTAATTGGGACTATGGGGAAAGAGCAGGGGAGTGGGACTAATTGGGAATATGGGGAAAGAGCAGGAGAGTGGGACTAATTGGGACTATGGGGAAAGAGCAGGGGAGTGGGGCTAATTGGGACGATGGGGAAAGAGCAGGGGAGAGGGACTAATTGGGACTATGGGGAAAGAGAAGGGGAGTGGGACTAATTGGGATTATGGGGAAAGAGCAGGAGAGTGGGACTAATTGGGACTATGAGGAAAGAGCAGGAGAGTGGGATTAATTGGGACAATGGGGAAAGAGCAGGGGAGTGGGACTAATTGGGACTATGGTGAAAGAGCAGGGGAGTGCGACTAATTGGGACTACGGGGAAAGAGCAGGAGAGTGGGACTAATTGGGACTATGGGGAAAGAGCAGGAGAGTGGGACTAATTGGGACAATGGGGAAAGAGCAGGAGAGTGGGACGAATTGGGACAATGGGGAAAGAGCAGGGGAGTGGGACTAATTGGGACTATGGGGAAAGAGCAGGGATGTGGGACTAATTGGGACTATGGAGAAAGAGCAGGGGAGTGGGACTAATTGGGACTATGGAGAAAGAGCAGGGCAGTGGGGCTAATTGGGACGATGGGGAAACAGCAGGGGAGAGGGACTAATTGGGACTATGGGGAAAGAGCAGGAGAGTGGGACTAATTGGGAATATGGGGAAGGAGCAGGAGAGTGGGAATAATTGCGACTATGGGGAAAGAGCAGGGGAGTGGGATTAATTGGGACTATGGAGAAAGAGCAGGGGCGTGGGACTAATTGGGACTATGGGGAAAGAGCAGGGGAGTGGGATTAATTGGGACTATGGCGAAAGAGCAGGAGAGTGGGACTAATTGGGACAATGGGGAATGAGCAGGAGAGTGGGACTAATTGGGACAATGGGGAAGGAGCAGGAGAGTGGGACTAATTGGGACTATGGGGAAAGAGCAGGGGAGTGGGATTAATTGGGACTATGGCGAAAGAGCAGGAGAGTGGGACTAATTGGGACTATGGGGAATGAGCAGGAGAGTGGGACTAATTGGGACAATGGGGAAGGAGCAGGAGAGTGGGACTAATTGGGACTATGGGGAATGAGCAGGAGAGTGGGACTAATTGGGACAATGGGGAAGGAGCAGGAGAGTGGGACTAATTGGGACTATGGCGAAAGAGCAGGAGAGTGGGACTAATTGGGACTATGGGGAATGAGCAGGAGAGTGGGACTAATTGGGACAATGGGGAAGGAGCAGGAGAGTGGGACTAATTTATTAGCAGGGTCCTCTAATGAGGCCATATGGGTGGAGCTTAAAAACAAAAAGGGGGCAAGCACTTTGCTGCGAGTGTACTATAGGCCTCCAAACAGCCAGGGGGAGATAGAGGAACAGATATCACAGAATCACAGAAACCCCACAGTGCAGATAGAGGCCATTTCGGCCCATCGAGCCTGCACCGACACATATCCCACCCGATCCCCGTAACCCCTTCAACACATATCCCACCCTATCTCCGTAACCCCACACATTTTAATCCCCCTAACACTAAGGATCAATTTATCATAGCCAATCAACCTAACCCGCACATCTTTGGACTGTGGGAGGAAACCGGAGCACCTGGAGGAAACCCACGCAAACACGGGGAGAATGTGCAAACTCCACACAGTCACCCGAGGCCGGATTTGAACCCGGGTCCCTGGCGCTGTGAGGCAACAATGCTAACCACTATGCCACCGTGCTGTAGGCAAATCTCAGAGGAATGTGCAAATAATAGGGTAATAATAATGGGGCATTTCAACTTCCCCAATATTAACTGGGATAGTCAGAGTGGGAAATGCTCAGAGGGTGTAGAATTCTTAAAGAGCATCCAGGAGAGCTTTTTGAGCCAGCATGTAGAAAGTCCTACAAGAGAGGGGGCGGTACTGGACCTAATTCTCGGGAATGTGGCCGGCCAAGTGGAAAAAGTGCTAGTAGGTGAGCACTTTGGTGATAGTGACCATAATATGGTAAGATTTAAGGTGGTCATGGAAAAGGACAGGGATGGGCCGGAAATAAAGGTTCTAAATTGGGGGAAGGCCGATTTTAATAGGATAAGGCAGGATCTGGCCAAAATGGACTGGGATCAGCTACTTGTAGGAAAATCCGCATCGGAGCAATGGGAGGCTTTCAGAAGGGAGATTGAGATCATACAATGGCAACATGTTCCCGTAAAGGTCAAGGGTGGTTCCAAAAACCACAGGGAACCTTGGATGTCAGGGGATATACGAGAATGGATTAGGAAAAAAAGGAGGGCTTTTGGTAGATACAAAAGGCTAAAGACGGAGGAAGCCCTAGAGGAGTACAAAAAGTGCAGGGGGATACTTAAAAAAGAAATTAGGAGATCAAGGAGGGGCCATGAAATAACACTGGCGAGCAAAATAAAGGAAAATCCTAAGATGTTTTATAAGTATATTAAGGGTAAGAGGATAACTAGGGAAAAAATAGGGCCCATTAGGGACAAAAGTGGCAATCTGTGTGTGGAGCCGAAAGATGTAGGAGGGGTTCTAAATGAATTTTTTGCATCTGTTTTCACTATGGAGAAGGACGATGTAGACATAGAAATAGGGCGGGGGGACTGTGATATGCTCGAACATATTAACATCGAGAGGGAGGAGGTATTGGCGGTTTTAGTTGGCCTAAAAATGGATAAATCCCCAGGCCCGGATGAAATGTATCCCAGGCTGCTGTGTGAGGCAAAGGAGGAGATTGCGGGGGCTCTAACACATATATTCAGGACCTCTCTGGCCACAGGGGATGTGCCAGAGGACTGGAGAACCGCTAATGTAGTACCATTATTCAAGAAGGGTAGTAGGGAAAAACCGGGGAACTACAGGCCAGTGAGCCTAACATCAGTGGTAGGAAAATTATTGGAAAAAATCCTGAGGGACAAAATTTGTCTCCACTTGGAGAGGCAAGGATTAATCAGGAATAGTCAACATGGCTTTGTCAAGGGAAGATCATGTCTGACTAATTTGATTGAATTTTTTGAGGGGGTGACTAGGTGTGTGGATGAGGGTAACGCAGTGGATGTGGTATACATAGATTTCAGTAAGGCCTTCGATAAAGTCCCGCACAGGAGACTGGTCAAGAAGGTAAGAGCCCATGGAATCCAGGGTGCCTTGGCACATTGGATACAAAACTGGCTTAGTGGCAGAAGGCAGAGGGTGATGGTCGAAGGTTGTTTTTGTGACTGGAAGCCTGTGGCCAGTGGGGTACCACAGGGATCGGTGCTGGGTCCCTTGCTGTTTGTGGTCTACATTAATGACTTGGATATGAATGTAAAGGGTATGATCAGTAAGTTCGCGGATGATACAAAAATTGGTAGGGTGGTAAATAGCGAGGAGGGTAGCCTCAGTCTGCAGGACGATATAGATGGGTTGGTCAGATGGGCGGAGCAGTGGCAAATGGAATTTAACCCGGAAAAGTGTGAGGTGATGCACTTTGGGGGGACTAACAAGGCAAAGGAATACACAATGAATGGAAAGACCCTAGGCAAGACGGAGGGTCAAAGGGATCTGGGTGTGCAAGTACACAGATCCCTGAAGGCGGCAGAACAGGTGGATAAGGTGTTAAAAAAGGCATATGGGATACTTGCCTTCATTAGCCGAGGCATTGAATATAAGAGCAAGGAGGTTATGATGGAGCTGTATAAAACACTGGTTAGGCCACAGCTGGAATACTGTGTGCAGTTCTGGTCACCACACTACAGGAAGGATGTGATCGCGTTAGAGAGGGTGCAGAGGAGGTTCACCAGGATGTTACCAGGGCTGGAGTGCTTCAGCTATGAAGAGAGACTGGGCAGATTGGGTTTGTTTTCCTTGGAGCAGAGGAGGCTGAGGGGGGACATGATTGAGGTGTACAAAATTATGAGGGGCATAGATAGGATGGATGCTGAGGAGCTTTTTCCCTTAGTAGAGGGGTCAATAACTAGGGGGCATAGATGCAAGGTAAAGGGCGGGAGGTTTAGAGGGGATTTGAGAAAGAACTTTTTCACCCAGAGGGTGGTTGGAGTCTGGAACTCACTGCCTGAAAGGGTTGTGGAGGCAGAAACCCTCACAACATTTAAGAAGCATTTGGATGTGCACTTGAAATGCCATAGCATACAAGGCTACGGGCCAAATGCTGGAATATGGGATTAGATTAGACAGGGCTTGATGGCCGGCGCGGACACGATGGGCTGAAGGGCCTCTATCCGTGCTGTATTACTCTATGACTCTATGACTATATGACTAATTGGGACTATGGGGAAAGAGCAGGGGAGTGGGACTAATTGGGACTATGGGGAAATAGCAGGAGAGTGGGACTAATTGGGACTATGGGGAAGGAGCAGGAACGTGGGACTAATTGGGAATATGGAGAAAGAGCAGGCGAGGGGGACTAATTGGGAATATGGGGAAAGAGCATGAGAGTGGGACTAATCCAGATTATGGGGAAAGAGCAGGGGAGTGGGACTAATTGGGACTATTGGGAAAGAGCAGGGGAGTGGGACTAATTAGGACTATGGGGAAAGAGCAGAGGAGTGTGACTAATTGGGACTATGGGGAAAGAGCAGGGGAGTGGGACTAATTGGGACAATGGGGAAAGAGCAGAGGAGTGTGAATAATTGGGACTATGGGGAATGACCAGGGGAGTGGGACTAATTGGGACTATTGGGAAAGAGCAGTGGAGTGGGACTAATTGGGGCTATGGGGAAAGAGCAGGAGAGTGGGACTAATTGGGACTATTGGGAAAGAGCAGTGGAGTGGGACTAATTGGGACTATGGGGAAAGAGCAGGAGAGTGGGACTAATTGGGACTATTGGGAAAGAGCAGTGGAGTGGGACTAATTGGGAATATGGGGAAAGTGCAGAGGAGTGGGACTAATTGGGACTATGGGGAAAGAGCAGGGGAGTGGGACTAATTGGGACTATTGGGAAAGAGCAGTGGAGTGGGACTAATTGGGACTATGGGGAAAGAGCAGGGGAGTGGGATTAATTGGGACTATGGGGAAAGAGCAGGGGAGTGGGACTAATTGGGAATATTGGGAAAGAGCAGGAGAGTGGGACTAATTGGGACTATGGGGAAAGAGCAGGAGAGTGGGACTAATTGGGATTATGGGGAAAGAGCAGGAGAGTGGGAATAATTGGGACTATTGGGAAAGATCAGGGGAGTGGGACTAATTGGGACTATGGGGAAAGAGCAGGGGAGTGGGAATAATTGGGACAATTGGGAAAGAGCAGGGGAGTGGGACTAATTGGGAATATGGGGAAAGAGCAGGAGAGTGTGACTAATTGGGACTATGGGGAATGAGCAGGGGAGTGGGACAAATTGGGACTATGGGGAAAGAGCAGGGGAGTGGGACTAATTGGGACTATGGGGAAAGAGCAGGAGAGTGGGACTAATTGGGACTATGGGGAAAGAGCAGGAGAGTGGGACTAATTGGGAATATGGGGAAAGAGCAGGGGAGTGGGACTAATTGGGAATATGGGGAAACAGCAGGGGAGTGGGACTAATTGGGAATATGGGGAAAGAGCAGGGGAGTGGGACTAATTGGGAATATGGGGAAAGAGCAGGGGAGTGGAACTAATTGGGACAAAGAGGAAAGAGCAGGGGAGTGGGACTAATTGGAACTATGGGGAAAGAGCAGGGGAGTGGGACTAATTGGGAATATGGAGAATGAGCAGGGGAGTGGGACTAATTGGGAATATGGGGAAAGAGCAGGGCAGTGGGACTAATTGGGAACATGGAGAATGAGCAGGGGAGTGGAACTAATTGGGAATATCGGGAAAGAGCAGGGGAGTGGGACTAATTGGGACTATGGAGAAAGAGTAGGTGAGTGGGACTAATTGGGACTATGGGGAAAGAGCAGGTGAGTGGGACTAATTGGGACTATGGGGAAAGAGCAGGGGAGCGGGACTAATTGGGACTATGGGGAAAGAGCAGGGGAGTGGGACTAATTGGGAATATGGGGAAAGAGCGGGAGAGTGGGCCAATTGGGACAATGGGGAAAGAGTAGGTGAGTGGGACTAATTGGGACTATGGGGAAAGAGCAGGAGAGTGGGACTAATTGGGACTATGGGGAAAGAGCCGGGGAATGGGACCTATTGGGAATATGGGGAACGAGCAGGGGAGTGGCAATAATTGGGACTATGGAGAAAGAGCAGGGGAATGGGACTAATTGGGACTATGGGGAAAGAGCAGGGGAGTGGGACTAATTGGGACTTTGGGGAAAGAGCAGGGGAGCGGGACTAATTGGGACTATGGGGAAAGAGCAGGGGAGTGGGACTAATTGGGAATATGGGGAAAGAGCAGGAGAGTGGGAATAATTGGGACTATGGGGAAAGAGCAGGAGAGTGGGACTAATTGGGACTATGGGGAAAGAGCAGGAGAGTGGGAATAATTGGGACTATGGGGAAAGAGCAGGGGAGCGGGACTAATTGGGACTATGGGGAAAGAGCAGGGGAGTGGGACTAATTGGGAATATGGGGAAAGAGCAGGAGAGTGGGAATAATTGGGACTATGGGGAAAGAGCAGGAGAGTGGGACTAATTGGGACTATGGGGAAAGGGCAGGAGAGTGGGACTAATTGGGACTATGGGGAAAGAGCAGGAGAGTGGGAATAATTGGGACTATTGGGAAAGATCAGGGGAGTGGGACGAATTGGGACTATGGGGAAAGAGCAGGGGAGTGGGAATAATTGGGACAATTGGGAAAGAGCAGGGGAGTGGGACTAATTGGGAATATGGGGAAAGAGCAGGAGAGTGTGACTAATTGGGACTATGGGGAATGAGCAGGGGAGTGGGACAAATTGGGACTATGGGGAAAGAGCAGGGGAGTGGGACTAATTGGGACTATGGGGAAAGAGCAGGAGAGTGGGACTAATTGGGACAATGGGGAAATAGCAGGAGAGTGGGACTAATTGGGACGATGGGGAAAGAGCAGGAGAGTGGGACTAATTGGGACAATGGGGAAAGAGCAGGAGAGAGGGACTAATTGGGATTATGGGGAAAGAGCAGGAGAGTGGGACTAATTGGGACTATGGGGAAAGAGCAGGGGAGTGGGACTAATTGGGACTATGGGGAAAGAGCAGGAGAGTGGGACTAATTGGGAGTATGGGGAAAGAGCAGGGGAGTGGGTCTAATTGGGAATATGGGGAAACAGCAGGGGAGTGGGACTAATTGGGAATATGGGGAAAGAGCAGGGGAGTGGAACTAATTGGGACTAAGAGGAAAGAGCAGGGGAGTGGGACTAATTGGAACTATGGGGAAAGAGCAGGGGAGTGGGACTAATTGGGAATATGGAGAATGAGCAGGGGAGTGGGACTAATTGGGAATATGGGGAAAGAGCAGGGGAGTGGGACTAATTGGGAATATGGAGAATGAGCAGGGGAGTGGAACTAATTGGGAATATGGGGAAAGAGCAGGGGAGTGGGAATAATTGGGACTATGGAGAAAGAGTAGGTGAGTGGGACTAATTGGGACTATGGGGAAAGAGCAGGTGAGTGGGACTAATTGGGACTATGGGGAAAGAGCAGGGGAGCGGGACTAATTGGGACTATGGGGAAAGAGCAGGGGAGTGGGACTAATTGGGAATATGGGGAAAGAGCGGGAGAGTGGGCTAATTGGGACAATGGGGAAAGAGTAGGTGAGTGGGACTAATTGGGACTATGGGGAAAGAGCAGGAGAGTGGGACTAATTGGGACTATGGGGAAAGAGCCGGGGAATGGGACCTATTGGGAATATGGGGAACGAGCAGGGGAGTGGCAATAATTGGGACTATGGAGAAAGAGCAGGGGAGTGGGACTAATTGGGACTATGGGGAAAGAGCAGGGGAGTGGGACTAATTGGGACTTTGGGGAAAGAGCAGGGGAGCGGGACTAATTGGGACTATGGGGAAAGAGCAGGGGAGTGGGACTAATTGGGAATATGGGGAAAGAGCAGGAGAGTGGGAATAATTGGGACTATGGGGAAAGAGCAGGAGAGTGGGACTAATTGGGACTATGGGGAAAGAGCAGGAGAGTGGGAATAATTGGGACTATGGGGAAAGAGCAGGGGAGCGGGACTAATTGGGACTATGGGGAAAGAGCAGGGGAGTGGGACTAATTGGGACTATGGGGAAAGAGCAGGAGAGTGGGAATAATTGGGACTATGGGGAAAGAGCAGGAGAGTGGGACTAATTGGGACTATGGGGAAAGAGCAGGAGAGTGGGAATAATTGGGACTATGGGGAAAGAGCAGGAGAGTGGGAATAATTGGGACTATGGGGAAAGAGCAGGAGAGTGGGACTAATTGGGACTATGGAGAATGAGCAGGGGAGTGGGACTAATTGGGAATATGGGGAAAGAGCAGGGGAGTGGGACTAATTGGGAATATGGAGAATGAGCAGGGGAGTGGAACTAATTGGGAATATGGGGAAAGAGCAGGGGAGCGGGACTAATTGGGACTATGGGGAAAGAGCAGGGGAGTGGGACTAATTGGGACTATGGAGAAACAGCAGGGGAGTGGGACTAATTGGGACTATGGGGAAAGAGTAGGTGAGTGGGACTAATTGGGACTATGGGGAAAGAGCAGGTGAGTGGGACTAATTGGGATTATGGGGAAAGAGCGGGAGAGTGGGCTAATTGGGACAATGGGGAAAGAGCAGGGGAGTGGGACTAATTGGGACTATGGGGAAAGAGCAGGGGAGTGGGACTAATTGGGACTATGGGGAAAGAGCAGCGGAGTGGGACTAATTGGGACTATGGGGAAAGAGCAGGGGAGCGGGACTAATTGGGACTATGGGGAAAGAGCAGGGGAGTGGGACTAATTGGGAATATGGGGAAAGAGCAGGAGAGTGGGACTAATTGGGACTATGGGGAAAGAGCAGGGGAGTGGGACTAATTGGGACTATGGGGAAAGAGCAGGAGAGTGGGACTAATTGGGACTATGGGGAAAGAGCAGGGGAGTGGGACTAATTGGGAATATGGGGAAAGAGCAGGAGAGTGGGACTAAATGGGACTTTGGAGATAGAGCAGGAGAGTGGGACTAATTTATTAGCAGGGTCCTCTAAACAGGCCATATGGGTGGAGCTTAAAAACAAAAAGGGGCAAGCACTTTGCTGGGAGTGTACTATAGGCCTCCAAACAGCCAGGGGGAGATAGAGGAACAGATATGTCGGCAAATCTCAGAGGAATGTGCAAATAATAGGGTAATAATAATGGGGGATTTCAACTTCCCCAATATTAACTGGCATAGTCAGAGTGGGAAATGCTCAGAGGGTGTAGAATTCTTAAAGTGCATCCAGGAGAGCTTTTTGAGCCAGCATGTAGAAAGTCCTACAAGAGAGGGGGCGGTACTGGAACTAATTCTCAGAAATGTGGCCGGCCAAGTGGAAAAAGTGCTAGTAGGTGAGCACTTTGGTGATAGTGACCATAATATGGTAAGATTTAAGGTGGTCATGGAAAAGGACAGGGATGGGCCGGTAATAAAGGTTCTAAATTGGGGGAAGGCCGATTTTAATAGGATAAGGCAGGATCTGGCCAAAATGGACTGGGATCAGCTACTTGTAGGAAAATCCGCATCGGAGCAATGGGAGGCTTTCAGAAGGGAGATTGAGATCATACAATGGCAACATGTTCCCGTAAAGGTCAAGGGTGGTTCCAAAAACCACAGGGAACCTTCGATGTCAGGGGATATACGAGAATGGATTAAGAAAAAAAGGAGGGCTTTTGGTAGATACAAAAGGCTAAAGACGGAGGAAGCCCTAGAGGAGTACAAAAAGTGCAGGGGGATACTTAAAAAAGAAATTAGGAGATCAAGGAGGGGCCATGAAATAACACTGACGAGCAAAATAAAGGAAAATCTGAAGATGTTTTATAAGTATATTAAGGGTAAGAGGATAACTAGGGAAAAAATAGGGCCCATTAGGGACAAAAGTGGCAATCTGTGTGTGGAGCCGGAAGATGTAGGAGGGGTTCTAAATGAATTTTTTGCATCTGTTTTCACTATGGAGAAGGACGATGTAGACATAGAAATAGGGCGGGGGGACTGTGATATGTTCGAACATATTAACATCGAGAGGGAGGAGGTATTGGCGATTTTAGCTGGCCTAAAAATGGATAAATCCCCAGGCCCGGATGAAATGTATCCCAGGCTGCTGTGTGAGGCAAAGGAGGAGATTGCGGGGGCTCTAACACATATATTCAGGACCTCTCTGGCCACAGGGGATGTGCCAGAGGACTGGAGAACCGCTAATGTAGTACCATTATACAAGAAGGGTAGTAGGGAAAAACCGGGGAACTACAGGCCAGTGAGCCTAACATCAGTGGTAGGAAAATTATTGGAAAAAATCCTGAGGGACAAAATTTGCCTCCACTTGGAGAGGCAAGGATTAATCAGGGATAGTCAACATGGCTTTGTCAAGGGAAGATCATGTCTGACTAATTTGATTGAATTTTTTGAGGGGGTGACTAGGTGTGTGGATGAGGGTAACGCAGTGGATGTGGTATACATGGATTTCAGTAAGGCCTTCGATAAAGTCCCGCACAGGAGACTGGTCAAGAAGGTAAGTGCCCATGGAATCCAGGGTGCCTTGGCACATTGGATACAAAACTGGCTTAGTGGCAGAAGGCAGAGGGTGATGGTCGAAGGTTGTTTTTGTGACTGGAAGCCTGTGGCCAGTGGGGTACCACAGGGATCTGTGCTGGGTCCCTTGCTGTTTGTGGTCTACATTAATGACTTGGATATGAATGTAAAGGGTATGATCAGTAAGTTCGCGGATGATACAAAAATTGGTAGGGTGGTAAATAGCGAGGAGGGTAGCCTCAGTCTGCAGGCCGATATAGATGGGTTGGTCAGATGGGCGGAACAGTGGCAAATGGAATTTAACCCGGAAAAGTGTGAGGTGATGCACTTTGGGGGGACTAACAAGGCAAAGGAATACACAATGAATGGAAAGACCCTAGGCAAGACGGAGGGTCAGAGGGATCTGGGTGTGCAAGTACACAGATCCCTGAAGGCGGCAGAACAGGTGGATAAGGTGTTAAAAAAGGCATATGGGATACTTGCCTTCATTAGCCGAGGCATTGAATATAAGAGCAAGGAGGTTATGATGGAGCTGTATAAAACACTGGTTAGGCCACAGCTGGAATACTGTGTGCAGTTCTGGTCGCCACACTACAGGAAGGATGTGATCGCATTAGAGAGGGTGCAGAGGAGGTTCACCAGGATGTTACCAGGGCTGGAGCACATCAGCTATGAAGAGAGACTGGGCAGATTGGGTTTGTTTTCCTTGGAGCAGAGGAGGCTGAGGGGGGACATGATTGAGGTGTACAAAATTATGAGGGGCATAGATAGGATGGATGCTGAGGAGCTTTTTCCCTTAGTAGAGGGGTCAATAACTAGGGGGCATAGATGCAAGGTAAAGGGCGGGAGGTTTAGAGGGGATTTGAGAAAGAACTTTTTCACCCAGAGGGTGGTTGGAGTCTGGAACTCACTGCCTGAAAGGGTTGTGGAGGCAGAAACCCTCACAACATTTAAGAAGCATTTGGATGTGCACTTGAAATGCCATAGCATACAAGGCTACGGGCCAAATGCTGGAATATGGGATTAGATTAGACAGGGCTTGATGGCCGGCGCGGACACGATGGGCTGAAGGGCCTCTATCCGTGCTGTATTACTCTATGACTCTATGACTATATGACTAATTGGGACTATGGGGAAAGAGCAGGGGAGTGGGACTAATTGGGACTATGGGGAAATAGCAGGAGAGTGGGACTAATTGGGACTATGGGGAAGGAGCAGGAACGTGGGACTAATTGGGAATATGGAGAAAGAGCAGGCGAGGGGGACTAATTGGGAATATGGGGAAAGAGCATGAGAGTGGGACTAATTGGGAATATGGGGAAAGAGCAGGGGAGTGGGACTAATTGGGAATATGGGGAAAGAGCAGGGGAGTGGGACTAATTGGGAATATGGAGAATGAGCAGGGGAGTGGAACTAATTGGGAATATGGGGAAAGAGCAGGGGAGTGGGAATAATTGGGACTATGGAGAAAGAGTAGGTGAGTGGGACTAATTGGGACTATGGGGAAAGAGCAGGTGAGTGGGACTAATTGGGACTATGGGGAAAGAGCAGGGGAGCGGGACTAATTGGGACTATGGGGAAAGAGCAGGGGAGTGGGACTAATTGGGAATATGGGGAAAGAGCGGGAGAGTGGGCTAATTGGGACAATGGGGAAAGAGTAGGTGAGTGGGACTAATTGGGACTATGGGGAAAGAGCAGGAGAGTGGGACTAATTGGGACTATGGGGAAAGAGCCGGGGAATGGGACCTATTGGGAATATGGGGAACGAGCAGGGGAGTGGCAATAATTGGGACTATGGAGAAAGAGCAGGGGAGTGGGACTAATTGGGACTATGGGGAAAGAGCAGGGGAGTGGGACTAATTGGGACTTTGGGGAAAGAGCAGGGGAGCGGGACTAATTGGGACTATGGGGAAAGAGCAGGGGAGTGGGACTAATTGGGAATATGGGGAAAGAGCAGGAGAGTGGGAATAATTGGGACTATGGGGAAAGAGCAGGAGAGTGGGACTAATTGGGACTATGGGGAAAGAGCAGGAGAGTGGGAATAATTGGGACTATGGGGAAAGAGCAGGGGAGCGGGACTAATTGGGACTATGGGGAAAGAGCAGGGGAGTGGGACTAATTGGGACTATGGGGAAAGAGCAGGAGAGTGGGAATAATTGGGACTATGGGGAAAGAGCAGGAGAGTGGGACTAATTGGGACTATGGGGAAAGAGCAGGAGAGTGGGAATAATTGGGACTATGGGGAAAGAGCAGGAGAGTGGGAATAATTGGGACTATGGGGAAAGAGCAGGAGAGTGGGACTAATTGGGACTATGGAGAATGAGCAGGGGAGTGGGACTAATTGGGAATATGGGGAAAGAGCAGGGGAGTGGGACTAATTGGGAATATGGAGAATGAGCAGGGGAGTGGAACTAATTGGGAATATGGGGAAAGAGCAGGGGAGCGGGACTAATTGGGACTATGGGGAAAGAGCAGGGGAGTGGGACTAATTGGGACTATGGAGAAACAGCAGGGGAGTGGGACTAATTGGGACTATGGGGAAAGAGTAGGTGAGTGGGACTAATTGGGACTATGGGGAAAGAGCAGGTGAGTGGGACTAATTGGGATTATGGGGAAAGAGCGGGAGAGTGGGCTAATTGGGACAATGGGGAAAGAGCAGGGGAGTGGGACTAATTGGGACTATGGGGAAAGAGCAGGGGAGTGGGACTAATTGGGACTATGGGGAAAGAGCAGCGGAGTGGGACTAATTGGGACTATGGGGAAAGAGCAGGGGAGCGGGACTAATTGGGACTATGGGGAAAGAGCAGGGGAGTGGGACTAATTGGGAATATGGGGAAAGAGCAGGAGAGTGGGACTAATTGGGACTATGGGGAAAGAGCAGGGGAGTGGGACTAATTGGGACTATGGGGAAAGAGCAGGAGAGTGGGACTAATTGGGACTATGGGGAAAGAGCAGGGGAGTGGGACTAATTGGGAATATGGGGAAAGAGCAGGAGAGTGGGACTAAATGGGACTTTGGAGATAGAGCAGGAGAGTGGGACTAATTTATTAGCAGGGTCCTCTAAACAGGCCATATGGGTGGAGCTTAAAAACAAAAAGGGGCAAGCACTTTGCTGGGAGTGTACTATAGGCCTCCAAACAGCCAGGGGGAGATAGAGGAACAGATATGTCGGCAAATCTCAGAGGAATGTGCAAATAATAGGGTAATAATAATGGGGGATTTCAACTTCCCCAATATTAACTGGCATAGTCAGAGTGGGAAATGCTCAGAGGGTGTAGAATTCTTAAAGTGCATCCAGGAGAGCTTTTTGAGCCAGCATGTAGAAAGTCCTACAAGAGAGGGGGCGGTACTGGAACTAATTCTCAGAAATGTGGCCGGCCAAGTGGAAAAAGTGCTAGTAGGTGAGCACTTTGGTGATAGTGACCATAATATGGTAAGATTTAAGGTGGTCATGGAAAAGGACAGGGATGGGCCGGTAATAAAGGTTCTAAATTGGGGGAAGGCCGATTTTAATAGGATAAGGCAGGATCTGGCCAAAATGGACTGGGATCAGCTACTTGTAGGAAAATCCGCATCGGAGCAATGGGAGGCTTTCAGAAGGGAGATTGAGATCATACAATGGCAACATGTTCCCGTAAAGGTCAAGGGTGGTTCCAAAAACCACAGGGAACCTTCGATGTCAGGGGATATACGAGAATGGATTAAGAAAAAAAGGAGGGCTTTTGGTAGATACAAAAGGCTAAAGACGGAGGAAGCCCTAGAGGAGTACAAAAAGTGCAGGGGGATACTTAAAAAAGAAATTAGGAGATCAAGGAGGGGCCATGAAATAACACTGACGAGCAAAATAAAGGAAAATCTGAAGATGTTTTATAAGTATATTAAGGGTAAGAGGATAACTAGGGAAAAAATAGGGCCCATTAGGGACAAAAGTGGCAATCTGTGTGTGGAGCCGGAAGATGTAGGAGGGGTTCTAAATGAATTTTTTGCATCTGTTTTCACTATGGAGAAGGACGATGTAGACATAGAAATAGGGCGGGGGGACTGTGATATGTTCGAACATATTAACATCGAGAGGGAGGAGGTATTGGCGATTTTAGCTGGCC
The DNA here is from genome assembly GCF_052327205.1 of Somniosus microcephalus. NCBI lineage: Eukaryota > Metazoa > Chordata > Chondrichthyes > Squaliformes > Somniosidae > Somniosus > Somniosus microcephalus. The sequence continues at coordinate 878,666 of NC_141002.1, forward strand.
TAAAAATGGATAAATCCCCAGGCCCGGATGAAATGTATCCCAGGCTGCTGTGTGAGGCAAAGGAGGAGATTGCGGGGGCTCTAACACATATATTCAGGACCTCTCTGGCCACAGGGGATGTGCCAGAGGACTGGAGAACCGCTAATGTAGTACCATTATACAAGAAGGGTAGTAGGGAAAAACCGGGGAACTACAGGCCAGTGAGCCTAACATCAGTGGTAGGAAAATTATTGGAAAAAATCCTGAGGGACAAAATTTGCCTCCACTTGGAGAGGCAAGGATTAATCAGGGATAGTCAACATGGCTTTGTCAAGGGAAGATCATGTCTGACTAATTTGATTGAATTTTTTGAGGGGGTGACTAGGTGTGTGGATGAGGGTAACGCAGTGGATGTGGTATACATGGATTTCAGTAAGGCCTTCGATAAAGTCCCGCACAGGAGACTGGTCAAGAAGGTAAGTGCCCATGGAATCCAGGGTGCCTTGGCACATTGGATACAAAACTGGCTTAGTGGCAGAAGGCAGAGGGTGATGGTCGAAGGTTGTTTTTGTGACTGGAAGCCTGTGGCCAGTGGGGTACCACAGGGATCTGTGCTGGGTCCCTTGCTGTTTGTGGTCTACATTAATGACTTGGATATGAATGTAAAGGGTATGATCAGTAAGTTCGCGGATGATACAAAAATTGGTAGGGTGGTAAATAGCGAGGAGGGTAGCCTCAGTCTGCAGGCCGATATAGATGGGTTGGTCAGATGGGCGGAACAGTGGCAAATGGAATTTAACCCGGAAAAGTGTGAGGTGATGCACTTTGGGGGGACTAACAAGGCAAAGGAATACACAATGAATGGAAAGACCCTAGGCAAGACGGAGGGTCAGAGGGATCTGGGTGTGCAAGTACACAGATCCCTGAAGGCGGCAGAACAGGTGGATAAGGTGTTAAAAAAGGCATATGGGATACTTGCCTTCATTAGCCGAGGCATTGAATATAAGAGCAAGGAGGTTATGATGGAGCTGTATAAAACACTGGTTAGGCCACAGCTGGAATACTGTGTGCAGTTCTGGTCGCCACACTACAGGAAGGATGTGATCGCATTAGAGAGGGTGCAGAGGAGGTTCACCAGGATGTTACCAGGGCTGGAGCACATCAGCTATGAAGAGAGACTGGGCAGATTGGGTTTGTTTTCCTTGGAGCAGAGGAGGCTGAGGGGGGACATGATTGAGGTGTACAAAATTATGAGGGGCATAGATAGGATGGATGCTGAGGAGCTTTTTCCCTTAGTAGAGGGGTCAATAACTAGGGGGCATAGATGCAAGGTAAAGGGCGGGAGGTTTAGAGGGGATTTGAGAAAGAACTTTTTCACCCAGAGGGTGGTTGGAGTCTGGAACTCACTGCCTGAAAGGGTTGTGGAGGCAGAAACCCTCACAACATTTAAGAAGCATTTGGATGTGCACTTGAAATGCCATAGCATACAAGGCTACGGGCCAAATGCTGGAATATGGGATTAGATTAGACAGGGCTTGATGGCCGGCGCGGACACGATGGGCTGAAGGGCCTCTATCCGTGCTGTATTACTCTATGACTCTATGACTATATGACTAATTGGGACTATGGGGAAAGAGCAGGGGAGTGGGACTAATTGGGACTATGGGGAAATAGCAGGAGAGTGGGACTAATTGGGACTATGGGGAAGGAGCAGGAACGTGGGACTAATTGGGAATATGGAGAAAGAGCAGGCGAGGGGGACTAATTGGGAATATGGGGAAAGAGCATGAGAGTGGGACTAATCCAGATTATGGGGAAAGAGCAGGGGAGTGGGACTAATTGGGACTATTGGGAAAGAGCAGGGGAGTGGGACTAATTAGGACTATGGGGAAAGAGCAGAGGAGTGTGACTAATTGGGACTATGGGGAAAGAGCAGGGGAGTGGGACTAATTGGGACAATGGGGAAAGAGCAGAGGAGTGTGAATAATTGGGACTATGGGGAATGACCAGGGGAGTGGGACTAATTGGGACTATTGGGAAAGAGCAGTGGAGTGGGACTAATTGGGGCTATGGGGAAAGAGCAGGAGAGTGGGACTAATTGGGACTATTGGGAAAGAGCAGTGGAGTGGGACTAATTGGGACTATGGGGAAAGAGCAGGAGAGTGGGACTAATTGGGACTATTGGGAAAGAGCAGTGGAGTGGGACTAATTGGGAATATGGGGAAAGTGCAGAGGAGTGGGACTAATTGGGACTATGGGGAAAGAGCAGGGGAGTGGGACTAATTGGGACTATTGGGAAAGAGCAGTGGAGTGGGACTAATTGGGACTATGGGGAAAGAGCAGGGGAGTGGGATTAATTGGGACTATGGGGAAAGAGCAGGGGAGTGGGACTAATTGGGAATATTGGGAAAGAGCAGGAGAGTGGGACTAATTGGGACTATGGGGAAAGAGCAGGAGAGTGGGACTAATTGGGATTATGGGGAAAGAGCAGGAGAGTGGGAATAATTGGGACTATTGGGAAAGATCAGGGGAGTGGGACTAATTGGGACTATGGGGAAAGAGCAGGGGAGTGGGAATAATTGGGACAATTGGGAAAGAGCAGGGGAGTGGGACTAATTGGGAATATGGGGAAAGAGCAGGAGAGTGTGACTAATTGGGACTATGGGGAATGAGCAGGGGAGTGGGACAAATTGGGACTATGGGGAAAGAGCAGGGGAGTGGGACTAATTGGGACTATGGGGAAAGAGCAGGAGAGTGGGACTAATTGGGACTATGGGGAAAGAGCAGGAGAGTGGGACTAATTGGGAATATGGGGAAAGAGCAGGGGAGTGGGACTAATTGGGAATATGGGGAAACAGCAGGGGAGTGGGACTAATTGGGAATATGGGGAAAGAGCAGGGGAGTGGGACTAATTGGGAATATGGGGAAAGAGCAGGGGAGTGGAACTAATTGGGACAAAGAGGAAAGAGCAGGGGAGTGGGACTAATTGGAACTATGGGGAAAGAGCAGGGGAGTGGGACTAATTGGGAATATGGAGAATGAGCAGGGGAGTGGGACTAATTGGGAATATGGGGAAAGAGCAGGGCAGTGGGACTAATTGGGAACATGGAGAATGAGCAGGGGAGTGGAACTAATTGGGAATATCGGGAAAGAGCAGGGGAGTGGGACTAATTGGGACTATGGAGAAAGAGTAGGTGAGTGGGACTAATTGGGACTATGGGGAAAGAGCAGGTGAGTGGGACTAATTGGGACTATGGGGAAAGAGCAGGGGAGCGGGACTAATTGGGACTATGGGGAAAGAGCAGGGGAGTGGGACTAATTGGGAATATGGGGAAAGAGCGGGAGAGTGGGCCAATTGGGACAATGGGGAAAGAGTAGGTGAGTGGGACTAATTGGGACTATGGGGAAAGAGCAGGAGAGTGGGACTAATTGGGACTATGGGGAAAGAGCCGGGGAATGGGACCTATTGGGAATATGGGGAACGAGCAGGGGAGTGGCAATAATTGGGACTATGGAGAAAGAGCAGGGGAATGGGACTAATTGGGACTATGGGGAAAGAGCAGGGGAGTGGGACTAATTGGGACTTTGGGGAAAGAGCAGGGGAGCGGGACTAATTGGGACTATGGGGAAAGAGCAGGGGAGTGGGACTAATTGGGAATATGGGGAAAGAGCAGGAGAGTGGGAATAATTGGGACTATGGGGAAAGAGCAGGAGAGTGGGACTAATTGGGACTATGGGGAAAGAGCAGGAGAGTGGGAATAATTGGGACTATGGGGAAAGAGCAGGGGAGCGGGACTAATTGGGACTATGGGGAAAGAGCAGGGGAGTGGGACTAATTGGGAATATGGGGAAAGAGCAGGAGAGTGGGAATAATTGGGACTATGGGGAAAGAGCAGGAGAGTGGGACTAATTGGGACTATGGGGAAAGGGCAGGAGAGTGGGACTAATTGGGACTATGGGGAAAGAGCAGGAGAGTGGGAATAATTGGGACTATTGGGAAAGATCAGGGGAGTGGGACGAATTGGGACTATGGGGAAAGAGCAGGGGAGTGGGAATAATTGGGACAATTGGGAAAGAGCAGGGGAGTGGGACTAATTGGGAATATGGGGAAAGAGCAGGAGAGTGTGACTAATTGGGACTATGGGGAATGAGCAGGGGAGTGGGACAAATTGGGACTATGGGGAAAGAGCAGGGGAGTGGGACTAATTGGGACTATGGGGAAAGAGCAGGAGAGTGGGACTAATTGGGACAATGGGGAAATAGCAGGAGAGTGGGACTAATTGGGACGATGGGGAAAGAGCAGGAGAGTGGGACTAATTGGGACAATGGGGAAAGAGCAGGAGAGAGGGACTAATTGGGATTATGGGGAAAGAGCAGGAGAGTGGGACTAATTGGGACTATGGGGAAAGAGCAGGGGAGTGGGACTAATTGGGACTATGGGGAAAGAGCAGGAGAGTGGGACTAATTGGGAGTATGGGGAAAGAGCAGGGGAGTGGGTCTAATTGGGAATATGGGGAAACAGCAGGGGAGTGGGACTAATTGGGAATATGGGGAAAGAGCAGGGGAGTGGAACTAATTGGGACTAAGAGGAAAGAGCAGGGGAGTGGGACTAATTGGAACTATGGGGAAAGAGCAGGGGAGTGGGACTAATTGGGAATATGGAGAATGAGCAGGGGAGTGGGACTAATTGGGAATATGGGGAAAGAGCAGGGGAGTGGGACTAATTGGGAATATGGAGAATGAGCAGGGGAGTGGAACTAATTGGGAATATGGGGAAAGAGCAGGGGAGTGGGAATAATTGGGACTATGGAGAAAGAGTAGGTGAGTGGGACTAATTGGGACTATGGGGAAAGAGCAGGTGAGTGGGACTAATTGGGACTATGGGGAAAGAGCAGGGGAGCGGGACTAATTGGGACTATGGGGAAAGAGCAGGGGAGTGGGACTAATTGGGAATATGGGGAAAGAGCGGGAGAGTGGGCTAATTGGGACAATGGGGAAAGAGTAGGTGAGTGGGACTAATTGGGACTATGGGGAAAGAGCAGGAGAGTGGGACTAATTGGGACTATGGGGAAAGAGCCGGGGAATGGGACCTATTGGGAATATGGGGAACGAGCAGGGGAGTGGCAATAATTGGGACTATGGAGAAAGAGCAGGGGAGTGGGACTAATTGGGACTATGGGGAAAGAGCAGGGGAGTGGGACTAATTGGGACTTTGGGGAAAGAGCAGGGGAGCGGGACTAATTGGGACTATGGGGAAAGAGCAGGGGAGTGGGACTAATTGGGAATATGGGGAAAGAGCAGGAGAGTGGGAATAATTGGGACTATGGGGAAAGAGCAGGAGAGTGGGACTAATTGGGACTATGGGGAAAGAGCAGGAGAGTGGGAATAATTGGGACTATGGGGAAAGAGCAGGGGAGCGGGACTAATTGGGACTATGGGGAAAGAGCAGGGGAGTGGGACTAATTGGGACTATGGGGAAAGAGCAGGAGAGTGGGAATAATTGGGACTATGGGGAAAGAGCAGGAGAGTGGGACTAATTGGGACTATGGGGAAAGAGCAGGAGAGTGGGAATAATTGGGACTATGGGGAAAGAGCAGGAGAGTGGGAATAATTGGGACTATGGGGAAAGAGCAGGAGAGTGGGACTAATTGGGACTATGGAGAATGAGCAGGGGAGTGGGACTAATTGGGAATATGGGGAAAGAGCAGGGGAGTGGGACTAATTGGGAATATGGAGAATGAGCAGGGGAGTGGAACTAATTGGGAATATGGGGAAAGAGCAGGGGAGCGGGACTAATTGGGACTATGGGGAAAGAGCAGGGGAGTGGGACTAATTGGGACTATGGAGAAACAGCAGGGGAGTGGGACTAATTGGGACTATGGGGAAAGAGTAGGTGAGTGGGACTAATTGGGACTATGGGGAAAGAGCAGGTGAGTGGGACTAATTGGGATTATGGGGAAAGAGCGGGAGAGTGGGCTAATTGGGACAATGGGGAAAGAGCAGGGGAGTGGGACTAATTGGGACTATGGTGAAAGAGCAGGGGAGTGGGACTAATTGGGACTATGGGGAAAGAGCAGCGGAGTGGGACTAATTGGGACTATGGGGAAAGAGCAGGGGAGCGGGACTAATTGGGACTATGGGGAAAGAGCAGGGGAGTGGGACTAATTGGGAATATGGGGAAAGAGCAGGAGAGTGGGACTAATTGGGACTATGGGGAAAGAGCAGGGGAGTGGGACTAATTGGGACTATGGGGAAAGAGCAGGAGAGTGGGACTAATTGGGACTATGGGGAAAGAGCAGGGGAGTGGGACTAATTGGGAATATGGGGAAAGAGCAGGAGAGTGGGACTAAATGGGACTTTGGAGATAGAGCAGGAGAGTGGGACTAATTTATTAGCAGGGTCCTCTAAACAGGCCATATGGGTGGAGCTTAAAAACAAAAAGGGGCAAGCACTTTGCTGGGAGTGTACTATAGGCCTCCAAACAGCCAGGGGGAGATAGAGGAACAGATATGTCGGCAAATCTCAGAGGAATGTGCAAATAATAGGGTAATAATAATGGGGGATTTCAACTTCCCCAATATTAACTGGCATAGTCAGAGTGGGAAATGCTCAGAGGGTGTAGAATTCTTAAAGTGCATCCAGGAGAGCTTTTTGAGCCAGCATGTAGAAAGTCCTACAAGAGAGGGGGCGGTACTGGAACTAATTCTCAGAAATGTGGCCGGCCAAGTGGAAAAAGTGCTAGTAGGTGAGCACTTTGGTGATAGTGACCATAATATGGTAAGATTTAAGGTGGTCATGGAAAAGGACAGGGATGGGCCGGTAATAAAGGTTCTAAATTGGGGGAAGGCCGATTTTAATAGGATAAGGCAGGATCTGGCCAAAATGGACTGGGATCAGCTACTTGTAGGAAAATCCGCATCGGAGCAATGGGAGGCTTTCAGAAGGGAGATTGAGATCATACAATGGCAACATGTTCCCGTAAAGGTCAAGGGTGGTTCCAAAAACCACAGGGAACCTTCGATGTCAGGGGATATACGAGAATGGATTAAGAAAAAAAGGAGGGCTTTTGGTAGATACAAAAGGCTAAAGACGGAGGAAGCCCTAGAGGAGTACAAAAAGTGCAGGGGGATACTTAAAAAAGAAATTAGGAGATCAAGGAGGGGCCATGAAATAACACTGACGAGCAAAATAAAGGAAAATCTGAAGATGTTTTATAAGTATATTAAGGGTAAGAGGATAACTAGGGAAAAAATAGGGCCCATTAGGGACAAAAGTGGCAATCTGTGTGTGGAGCCGGAAGATGTAGGAGGGGTTCTAAATGAATTTTTTGCATCTGTTTTCACTATGGAGAAGGACGATGTAGACATAGAAATAGGGCGGGGGGACTGTGATATGTTCGAACATATTAACATCGAGAGGGAGGAGGTATTGGCGATTTTAGCTGGCCTAAAAATGGATAAATCCCCAGGCCCGGATGAAATGTATCCCAGGCTGCTGTGTGAGGCAAAGGAGGAGATTGCGGGGGCTCTAACACATATATTCAGGACCTCTCTGGCCACAGGGGATGTGCCAGAGGACTGGAGAACCGCTAATGTAGTACCATTATACAAGAAGGGTAGTAGGGAAAAACCGGGGAACTACAGGCCAGTGAGCCTAACATCAGTGGTAGGAAAATTATTGGAAAAAATCCTGAGGGACAAAATTTGCCTCCACTTGGAGAGGCAAGGATTAATCAGGGATAGTCAACATGGCTTTGTCAAGGGAAGATCATGTCTGACTAATTTGATTGAATTTTTTGAGGGGGTGACTAGGTGTGTGGATGAGGGTAACGCAGTGGATGTGGTATACATGGATTTCAGTAAGGCCTTCGATAAAGTCCCGCACAGGAGACTGGTCAAGAAGGTAAGTGCCCATGGAATCCAGGGTGCCTTGGCACATTGGATACAAAACTGGCTTAGTGGCAGAAGGCAGAGGGTGATGGTCGAAGGTTGTTTTTGTGACTGGAAGCCTGTGGCCAGTGGGGTACCACAGGGATCTGTGCTGGGTCCCTTGCTGTTTGTGGTCTACATTAATGACTTGGATATGAATGTAAAGGGTATGATCAGTAAGTTCGCGGATGATACAAAAATTGGTAGGGTGGTAAATAGCGAGGAGGGTAGCCTCAGTCTGCAGGCCGATATAGATGGGTTGGTCAGATGGGCGGAACAGTGGCAAATGGAATTTAACCCGGAAAAGTGTGAGGTGATGCACTTTGGGGGGACTAACAAGGCAAAGGAATACACAATGAATGGAAAGACCCTAGGCAAGACGGAGGGTCAGAGGGATCTGGGTGTGCAAGTACACAGATCCCTGAAGGCGGCAGAACAGGTGGATAAGGTGTTAAAAAAGGCATATGGGATACTTGCCTTCATTAGCCGAGGCATTGAATATAAGAGCAAGGAGGTTATGATGGAGCTGTATAAAACACTGGTTAGGCCACAGCTGGAATACTGTGTGCAGTTCTGGTCGCCACACTACAGGAAGGATGTGATCGCATTAGAGAGGGTGCAGAGGAGGTTCACCAGGATGTTACCAGGGCTGGAGCACATCAGCTATGAAGAGAGACTGGGCAGATTGGGTTTGTTTTCCTTGGAGCAGAGGAGGCTGAGGGGGGACATGATTGAGGTGTACAAAATTATGAGGGGCATAGATAGGATGGATGCTGAGGAGCTTTTTCCCTTAGTAGAGGGGTCAATAACTAGGGGGCATAGATGCAAGGTAAAGGGCGGGAGGTTTAGAGGGGATTTGAGAAAGAACTTTTTCACCCAGAGGGTGGTTGGAGTCTGGAACTCACTGCCTGAAAGGGTTGTGGAGGCAGAAATCCTCACAACATTTAAGAAGCATTTGGATGTGCACTTGAAATGCCATAGCATACAAGGCTACGGGCCAAATGCTGGAATATGGGATTAGATTAGACAGGGCTTGATGGCTGGCGCGGACACGATGGGCCGAAGGGCCTCTATCCGTGCTGTATTACTCTATGACTCTATGACTCTATGACTAATTGGGACTATGGAGAAAGAGCAGGGGAGTGGGACTAATTGGGACACTGGGGAAAGAGCAGGAGAGTGGGACTAATTGGGACTATGGGGAATGAGCAGGACAGTGGGACTAATAGGGACTATGGAGAAAGAGCAGGCATCACTGTGGCATAGTGGTTAGCACTGTTGCCTCACAGCGCCAGGGACCCGGGTTCGAATCTGGCCTCGGGTGACTGTCTGTGTGGAGTTTGCACATTCTCCCCGTGTTTGCGTGGGTTTCCTCCGGGTGCTCCGGTTTCCTCCCACAGTCCAAAGATGTGCGGGTTAGGTTGATTGGCGATGATAAAATTGACCCTTAGTGTTAGGGGGGTTAAATACGTGGGGTTACGGGGATAGAGTTGGATATGTGTTGGTGTAGGGGTTACGGGGATCGGGTGGGATATGTGTCGGTGCAGGCTCGATGGGCCGAATGGCCTCTATCTGCACTGTGGGGTTTCTGTGATTCTGTGATTCTGTGAGCAGGAGAGTGGGACTAATTGGGACAATGTGGGAAGAGCAGGAGAGAGGGACTAATTGGGACTATGGAGAAAGAGCAGGGGAGTGGGACAAATTGGGACAATGTGGAAAGAGCAGGAGAGAGGGACTAATTGGGACTATGGAGAAAGAGCAGGGGAGTGGCACTAATTGGGACTATGGGGAAAGGGCAGGAGAGTGGGACTAATTGGGAATACTGGGAAAGAGCATGAGAGTGGGACTAATCCGGATTATGGGGAAAGAGCAGGGGAGTGGGACTAATTAGGATTATGGGGAAAGAGCAGGGGAGTGGGACTAATTGGGACTATGGGGAAAGAGCAGGGGAGTGGGACTAATTGGGACTGTGGGGAAAGAGCAGGGGTGCGGGACTAATTGGGACTGTGGGGAAAGAGCAGGGGAGTGGGACTAATTGGGACTATGGGGAAAGAGCAGGGGAGTGGGACTAATTGGGACTGTGGAGAAAGAGCAGGAGAGTGGGACTAATTGGGACTATGGGGAAAGAGCAGGAGAGTGGGACTAATTGGGACTATGGGGAAAGAGCAGGGGAGTGGGACTAATTGGGACTATGGGGAAAGAGCAGGAGAGTGGGACTAATTGGGATTTTGGGGAAAGAGCAGGGGAGTGGGACTAATTGGGACTGTGGAGAAAGAGCAAGGGAGTGGGACTAATTGGGACTATGGGGAAAGAGCAGGAGAGTGGGACTAATTGGGACAATGGGGAAAGAGCAGGGGAGTGGGATTAATGGGGACTATTGGGAAAGAGCAGTGGAGTGGGACTAATTGGGACTATGGGGAAAGAGCAGGAGAGTGGGACTAATTGGGAATATGGGGATAGAGCAGGTGAGTGGGATTAATTGGGACTATGGGGAATGACCAGGGGAGTGGGACTAATTGGGACAATGGGGAAAGAGCAGTGGAGTGGGACTAATTGGGACTATGGGGAAAGAGCAGGAGAGTGGGACTAATTGGGAATATGGGGAAAGAGCAGGAGAGTGGGACTAATTGCGACTATAGGGAAAGAGCAGGGGAGTGGGACTAATTGGGAATATGGGGATAGAGCAGGTGAGTGGGATTAATTGGGACTATTGGAAAGAGCCGGGGAGTGGGACTAATTGGGATTATGGGGAAAGAGCAGGAGAGTGGGACTAATTGGGACTATGGGGAAAGAGTGGGACTAATTGGGACTATGGGGAAAGAGCAGGAGAGTGGGACTAATTGGGACTATTGGAAAGAGCCGGGGAGTGGGACTAATTGGGATTATGGGGAAAGAGCAGGGGAGTGGGACTAATTGGGACTATTGGGAAAGAGCAGGAGAGAGGGAATAATTGGGACTATGAGTAAAGAGCAGGGGAGTGGGGCTAATTGGGATTATGGGGAAAGAGCAGGGGAGTGGGACAAATTAGGATTATGGGGAAAGAGCAGGAGAGTGGGACTAATTAGGATTATGGGGAAAGAGCAGGAGAGTGGGACTAATTGGGACTATGGGGAAAGAGTGGGACTAATTGGGACTATGGGGAAAGAGCAGGAGAGTGGGACTAATTGGGACTATGGGGAAAGAGCAGGGGAGTGGGACTAATTGGGACTATGGGGAAAGAGTGGGACTAATTGGGACTATGGGGAAAGAGCAGGAGAGCGGGACTAATTGGGACTATGGGGAAAGAGCAGGAGAGTGGGACTAATTGGGACTATGGGGAAAGAGTGGGACTAATTGGGGCTATGGGGAAAGAGCAGGAGAGTGTGACTAATTGGGACTATGGGGAAAGAGCAGGGGAGTGGGACTAATTGGGACTATCGGGAAAGAGCAGGGGAGTGGGACTAATTGGAACTATGGAGAAAGAGCAGGGGAGTGGGACTAATTGGGACTATGGGGAAAGAGCAGGGAGTGGGACTAATTTGGATTATGGGGAAAGAGCAGGGGAGTGGGACTAATTGGGACTATGGGGAAGGAGCAGGAGAGTCGGACTAATTGGGAATATGGAGAAGGAGCAGGGGAGTGGGACGAATTGGGACTATGGGGAAAGAGCAGGAGAGTGGGACTAATTGGGACTATGGGGAAAGAGCAGGGGAGTGGGAATAATTGGGACTATGGGGAAGGAGCAGGAGAGTGGGACTAATTGGGAATATGGAGAAAGAGCAGGAGAGTGGGACTAATTGGGAATATGGAGAAAGAGCAGGGGAGTGGGACTAATTCGGATTATGGGGAAAGAGAAGGAGAGTGGGATTAATTGGGACGTTTGGGAAAGAGCCGGGGAGTGGGACTAATTGGGACAATGTGGAAAGGGCAGAGGAGTGGGACTAATTGGTACTATTGGGAAAGAGCAGGGGAGTGGGACTAATTGGGACTATGGGGAACGAGCAGGAGAGAGGGAATAATTGGGACTATGACTAAAGAGCAGGAGAGTGGAACTAATTGGGACTATGGGGAAAGAGCAGGGGAGTGGGACTAATTGGGACTATGGGGAAAGAGCAGGGGAGTGGGAGTAATTGGGACTATGGGGAAAGAGCAGGGGAGTGGGACTAATTGGGACTATGGAGAAAGAGCAGGAGAGTGGGACTAATTGGGACTATGGGGAAAGAGCAGGAGAGTGGGACTAATTGGGAATATGGGGAAAGAGCCGGGGAGTGGGACTAATTGGGACTATGGGGAAAGAGCAGGGGAGTGGGACTAATTGGGACTATGGGGAAAGAGCAGGAGAGTGGGACTAATTGGGAATATGGGGAAAGAGCAGGGGAGTGGGACTAATTGGGACTATGGGGAAAGAGCAGGGGAGTGGGACTAATTGGGACTATGGGGAAAGAGCAGGGGAGTGGGACTAATTGGGACTATGGGGAAAGAGCAGTGGAGTGGGACTAATTGGGACAATGGGGAAAGAGCAGGGGAGTGGGACTAATTGGGACTATGGGGAAAGAGCAGGGGAGTGGGACTAATTGGGACTCTGGGGAAACAGCAGGGGAGTGGGACTAATTGGGAATATGGGGAAAGAGCAGGGGAGTGGGACTAATTGGGACTATGGGGAAAGTGCAGGGGAGTGGGCCTAATTGGGACTATGGGGAAAGAGCAGGGGAGTGGGACTAATTGGGACTATGGGGAAAGAGCAGGGGAGTGGGACTAATTGGGACTACGGGGAAAGAGCAGGGGAGTGGGACTAATTGGGACTATGGGGAAAGAGCAGGGGAGTGGGACTAATTGGGAATATGGGGAAAGAGCAGGGGAGTGGGACTAATTGGGACTATGGGGAAAGAGCAGGGGAGTGGGACTAATTGGGACTATGGGGAAAGAGCAGGGGAGAGGGACTAATTGGGACTATGGGGAAAGAGCAGGGGAGTGGGACTAATTGGGACTACGGGGAAAGAGCAGGGGAGTGGGTCTAATTGGGACTATGGGGAAAGAGCAGGGGAGTGGGACTAATTGGGACTACGGGGAAAGAGCAGGGGAGTGGGACTAATTGGGACTATGGGGAAAGAGCAGGAGAGTGGGATTAATTGGGACTATGGGGAAAGAGCAGGGGAGTGGGACTAATTGGGACTATGGAGAAAGAGCCGGAGAGTGGGACTAATTGGGACAATGGGGAACGAGCAGGAGAATGGGACTAATTGGTACTATGGGGAAAGAGCAGGGGAGTAGGACTAATTGGGACTATGGGGAAAGAGCAGGGGAGTGGGACTAATTGGGACTATGGGGAAAGAGCAGGAGTGTGGGACTAATTGGGACTATGGGGAAAGAGCAGGGGAGTAGGACTAATTGGGACAATGGGGAAAGAGCAGGGGAGTGGGACCAATTGGGACTATGGGGAAAGAGCAGGAGAGTGGGACTAATTGGGGCAATGGGGAAAGAGCAGCGGAGTGGGATTAATTGGGACTATGGGGAAAGAGCAGGGGTTGGGACTAATTGGGACTATTGGGAAAGAGCAGGGGAGTGGGACTAATTGGGACTATGGAGAAAGAGCCGGAGAGTGGGACAAATCGGGACAATGGGGAACGAGCAGGAGAATGGGACTAATTGGTACTATGGGGAAAGAGCAGGGGAGTGGGACTAATTGGGATATGGGGAAAGAGCAGGGGAGTGGGACTAATTGGGACTATGGGGAAAGAGCAGGGGAGTGGGACTAATTGGGACTTTGGGGAAAGAGCAGGGGATTGGGACTAATTGGGACTATGGGGAAAGAGCAGGAGAGTGGGTCTAATTGGGACTATGGAGAAAGAGCAGGAGAGTGGGACTAATTGGGACTATGGGGAAAGAGCAGGGGAGTGGGACTAATTGGGAATATGGGGAAAGAGCAGGAGATTGGGACTAATTGGGTTTATGGGGCAAGAGCAGGGGAGTGGGACTAATTGGGACTATGGGGAAAGAGCAGGGGAGTGGGACTAATTGGGACTGTGGGGAAAGAGCAGGAGAGTGGGACAAATTGGGAATATGGAGAAAGAGCATGGGAGTGGGACTAATTCGGATTATGGGGAAAGAGAAGGGGAGTGGGACTAATTGGGACTATTGGGAAAGAGCCGGGGAGTGGAACTAATTGGGACTATGGGAAAAGAGCAGAGGAGTGGGACTAATTGGGACTATTGGGAAAGAGCCGGGGAGTGGGACGAATTGGGACTTTGGGAAAGAGCAGGGGAGTTGGACTCATTGGGACTATGGGGAAAGAGCAGGGGAGTGGGACTAATTGGGATTATGGGGAAAGAGCAGGGGAGTGGGACTAATTGGGACTATTGGGAAAGAGCAGTAGAGAGGGAATAATTGGGACTATGAGTAAAGAGCAAGGGAGTGGGGCTAATTGGGACTATTGGGAAAGAGCAGGATAGTGGGACTAATTGGGACTATGGGGAAAGAGTAGGGGAGTGGGAATAATTGGGACTATGGGGAAAGAGCAGGGGAGTGGGACTAATTGGGACTATGGGGAACGAGCAGGAGAATGGGACTAATTGGTACTCTGGGGAAAGAGCAGGAGAGTGGGACTAATTGGGACTATGGGGAAAGAGCAGGAGAGTGGGACTAATTGGGACTATGGGGAAAGAGCAGGAGAGTGGGACTAATTGGGATTATGGGGCAAGAGCAGGGGAGTGGGACTAATTGGGAATTTGGGGAAAGAGCAGGGGAGTGGGACTATTTAGGACTATGGAGAAAGAGCAGGGGAGTGGGACTAATTGGGACTATGGGGAAAGAGCAGGAGAGTGAGACAAATTGGGAATATGGAGAAAGAGCAGGGGAGTGGGGCTGATTCGGATTATGGGGAAAGAGAAGGGGAGTGGGACTAATTGGGACTATTGGGAAAGAGCCGGGGAGTGGGACTAATTGGGATAATGTGGAAAGGGCAGAGGAGTGGGACTAATTGGGACTATTGGGAAAGAGCCGTGGAGTGGGACTAATTGGGACTATGGGGAAAGAGCAGGAGAGTGGGACTAATTGGGACTATGGGGAAAGAGCAGGAGAGTGGGACTAATTGGGACTATGGGGAAAGAGCAGGGGAGTGGGACTAATTGGGACAAAGGGGAAAGAGCAGTGGAGTGGGACTAATTGGGTCTATGGGGAAAGAGCAGGGGAGTGGGACAAATTGGGACAATGTGGAAAGAGCAGGGGAGTGGCACTAATTTGGACAATGGGGAAAGAGTAGGGGAGTGGGACTAATTGGGACTATGGAGAAAGAGCAGTGGAGTGGGACTAATTGGGATTATGGGGAAAGAGCAGGGGATTGGGACTAATTGGGACTATGGGGAAAGAGCAGGAGAGTGTGACTAATTGGGACTATGGGGAAAGAGCAGGGGAGTGGGATTAATTGGGACTATGGGGAAAGAGCAGGGGAGTTGGACTAATTGGGACTATGGGAAAGAGCAGCGGAGTGGGACTAATTGGGACTATGGGGAAAGAGCAGGGAGTGGGACTAATTGGGACTATGGGGAAAGAGCAGGGGAGTGGGACTAATTGGGACTATGGGGAAAGAGCAGGGGAGTGGGACTAATTAGGATTATGGGGAAAGAGCAGGGGAGTGGGAATAATTGGGACTATTGGGAAAGAGCAGGGGAGTGGGACTAATTGGGACTATGGAGAAAGAGCAGGAGAGTGTGACTAATTGGGACTATGGGGAAAGAGCAGGGGAGTGGGACTAATTCGGATTATGGGGAAAGAGAAGGGGAGTGGGACTAATTGGGACTATTGGGAAAGAGCCGGAGAGTGGGACTAATTGGGACTATGGGGAAAGAGCAGAGGAGTGGGACTAATTGGGACTATTGGGAAAGAGCCGGGGAGTGGGACTAATTGGGACAATGGGGAAAGAGCAGGGGAGTGGGACACTTTGGGACTATGGGGAAAGAGCAGGGGAGTGTGACTAATTGGGATTATGGGGAAAGAGCAGGGGAGTGGGACTAATTGGGACTATTGGGAAAGAGCAGGAGAGAGGGAATAATTGGGACTATGAGTAAAGAGCAGGGGAGTGGGGCTAATTGGGACTATTGGGAAAGAGCAGGATAGTGGGACTAATTGGGACTATGGGGAAAGAGTAGGGGAGTGGGACTAATTGGGACTATGGGGAAAGAGCAGGGGAGTGGGATTAATTGGGACTATGGGGAACGAGCAGGAGAATGGGACTAATTGGTACTCTGGGGAAAGAGCAGGAGAGTGGGACTAATTGGGACTATGGGGAAAGAGCAGGAGAGTGGGACTAATTGGGACTATGGGGAAAGAGCAGGGGAGTGGGACTAATTGGGACTATGGGGAAAGAGCAGGAGAGTGGGACTAATTGGGATTATGGGGCAAGAGCAGGGGAGTGGGACTAATTGGGAATTTGGGGAAAGAGCAGGGGAGTGGGACTATTTAGGACTATGGAGAAAGAGCAGGGGAGTGGGACTAATTGGGACAATGGGGAAAGAGCAGGAGAGAGGGAAAAATTGGGAATATGGAGAAAGAGCAGGGGAGTGGGGCTAATTCGGATTATGGGGAAAGAGAAGGGGAGTGGGACTAATTGGGACTATTGGGAAAGAGCCGGGGAATGGGACTAATTGGGACAATGTGGAAAGGGCAGAGGAGTGGGACTAATTGGGACTATTGGGAAAGAGCCGGGGAGTGGGACTAATTGGGACTATGGGGAAAGAGCAGGAGAGTGGGACTAATTGGGACTATGGGGAAAGAGCAGGGGAGTGGGACTAATTGGGACTATGGGGAAAGAGCAGGGGAGTGGGACTAATTGGGACAAAGGGGAAAGAGCAGTGGAGTGGGACTAATTGGGACTATGGGGAAAGAGCAGGGGAGTGGGACTAATTGGGACTATGGGGAAAGAGCAGGGGAGTGGGATTAATTGGGACTATGGGGAAAGAGCAGGGGAGTTGGACTAATTGGGACTATGGGGAAAGAGCAGTGGAGTGGGACTAATTGGGACAATGGGGAAAGAGCAGGGGAGTGGGACTAATTGGGACTATGGGGAAAGAGCAGGGGAGTGGGACTAATTGATACTATGGAGAAAGAGCAGGAGAGTGTGACTAATTGGGACTATGGGGAAAGAGCAGGGGAGTGGGACTAATTGGGAACATTGGGAAAGAGCAGGGGAGTGGGACTAATTGGGATTATTATGGGGAAAGAGCAGGAGAGTGGGACTAATTGGGACAATGGGGAAAGAGCAGGGGAGTGGGAATAATTGGGACTATGGGGAAAGAGCAGGGGAGTGGGACTAATTGGGAATATGGGGAAAGAGCAGGAGAGTGGGACTAATTGCGACTATAGGGAAACAGCAGGGGAGTGGGACTAATTGGGACTATGGGGAAAGAGCAGGGGAGTGGGACTAATTGGGACTATGGGGAAAGAGCAGTGGAGTGGGACTAATTGGGACTATGGGGAAAGAGCAGGAGAGTGGGACTAATTGGGACTATTGGGAAAGAGCAGGAGAGTGGGACTAATTGGGACTATGGGGAAAGAGAATGGCAGTGGGATTAATTGGGACTATGGGGAAAGAGCAGGAGAGTGGGACTAATTGGGACTATGGGGAAAGAGCAGGGGAGTGGGACTAATTGGGACTATGCGGAAAGAGCAGGGGAGTGGGACTAATTGGGACTATGGGGAAAGAGCAGGAGAGTGTAACTGATTGGGACTATGGGGAAAGAGCAGGGGAGTGGGACTAATTGGGACTATGGGGAAAGAGAAGGAGAGTGGGACTAATTGGGACTATGCGGAAAGAGCAGGAGAGAGGGACTAATTGGGACTATGGGGAAAGAGCAGGGGAGTAGGACTAATTGGGTATATGGGGAAAGAGCAGGGGAGTGGGACTAATTGGGACTATGGGGAAAGAGCAGGGGAGTGGGACTAATTGGGACTATGGGGAAAGAGCAGGAGAGTGGGACTAATTGGGACTATTGGGAAAGAGCAGGGGAGAGGGACTAATTAGGATTATGGGGAAAGAGAAGGGGAGTGGGACTAATTGGGACTATGGGGAAAGAGCAGGAGACTGGGACATTTTGGGACTACGGGGAAAGAGCAAGGGAGTGGGACTAATTGGGACTATGGGGAAAGAGCAGGGGAGTGGGACTAATTGGGACTATGGGGAAAGAGCAGGGGAGTGGGACTAATTGGGACTATGGGGAAAGAGCACGGGAGTGGGATTAATTGGGACTATGGGGAAAGAGCAGGGCAGTGGGACAAATTGGGACTATGGGGAAAGAGCTGGGGAGAGGGACTAAATGGGAATATGGGGAAAGAGCATGGGAGTGGGACTAATTGGGAATATGGGGAAAGAGCAGGAGAGTGGGACTAATTGGGACTATGGGGAAAGAGCAGGGGAGTGGGACTAATTGGGACTATGGGGTAAGAGCGGGGGAGTGGGACTAATTGGGGCTATGGGGAAAGAGCAGGGGAGTGGGACTAATTGGGAATATGGGGATAGAGCAGGGGAGTGGGACTAATTGGGACTATGGGGAAAGAGCAGGAGAGTGGGACGAATTGGGACTATTGGGAAAGAGCAGGGGAGTGGGACTAATTGGGACTATGGGGAAAGAGCAGAGGAGTGGGAGTAATTAGGACTATGGGGAAAGAGCAGGGGAGTGGGACTAATTGGGACTATGGGGAAAGAGCAGAGGAGTGGGAGTAATTGGGATAATGGGGAAAGAGCATGGGAGTGGGACTAATTGGGACTATTGGGAAAGAGCAGGGGAGTGTAACTAATTGGGAGTATGGGTAAGGAGCAGGGAAGTGGGACTAAATGGGACTATTGGGAAAGAGCAGGGGAGTGGGACTAATTGGGAGTATGGGGAAAGAGCAGGGAAGTTGGACTAATTGGTAGTATGGTGAAAGAGCAGGGGAGTGGGACTAATTGGGACTATGGGGTAAGAGCAGGGGAGTGGCACTAATTGGGACAATGGGGAAAGAGCTGGGGAGTGGGACTAATTGGGACTATGGGGAAAGAGCAGGGGAGTGGGACAAATTAGGACTATGGGGAAAGAGCAGGGGAGTGGGACTCATTGGGACTATGGGGAAAGAGCAGGGGAGTGGGACTAATTGGGATTATGGGGAAAGAGAATTGGAGTGGGTCTAATTGGGACTATGGGGAAAGAGCAGGAGACTGGGTCTAATTGGGACTACGGGGAAAGAGCAAGGGAGTGGGACTAATTGGGACTATGGGGAAAGAGCAGGGGAGTGGGACTAATTGGGACTATGGGGAAAGAGCAGGGGAGTGGGACTAATTGGGACTATGGGGAAAGAGCACGGGAGTGGGATTAATTGGGACTATGGGGAAAGAGCAGGGCAGTCGGACAAATTGGGACTATGGGGAAAGAGCTGGGGGGAGGGACTAAATGGGACTATGGGGAAAGAGCAGGGGAGTGGGACTAATTGGGACTATGGTGAAAGAGCAGGGGAGTGGGGCTAATTGGGGCTATGGGGAAAGAGCAGGGCAGTGGGACTAATTGGGAATATGGGGATAGAGCAGGGGAGTGGGACTAATTGGGACTATGGGGAAAGAGCAGGAGAGTGGGACGAATTGGGACTATTGGGAAAGAGCAGGGGAGTGGGACTAATTGGGACTATGGGGAAAGAGCAGAGGAGTGGGAGTAATTGGGACTATGGGGAAAGAGCAGGGGAGTGGGACTAATTGGGACTATGGGGAAAGAGCAGAGGAGTGGGAGTAATTGGGATAATGGGGAAAGAGCATGGGAGTGGGACTAATTGGGACTATTGGGAAAGAGCAGGGGAGTGTAACTAATTGGGAGTATGGGGAAGGAGCAGGGAAGTGGGACTAAATCGGACTATTGGGAAAGAGCAGGGGAGTGGGACTAATTGGGAGTATGGGGAAAGAGCAGGGAAGTTGGACTAATTGGGAGTATGGTGAAAGAGCAGGGGAGTGGGACTAATTGGGACTCTGGGGTAAGAGCAGGGGAGTGGGACTAATTGGGACTATGGGGAAAGAGCTGGGGAGTGGGACTAATTGGGACTATGGGGAAAGAGCAGGGGAGTGGGACAAATTGGGACTATGGGGAAAGAGCAGGGGAGTGGGACTCATTGGGACTATGGGGAAAGAGCAGGGGAGTGGGACTAATTGGGTTTATGGGGAAAGAGAATTGGAGTGGGTCTAATTGGGACTATGGGGAAAGAGTAGGGGAGTGGGACTAATTGGGACTATGGGGAAAGAGAAGTGGAGTGGGACTAATTGGGACTATGGGGAAAGAGCAGGGGAGTGGGACTAATTGGGACTATGGGGAAAGAGCAGGAGAGTGGGGCTAATTGGGACTATAGGGAAAGAGCAGAGGAGTGGGACTAATTGGGACTATGGGGAAAAAGCAGGAGAGTGGGGCTAATTGGGACTATGGGGAAAGAGCAGGAGAGTGGGACTAATTTTGACTATGGGGAAAAAGCAGGGGAGTGGGACTAATTGGGACAATGGGGAAAGAGCAGGAGAGTGGGACTAATTTTGACTATGGGGAAAAAGCAGGGGAGTGGGACTAATTGGGACTATGGGGAAAGAGCAGGGGAGTGGGACTAATTGGGACTATGGGGAAAGAGCAGGGGAGTGGGACTAATTGGGACTATGGGGAAAGAGCAGAGGAGTGGGACTAATTGGGAATATCGGGAAAGAGCAGGGGAGTGGGACTAATTGGGACTATGGGGAAAGAGCAGGGGAGTGGGACTAATTGGGACTACGGGGAAGGAGCAGAGGAGTGGGAATAATTGGGACTATGGGGAAAGAGCAGGAGAGTGGGACTAATTGGGACTATGGGGAAAGAGCAGGGGAGTGGGACTAATTGGGAATATGGGGAAAGAGCAGTGGAGTGGGACTAATTGGGACTATGGGGAAAGAGCAGGTGAGTGGGACTAATTGGGAATATGGGGAAAGAGCAGGGGAGTGGGACTAATTGGGAATATGGGGAAAGAGCAGGGGAGTGGGACTAATTGGGAATATGGGGAAAGAGCAGGGGAGTGGGACTAATTGGGAATATGGGGAAAGAGCAGGGGAGTGGGACTAATTGGGACTATGGGGAAAGAGCAGGTGAGTGGGACTAATTGGGAATATGGAGAAAGAGCAGGGGAGTGGGACTAATTGGGACTATGGGGAAAGAGCAGGAGAGTGGGACTAATTGGGACTATGGGGAAAGAGCAGGAGAGTGGGACTAATTGGGACTATGGGGAAAGAGCAGGGGAGTGGGACTAATTGGGACTATGGAGAAAGAGCAGGGGAGTGGGACTAATTGGGACTATGGGGAAAGAGCAGGAGAGTGGGACTAATTGGGACTATGGGGAAAGAGCAGAGGAGTGGGATTAATTGGGACTATGGGGAAAGAGCAGGGGAGTGGGACTAATTGGGATTATGGGGAAAGAGCAGGGGAGTGGGACTAATTGGGACTATGGGGAAAGAGCAGGAGAGTGGGACTAATTGGGACTATGGGGAAAGAGCAGGGGAGTGGGACTAATTGGGACTATTGGGAAAGAGCAGGGGAGTGGGACTAATTGGGACTATGGGGAAAAAGCAGGGGAGTGGGACTAATTGGGACTATGGGGAAAGAGCAGAGGAGTGGGAGTAATTGGGACTATGGGGAAAGAGCAGCGGAGTGGGACTAATTGGGACTATGGGGAAAGAGCAGGGGAGTGGGACAAATTGGGACTATTGGGAAAGAGCAGGGGAGTGGGACTAATTGGGACTATGGGGAAAAAGCAGGGGAGTGGGACTAATTGGGACTATGGGGAAAGAGCAGAGGAGTGGGAGTAATTGGGACTATGGGGAAAGAGCAGGGGAGTGGGACTAATTGGGACTATGGGGAAAGAGCAGGAGAGTGGGACTAATTGGGACTATGGGGAAAGAGCAGGAGAGTGGGACTAATTGGGACTATGGGGAAAGAGCAGGGGAGCACGGTGGCATAGTGCTTAGCACTGTTGCCTCACAGCACCAGAAACCTGGGTTCGAATCCGGCCTCGGGCGACTGTCTGTGTGGAGTTTGCACATTCTCCCCGTGTTTGCGTGGGTTTTCTCCGGGTGCTCCAGTTTCCTCCCACAGACCAAAGATGTGCGGGTTAGGGTGATTGGCTATGATAAATTGACCTTAGTGTTAGGGGGATTAAATACGTGGGGTTAGAGGGATAGTGTGGGATATGTGTTGGTGTAGGGGTCACGGGGATCAGATGGGATATGTGTCGGTGCAGGCTCGATGGGCCGAAATGGCCTCTATCTGCACTGTGGGCTTTCTGTGATTCTGAGTGGGACTAATTGGGACTATGGGGAAAGAGCAGGGGAGTGGGACTAATTGGGAATATGGAGAAAGAGCAGGGGAGTGGGACTACTGGGGACTATGGGGAAAGAGCAGGAGAGTGGGACTACTGGGGACTATGGGGAAAGAGCAGGGGACAGGGACTAATTGGGACTATGGGGAAAGAGCAGGGGAGTGGGACTAATTGGGACTATGGGGAAAGAGCAGGGGTGTGGGGCTAATTGGGACTATGGGGAAAGAGCAGGGGAGAGGGACTAATTGGGACTATGGGGAAAGAGCAGGAGAGTGGGACTAATTGGGACTATGGAGAAAGAGCAGGGGCGTGGGACTAATTGGGACTATGGGGAAAGAGCAGAGGAGTGGGAGTAATTGGGACTATGGAGAAAGAGCAGGGGAGTGGGACTAATTGGGACTATGGGGAAAGAGCAGGGGAGTGGGACTAATTGGGACTATGGGGAAAGAGCAGGGGAGTGGGACTAATTGGGAATATGGGGAAAGAGCAGGGGAGTGGGACTAATTGGGACTACGGGGAAAGAGCAGTGGAGCACGGAGGCATAGCGGTTAGCACTGTTGCCTCACAGCACCAGAAACCCGGGTTCGAATCCGGCCTCGGCCGACAGTCTGTGTGGAGTTTGCACATTCTCCCCGTGGTTGTGTGGGTTTTCTCCGGGTGCTCCGGTTTCATCCCACAGTCCAAAGATGTGCGGGTTAGGTTGATTGGCTCTGATAAATTGACCCTTAGTGTTAGGGGGATTAAATACGTGGGGTTACAGGGATAGTGTGGGATATGTGTTGGTGTAGTGGCTATGGGGATCGGGTGGGAAATGTGTCGGTGCAGGCTCGATGGGCTGAAATGGCCTCTATCTGCACTGTGGGCTTTCTGTGATTCTGCGTGGGACTAATTGGGACTATGGGGAAAGAGCAGGAGAGTGGGATTAATTGGGACAATGGGAAGGAGCAGGGAAGTGGGACTAATTGGGACAATGGGAAAGATCAGGGGAGTGGGACAAATTGGGACAATGGGAAAGAGCAGGGGAGTGGGACTAATTGGGACTATGGGGAAAGAGCAGGGGAGTGGGACTAATTGGGAATATGGGGAAAGAGCAGGGGAGTGGGACTAATTGGGACTATGGGGAAAGAGCAGGAGAGTGGGACTAATTGGGACTATGGGGAAAGAGCAGGAGAGTGGGACTAATTGGGAATATGGGGAAAGAGCAGGGGAGTGGGACTAATTGGGACTATGGGGAAATAGCAGGAGAGTGGGACTAATTGGGACTATGGGGAAAGAGCAGGAGAGTGGGACTAATTGGGACTATGGGGAAAGAGCAGGGGAGTGATACTAATTGGGACTATGGGGAAAGAACAGGGGAGTGGGACTAATTGGGAATATGGAGAAAGAGCAGGGGAGTGGGACTAATTGGGACTATGGGGAAAGAGCACGGGATTGGGACTAATTGGGACTATGGGGAAAGAGCAGGCGAGTGGGAGTATGGGGAAAGAGCAGGGAAGTGGGACTAATTGGGACTATGGGGAAAGAGCAGGGGAGTGGGACTAATTGGGACTATGGGGAAAGAGCAGGAGAGTGGGACTAATTGGGACTATGGGGAAGGAGCAGGGGGGTGGGAATAATTGGGACTATGGGGAAAGAGCAGGGGAGTGGGACTAATTGGGACTATGGGGAAAGAGCAGGGAAGTGGGAATAATTGGGACTATGGGCAAAGAGCCGGGGAGTGGGACTAATTGGGACTATGGGGAAAGAGCAGGGGAGTGGGACTAATTGGGACTATGGGGAAAGAGCAGGGGAGTGGGACAAATTGGGAATATGGGGAAAGAGCAGGAGAGTGGGCTAATTTCGACAATGGGGAAAGAGCAGGAGAGTGGGACTAATTGGGAATATGGGGAAAGAGCAGGAGAGTGGGACTAATTGGGACTATGGGGAAAGAGCAGGAGAGTGGGCTAATTGGGACAATGGGGAAAGAGCAGGGGAGTGGGATTAATTGGGACTATGGGGAAAGAGCAGGAGTGTGGGACTAATTGGGACTATGGGGAAAGAGCAGGAGAGTGGGCTAATTGGGACAATGGGGAAAGAGCAGGGGAGTGGGATTAATTGGGACAATGGGGAAAGAGCAGGAGTGTGGGACTATGGGGAAAGAGCAGGAGAGTGGGCTAATTGGGACTATGGGGAAAGAGCAGAGGAGTGGGATTAATTGGGACAATGGGGAAAGAGCAGGAGTGTGGGACTAATTGGGACTATGGGGAAAGAGCAGGTGAGTGGGTCTAATTGGGACAATGGGGAAAGAGCAGGAGAGTGGGAATAATTGGGACAATGGGGAAAGAGCAGGAGAGTGGGAATAATTGGGACTATGGGGAAAGAGCAGGAGAGTGGGAGTAATTGGGATATGGGGAGAGAGCAGGGGGGTGGGACTAATTGGGACTATGGGGAAAGAGCAGGAGAGTGGGAATAATTGGGACTATGGGGAAAGAGCAGGAGAGTGGGAATAATTGGGACTATGGGGAAAGAGCAGGGGAGTGGGACTAGTTGGGACTATGGGGAAAGAGCAGGGGAGTGGGACTAATTGGGACTTTGGGGAAAGAGCAGAGGAGTGGGAATAATTGGGACTATGGGGAAAGAGCAGGAGAGTGGGACTAATTGGGACTATGGGGAAAAAGCAGGGGAGTGGGACTAATTGGGACTATGGGGAAAGAGCAGAGGAGTGGGAGTAATTGGGACTATGGGGAAAGAGCAGGGGAGTGGGACTAATTGGGACTATGGGGAAAGAGCAGGAGAGTGGGACTAATTGGGACTATGGGGAAAGAGCAGGAGAGTGGGACTAATTGGGACTATGGGGAAAGAGCAGGGGAGCACGGTGGCATAGTGGTTAGCACTGTTGCCTCACAGCACCAGAAACCTGGGTTCGAATCCGGCCTCGGGCGACTGTCTGTGTGGAGTTTGCACATTCTCCCCGTGTTTGCGTGGGTTTTCTCCGGGTGCTCCGGTTTCCTCCCACAGACCAAAGATGTGCGGGTTAGGGTGATTGGCTATGATAAATTGACCTTAGTGTTAGGGGGATTAAATACGTGGGGTTAGAGGGATAGTGTGGGATATGTGTTGGTGTAGGGGTCACGGGGATCAGATGGGACATGTGTCGGTGCAGGCTCGATGGGCCGAAATGGCCTCTATCTGCACTGTGGGCTTTCTGTGATTCTGAGTGGGACTAATTGGGACTATGGGGAAAGAGCAGGGGAGTGGGACTAATTGGGAATATGGAGAAAGAGCAGGGGAGTGGGACTACTGGGGACTATGGGGAAAGAGCAGGAGAGTGGGACTACTGGGGACTATGGGGAAAGAGCAGGGGACAGGGACTAATTGGGACTATGGGGAAAGAGCAGGGGAGTGGGACTAATTGGGACTATGGGGAAAGAGCAGGGGAGTGGGACTAATTGGGACTATGGGGAAAGAGCAGGAGAGTGGGACTAATTGGGACTATGGGGAAAGAGCAGGGGAGTGGGACTAATTGGGACTATGGGGAAAGAGCAGGAGAGTGGGACTAATTGGGACTATGGGGAAGGAGCAGGGGGGTGGGAATAATTGGGACTATGGGGAAAGAGCAGGGGAGTGGGACTAATTGGGACTATGGGGAAAGAGCAGGGAAGTGGGAATAATTGGGACTATGGGCAAAGAGCCGGGGAGTGGGACTAATTGGGACTATGGGGAAAGAGCAGGGGAGTGGGACTAATTGGGACTATGGGGAAAGAGCAGGGGAGTGGGACAAATTGGGAATATGGGGAAAGAGCAGGAGAGTGGGCTAATTTCGACAATGGGGAAAGAGCAGGAGAGTGGGACTAATTGGGAATATGGGGAAAGAGCAGGAGAGTGGGACTAATTGGGACTATGGGGAAAGAGCAGGAGAGTGGGCTAATTGGGACAATGGGGAAAGAGCAGGGGAGTGGGATTAATTGGGACTATGGGGAAAGAGCAGGAGTGTGGGACTAATTGGGACTATGGGGAAAGAGCAGGAGAGTGGGCTAATTGGGACAATGGGGAAAGAGCAGGGGAGTGGGATTAATTGGGACAATGGGGAAAGAGCAGGAGTGTGGGACTATGGGGAAAGAGCAGGAGAGTGGGCTAATTGGGACTATGGGGAAAGAGCAGAGGAGTGGGATTAATTGGGACAATGGGGAAAGAGCAGGAGTGTGGGACTAATTGGGACTATGGGGAAAGAGCAGGTGAGTGGGTCTAATTGGGACAATGGGGAAAGAGCAGGAGAGTGGGAATAATTGGGACAATGGGGAAAGAGCAGGAGAGTGGGAATAATTGGGACTATGGGGAAAGAGCAGGAGAGTGGGAGTAATTGGGATATGGGGAGAGAGCAGGGGGGTGGGACTAATTGGGACTATGGGGAAAGAGCAGGAGAGTGGGAATAATTGGGACTATGGGGAAAGAGCAGGAGAGTGGGAATAATTGGGACTATGGGGAAAGAGCAGGGGAGTGGGACTAGTTGGGACTATGGGGAAAGAGCAGGGGAGTGGGACTAATTGGGACTTTGGGGAAAGAGCAGAGGAGTGGGAATAATTGGGACTATGGGGAAAGAGCAGGAGAGTGGGACTAATTGGGACTATGGGGAAAAAGCAGGGGAGTGGGACTAATTGGGACTATGGGGAAAGAGCAGAGGAGTGGGAGTAATTGGGACTATGGGGAAAGAGCAGGGGAGTGGGACTAATTGGGACTATGGGGAAAGAGCAGGAGAGTGGGACTAATTGGGACTATGGGGAAAGAGCAGGAGAGTGGGACTAATTGGGACTATGGGGAAAGAGCAGGGGAGCACGGTGGCATAGTGGTTAGCACTGTTGCCTCACAGCACCAGAAACCTGGGTTCGAATCCGGCCTCGGGCGACTGTCTGTGTGGAGTTTGCACATTCTCCCCGTGTTTGCGTGGGTTTTCTCCGGGTGCTCCGGTTTCCTCCCACAGACCAAAGATGTGCGGGTTAGGGTGATTGGCTATGATAAATTGACCTTAGTGTTAGGGGGATTAAATACGTGGGGTTAGAGGGATAGTGTGGGATATGTGTTGGTGTAGGGGTCACGGGGATCAGATGGGATATGTGTCGGTGCAGGCTCGATGGGCCGAAATGGCCTCTATCTGCACTGTGGGCTTTCTGTGATTCTGAGTGGGACTAATTGGGACTATGGGGAAAGAGCAGGGGAGTGGGACTAATTGGGAATATGGAGAAAGAGCAGGGGAGTGGGACTACTGGGGACTATGGGGAAAGAGCAGGAGAGTGGGACTACTGGGGACTATGGGGAAAGAGCAGGGGACAGGGACTAATTGGGACTATGGGGAAAGAGCAGGGGAGTGGGACTAATTGGGACTATGGGGAAAGAGCAGGGGTGTGGGGCTAATTGGGACTATGGGGAAAGAGCAGGGGAGAGGGACTAATTGGGACTATGGGGAAAGAGCAGGAGAGTGGGACTAATTGGGACTATGGAGAAAGAGCAGGGGCGTGGGACTAATTAGGACCATGGGGAAAGAGCAGGAGAGTGGGATGAATTGGGACTATCGGGAAAGAGCAGGGGAGTGGGACTAATTGGGACTATGGGGAAAGAGCAGAGGAGTGGGAGTAATTGGGACTATGGAGAAAGAGCAGGGGAGTGGGACTAATTGGGACTATGGGGAAAGAGCAGGGGAGTGGGACTAATTGGGAATATGGGGAAAGAGCAGGGGAGTGGGACTAATTGGGACTACGGGGAAAGAGCAGTGGAGCACGGAGGCATAGCGGTTAGCACTGTTGCCTCACAGCACCAGAAACCCGGGTTCGAATCCGGCCTCGGCCGACAGTCTGTGTGGAGTTTGCACATTCTCCCCGTGGTTGCGTGGGTTTTCTCCGGGTGCTCCGGTTTCATCCCACAGTCCAAAAATGTGCGGGTTAGGTTGATTGGCTATGATAAATTGACCCTTAGTGTTAGGGGGATTAACTACGTGGGGTTACAGGGATAGTGTGGGATATGTGTTGGTGTAGTGGCTATGGGGATCGGGTGGGAAATGTGTCGGTGCAGGCTCGATGGGCTGAAATGGCCTCTATCTGCACTGTGGGCTTTCTGTGATTCTGAGTGGGACTAATTGGGACTATGGGGAAAGAGCAGGAGAGTGGGATTAATTGGGACAATGGGAAGGAGCAGGGAAGTGGGACTAATTGGGACAATGGGAAAGATCAGGGGAGTGGGACAAATTGGGACAATGGGAAAGAGCAGGGGAGTGGGACTAATTGGGACTATGGGGAAAGAGCAGGGGAGTGGGACTAATTGGGAATATGGGGAAAGAGCAGGGGAGTGGGACTAATTGGGACTATGGGGAAAGAGCAGGAGAGTGGGACTAATTGGGACTATGGGGAAAGAGCAGGAGAGTGGGACTAATTGGGAATATGGGGAAAGAGCAGGGGAGTGGGACTAATTGGGACTATGGGGAAATAGCAGGAGAGTGGGACTAATTGGGACTATGGGGAAAGAGCAGGAGAGTGGGACTAATTGGGACTATGGGGAAAGAGCAGGGGAGTGATACTAATTGGGACTATGGGGAAAGAACAGGGGAGTGGGACTAATTGGGAATATGGAGAAAGAGCAGGGGAGTGGGACTAATTGGGACTATGGGGAAAGAGCACGGGATTGGGACTAATTGGGACTATGGGGAAAGAGCAGGCGAGTGGGAGTATGGGGAAAGAGCAGGGAAGTGGGACTAATTGGGACTATGGGGAAAGAGCAGGGGAGTGGGACTAATTGGGACTATGGGGAAAGAGCAGGAGAGTGGGACTAATTGGGACTATGGGGAAGGAGCAGGGGGGTGGGAATAATTGGGACTATGGGGAAAGAGCAGGGGAGTGGGACTAATTGGGACTATGGGGAAAGAGCAGGGAAGTGGGAATAATTGGGACTATGGGCAAAGAGCCGGGGAGTGGGACTAATTGGGACTATGGGGAAAGAGCAGGGGAGTGGGACTAATTGGGACTATGGGGAAAGAGCAGGGGAGTGGGACAAATTGGGAATATGGGGAAAGAGCAGGAGAGTGGGCTAATTTCGACAATGGGGAAAGAGCAGGAGAGTGGGACTAATTGGGAATATGGGGAAAGAGCAGGAGAGTGGGACTAATTGGGACTATGGGGAAAGAGCAGGAGAGTGGGCTAATTGGGACAATGGGGAAAGAGCAGGGGAGTGGGATTAATTGGGACTATGGGGAAAGAGCAGGAGTGTGGGACTAATTGGGACTATGGGGAAAGAGCAGGAGAGTGGGCTAATTGGGACAATGGGGAAAGAGCAGGGGAGTGGGATTAATTGGGACAATGGGGAAAGAGCAGGAGTGTGGGACTATGGGGAAAGAGCAGGAGAGTGGGCTAATTGGGACTATGGGGAAAGAGCAGGGGAGTGGGATTAATTGGGACAATGGGGAAAGAGCAGGAGTGTGGGACTAATTGGGACTATGGGGAAAGAGCAGGTGAGTGGGTCTAATTGGGACAATGGGGAAAGAGCAGGAGAGTGGGAATAATTGGGACAATGGGGAAAGAGCAGGAGAGTGGGAATAATTGGGACTATGGGGAAAGAGCAGGAGAGTGGGAGTAATTGGGATATGGGGAGAGAGCAGGGGGGTGGGACTAATTGGGACTATGGGGAAAGAGCAGGAGAGTGGGAATAATTGGGACTATGGGGAAAGAGCAGGAGAGTGGGAATAATTGGGACTATGGGGAAAGAGCAGGGGAGTGGGACTAGTTGGGACTATGGGGAAAGAGCAGGGGAGTGGGACTAATTGGGACTTTGGGGAAAGAGCAGAGGAGTGGGAATAATTGGGACTATGGGGAAAGAGCAGGAGAGTGGGAATAATTGGGACTATGGGGAAAGAGCAGGGGAGTGGGAATAATTGGGACTATGGGGAAAGAGCAGGGGAGTGGGAATAATTGGGACTATGGGGAAAGAGCAGGAGAGTGGGACTAATTGGGACTATGGGGAAACAGCAGGAGAGTGGGACTAATTGGGACTATGGGGAAAGAGCAGGAGAGTGGGACTAATTGGGACTATGGGGAAAGAGCAGGGGAGTGGGACTAATTGGGACTATGGGGAAAGAGCAGGGGAGTGGGACTAATTGGGACTATGGTGAAAGAGCAGGGGAGTGGGACTAATCGGAGTCCCAGGACATCCTCTACCTAGAGTCAGCACAGGCATGATGGGACGAATGGCCTCCTTCTGTGTTGTATCATTCTATGTTGAGCACCAAGTTTGTGGTAGGAAAATTTCATACTTGTAGCTTGGCCTCTTCTCACCTGGCTGATGACACGGCTCCGTCTCCCCAACACCCCTGCCCAGCCTCGGTATAATGAGAGCCATATCGCCACCAGGAACATCATTGAGCAGACGATCAGCGTGCTGGAGCAACAGTTCCGCTGTCTGGACCCCTCAGGAGGAGCCCTGCGGTACTCTCCTGAGCAAGTCTCCCTCTTCATAGTTGTGTGCTGCATTCTTCATAACCTGGCAATCCTGAGGACCCAGCCAATGCCACCAGGGATTGGTGCACCACCTGAGGAGGAGGAGGAGGAGGAGGAAGAGGAGGTGGAGGTGGAGGAGGAGGAAGAGGAGGAGGAGGATGATCAGCAGCAGCACCAAGGCAGGAGGGAGGCCCAAAATGTTGAAACTGCAAGGGCCGTCCGTCAATGGCTGATAACAAGCCGCTTCTAGGCCCCTACTCAGAAGATGGCTTCTGGCATGGAGAACAACATCATGGAAAGCAACCCGCACCCACTATAGCCGGCCAAGGCAGCAATGATTCCAAAGGCCATAAATGTACATTTTGAATACAATGTAGCGGTTCGAGTAGATCGCCACTAAAATAAGAGAGTTTGACTTCGACGAACTATTAACAAGTTGTTTATTTACAGCAGCAGACTAATTACATCAGGTAAGATGGCAGGTAAGATGGCTGACTGTAGGAGCACCGTGGTATAGGTCTTGTCCCAGCGAGGACTCCACGAAGACTAACTAGAAGTTTCCCAGCTCAACTGCCAGCAGGTTCCGAGCTCAACTGCCAGCAGGTTCCGAGCTCAACTGCCAGCAGGTTCCGAGCTCAACTGTTGGAAGGTTCCGAGCTCTGATGTCATGAATCAGAGTACAGGAGAGAAGCCTGAGTATAGTAACAGACACATACAGTAAGGTAAGTTAAAGGGAATTATGTATCTCAATGTAAGGGACAACCGGTGGTACCGCCACAACAACAACTTTTTTATTTTACAAACTCTGTGTGTGTCATTTATTCATGACAAACTAATAGAAACAAACACAACAAATCATGAATTAACAGCACTGGTTCTCACAAGCTGGAGATAAACGGTAAAACAGTAAACAAATGTAATCACACGAACCGCAACCTTTACTACAAACATTTCCACCATTTATTTAGGCCTCCTACTGTTTGCCCTTCGAGGGTGATCTCCATCCCCTGCGCACTTCCCCCCTTACCACCCTGCTGCTCCTCCGTAATGGACCCCAGTGGCTGCAGCAAGTCTGGTGGAAGGCTGCTGATTGTCA
Source organism: Somniosus microcephalus (assembly GCF_052327205.1). Lineage (NCBI taxonomy): Eukaryota > Metazoa > Chordata > Chondrichthyes > Squaliformes > Somniosidae > Somniosus > Somniosus microcephalus. Next base: position 910,432 of record NC_141002.1, read on the forward strand.
GAACCTGAGACTGCAGATGCCCTTGAAGGACGGCCTCGACCAGCTCTGGTCCTGGAGGCCCCGGCTGCAGACTGCACCAACTCTGCATGGGCAGCAGTCTGGGCTGGCTGTGGTGCAGGCGGTGGCAAGTGCAATGGGGAAGTGGCAATGGTGGGAGCAGGAATGCTGTCATCCTGAGAGAGGACAGCACCTTCCTGCTCAACCGACACACTGGCACTCCCACGGGGCAGTACCTCAGCATCTGGAGCAATCTGCTCGAGCACAGATTGCTGGCCTGCTGCGGTACCGTGAGAGCCCCAGGGGGCTGAGGGTGACCCAGTGACGATGGCAGCCGTCAGTGCTTGCATGACATCAATCTGAGACTGCATGAGAGCAGTCTGAGAATTGCTGGCAGCAGCCAGTGACTGAATTGCAGCACTAAGCCATTGCGTTGCATCGGCCTGTGCTGCAGCGGAGTGCTCCACACTCCTTGCCAGTCCATCAGTGCTGTCAGGCACCCTTGTCATTGCACCCATGAACTCAGTGTGCATGTCCACCGCCTGGGTGTTCATTTCAGCGATGAGCTGCTCCTCCTCTGCGTCCAGTGTAGCAGGACTCGCTAGTCTACTCTCCCTCCGGGGAGAAGGCCCCCGAGCTTCCCTACCCCCATGGCGTTGCTGCAGCCCACTTTGCCCTGGAGCTTCACCCTCTTCAGACCCTTCCCCCCTGCTCCCTTCCAGGGAAGACGTGGTCCCAGTGTGGGCATAGGCTTCCTCGGGAGAGGGTGGCACTGTGGCTCCGGCTTCCTCATCCTCCTCACCTGCGGCGTCGCTCCCACTGGCAGCTTGAGGGCCCGTCTCCTCAGCTGGTGATTCACCATCTGAAAGCAGGGAGGTACAAGAGTGGCTTTAGCCTCAGGACAGTGGGGCAGTAAGGGAGCAAGGACTGGAGCGATTTAGTAAGTTGGATTGAAAGTGTAAAAGGCTGGTGTTGTGAGGGACAAGTGGAATGAGAGAGGAGAGAAAGCTGATGAACTTACCATTGCTGTCCCCAAGGGGGTCGACCTCTGCAGCGGCCACGGCACCCATCACCTGGCTGGCAACGATCCTGTGCACGCGCACCTCCAATTCACTGAGGGTGTGTAACTCAGCCGGTCCTCCTCCCGTGCGTTGCTGCTCCCGCCTGTTATGCGATCACAGAATCACAGATCACAGAAACCCCACAGTGCAGATAGAGGCCATTTCGGCCCATCGAGCCTGCACCGACACATATCCCACCCGATCCCCGTAACCCCTACACCAACACATATCCCACCCTATCCCCGTAACCCCACGTATTTAATCCCCCTAACACTAAGGGTCAATTTATCATAGCCAATCAACCTAACCCGCACATCTTTGGCAAGAAAAAGGACGGCAGTGAGTGAGTGTGCAGCATGTGCTTGCCTGAATTGCCTCCCATAGTTGAATAGCCCTTAATGTATGCAGCCATGAGCTTGCCTGATGTGCCTCCCATAGTTGAATAGCCCTTAATGTATACAGTCATGTGCTTGCCTGATGTGCCTCCCATAGTTGAATAGCCCTTAATGTATGCAGTCATGTGCTTGCCTGATGTGCCTCCCATAGTTGAATAGCCCTTAATGTATGCAGTCATGTGCTTGCCTGATGTGCCTCCCATAGTTGAATAGCCCTTAATGTATGCAGCCATGTGCTTGCCTGATGTGCCTCCCATAGTTGAATAGCCCTTAATGTATGCAGTCATGTGCTTGCCTGATGTGCCTCCCATAGTTGAATAGCCCTTAATGTATGCAGCCATGTGCTTGCCTGATGTGCCTCCCATAGTTGAATAGCCCTTAATGTATACAGTCATGTGCTTGCCTGATGTGCCTCCTATAGTTGAATAGCCTTAATGTATTCAGCCATGTGCTTGCCTGATGTGCCTCCCATAGTTGAATAGCCCTTACTGTATACAGTCATGTGCTTGCCTGATGTGCCTCCCATAGTTGAATAGCCTTAATATATGCAGCCATGTGCTTGCCTGATGTGCCTCCCATAGTTGAATAGCCCTTACTGTATACAGTCATGTGCTTGCCTGATGTGCCTCCCATAGTTGAATAGCCTTAATGTATGCAGCCATGTGCTTGCCTGATGTGCTTCCCATAGTTGAATAGCCCTTACTGTATACAGCCATGTGCTTGCCTGCTGTGCCTCCCATAGTTGAATAGCCCCTAATATATGCAAGGTGTGGAATGTGCGTGTGTTTTCTGAGATGGCCATAGGTCTTGGATGAGTGTTGGGCATTTGGTGTTTTCAAACACTCTGGGCACAGAGTGAAGTTGAGATGGAGGGATGCAGAGGTATTGAAAAGCAGCCACTCACCCTGACCACCCGAGTGAGGTCGTTGAACTTCTTCCGACATTGGGTGTGGGTCCTGGACACCAGGCTCCTGGAGGAGACGTGCTGAGCCACCTCCCTCCAGACTCTTCTGTATTCGTGGGGCAGTGGCACTCCTGCCACACTGTGGGTAGAGCACTGCCCACCATCGCTCCACAGCGCCAACCAGAGCCACCAAGGCCCGGTCGATGAGGCGCTGAGCTCTTTCCCTGGGCCTCTCCATTGGTGGTTCCAGCAGATTTGATGTACAGGTCTCTCCAGGCCGAGATTCAGGCTGCAATGAGCAGGGTGTGGCTGGAGAAAAGTTCGGTATCGCCCTGTTTGGGGCACAATTATCGGCTGGGTGCAAAGTTTCGCGCCTGGCGCTAATTATCACCTCCAATTGCAAACGTGGCCTCTATCGCCCCTGGAGGTGATTGGAGCGCTAAATCAGGCGCTACACACCTGTCTTTAGGTGCTAACGCTGAGGAGCGAGGCGCTACCTCAGAGCACTGGCGAAGCTCAGGTGATGTCAGTCAGCAATGGAACACAGACACACTGGCGCCGGACAGTTCTTAAAGGGGAGGGTCGATCTTGCTCTCCATCCACATCCTGCTCATTGCAGCCTTGAATCTCGGCCTGGAGAGACCTGGACATCAAATCTGCTGGAAAGAACAATGGAGAGGCCCAGGGAAAGGGCTCAGAGTGCAGCCCCCACAGTCTCTTCTAAATCAAAGCAAGGAAGGTCAAATCAAAATGAATCTGCAAAGTGCTGCTCAATACCCAAAACTCTTTCACACAGCGTTGAATCTCTCCAGACGTCTCTCTCTCTCTCTCTCTCTCAGAATGCGTGGTGCAAAAATGTCTCCAACAAAAAAAGGCAGGAAGCGGTTGCCTTTAAATAGCGCCCCCCCAGTCCCTTCCCGAGTGCAGAACGCTCCCCTCTGTTATGTTCATAAATAAATAGACGTTTTCATTATGAACAGCGAGCTTGGGCGAGTCATTTATTCAGCCATGTGGACTCGTGTACAGGCATCCATCTTGACTACTGCCTTGTGGGTAGCCCACCACTAAAACATACAGTTCCACCTAGTGTACCATTCTAGAATGACATGTTACTGATCATTACATCCCCCTTCCTTAGAGGTTAAACAAAATCAATATCGATCAATCATAACGACATAAACATCTTCACAACAGTCAACACATATTCAAAGCTTTACTTTATGAACTCTAAGCTTTTCATTCTTTTATTATAGTTTTCTTTGTACTCAAAGATTAAGTCTATCAGGCTTTTTTACTTCACGTGTGGATCTTCTCAGCACAGGTAAGTCTGATGTGTTTTCATGAGAGCCTGTATGTGTATTTGTGTTAGATTGTTCTGGTGGTGAGTGACAAGATTCAGTTGCGGCATTGTCGTCGATTTGCTCTTGGATAGTTTCTTATGTTTTCAGGAGGGAACGGCGGTTCCTCCTGAGAATCTGTCCTTCCTCAGTTCTAACAGTGTATGACCTTGGTCCTACTTCCTCAAGAACTGTAGCTTTCCTGTTCCATGCATTTGGATCCTCAATCCTGACAACATCATCCCTTGTCAATGGTTTTAGAGTTTTGGATGACTTGTCATAGTATGATTTCTGTTTCAGCTTTAACAGTTGAAGTCTCTGTCTCAGTTCCTTACTCTGCTTTTCTTTTGCACAGCAGGGTAGCGTGGTGCGCAACTTGCGACCCATTAGGAGTTCAGCAGGTGAAGAACCAAAGTCTAAAGGGGAGGCTCGGTAGTTCAGCAGGGCGAGATAAGGATCAGACTTGCTTTCTGTTGCTTTCTTCAGTAGCTGTTTGAGAACTTGAACACCTTTCTCTGCCTTACCATTTGACTGAGCATACAAAGGACTGGATGTGATGTGCTGAAAGTCATACTGTGCTGCAAACTGTTGCCACTCCTTACAGTTGAAGCACGGACCATTGTCGCTAACGGCAATCCTGGGAATTCCATGTCTGGCGAAGATGGATTTAACATGCATTATGACACTGCTTGCTGATGTGCTTGAGAGCAGCGCCATCTCAGGATAGTTAGAATAGTAGTCAATCACTAACAGATAGTCTTTACCATTCAAATGAAAAACGTCCATACCAACCTTTTGCCATGGTGCTGTTGGTAAATCAGCTACTATCATTGGTTCCTTTGCTTGTTTGTTTTGGTGTTTCTGACATGTCTCACATATGCCTATCATGTTCTCAATGTCCTTATTTATGCCAGGCCAATAAACAGTGTCTCTTGCTCTCCTTTTGCATTTTTCAATTCCGAGGTGTCCCTCATGAATCCTTTTGAGCATGTCTTGACGTAGAGCCTGTGGAATGACTATTCTGTTCTGTTTTAGTAATAGTCCACTTGCGACACTTAACTCTGACCTGATGTGATAGTACTTTGGACAGGAACCTTTTGGCCAACCATGCTGAATGTTCTCTATTACTGTTTGTAACACTGTGGCCTAGAAATTCAGTTGGCGCCGCGCCAGGGCTTTAGCGCCGGAAATTTAGCGCCGGCGCTAAGTCCCCCTGCGCGCGCCAAAAATTCAGTAGCGCCGCGCCCAGACGACTGCCGGCGCTACTGGCGGGCGTGAGCGCCTCCCAATGGGCGCTGACTGCCGCATTGCGGCGCTAATCCGGCGCTGCGGGACCCGATGCGGTGCGGCAGGCTGGGGAAGTGCAGGCCTCCTCCTTCAGTTAAGGATGAGCTGCCTGCACCCGCCCGCTGTCCGTTCAAATATTGAAAAAAATGAGCCCGGCACCTCGGACAAGTGCCGGGCTTGCAGGCCAGACGCATCTGTTCCGCGGGGGGGGGGTGGAGGAGTCCGGGGAGGGAGGTGCGGGCAGGCGGCCGGCGGGAAAGCGGCCGGCCGCCGTGCGACCTTAATGCGCCGGCGCTAACTCGGGGAAGACTCGGTTGAAAAAATCTTAGTTGCGGCTGCCACGGGCGAGGCGGCCGCAACTCAATTTCGGCGCTGGGGCCCGTCACCACGGCAACCGGGACGCTGCGCACACTGATGACGTCATCGGTGCCGGCGCAGCGCAACCGGTCTACCGCTGATTCTAGGGCCCCAGGGACTTTCTAAACTGGCCATAACTCCGGCGCTAGGCCCTCTAGCGCCTCAAATGCGGCGCTAAGGCTACTCAATTTCTAGGCCTGTATCTTTTACTGTTTCTTCTGCTATTTGCTTTGATTTTGTGTCTGACATGGGCAGTGCAGCAGTGACCATACTCACATGAACATCCACGTCTTCCTCAGTAGAGCTCACATGACTCATTGTGAGTGCTCGGGATAGTGCATCTGCTAACACACTGGCCTAGAAATTCAGTGCCCTTAGCGCCGATTTTGCGGCGCTAGAGGGCCTAGCGCTGCAATTGGCGGCGGCGCCGAAATTGCCTGGGGCCCTTCCGCCGCGGTAGACCGGTAGCGCTGCGCCGGCACCGATGACGTCATCGGTGTGCGCAGCGTCCCGGTTGCCATGCCGACGGGCCCCAGCGCCGAAATTCAGTTGCGGCCGCCTCGCCCGTGGCAGCCGCAACTAAGACTCTGGCAACAGAGTCTTACATGAGTTTGCGCCGGCGCATTAAAGGCACCGCGGCGGCCGGCCGCTTTCCCGCCGGCCGCCTGGCCGCAGCTCCCTCCCCGGACTTCCCCCCCCCCCCCCCCCGGAACAGAAGCAAGCCCGGCACTTGTCCGAGGTGCCGGGCTCATTTTTAAAAAGATTTTCGCGGGCCGCGGCCGGGTGCAGGCAGCTCCTCCTTAAGGGAAGGAGGAGGCCTGCACTTCCCGAACCTGCCGCACCGCAGCGGGCGCCGCAGCGCCGGAATAGCGCCGATATTCAGCGCATAGCGCCAGTTTTCAGGCGCAAACAGCTCTCAGCAGCGCCGGCAGCCGTTTGGGCGCAGAATTGGTGAATTTTGGGCCCGAACAGCGCGACTTAGCTCCGGCACTAACTTCCGGCGCTAAAGCCCTGGCTGCGCCAAAACTCAATTTCTAGGCCTATGTGTTTGCCTGATGTGTAGGTCAGTTCAAAGTCATATCTTTGCAGCTTCATCATGAGTCGTTGAATCCTTGGAGACATCTCATTCAGATTTTTTTTTATGATGGCAACCAGTGGGCAGTGGTCTGTCTCAACTGTGAAGGTGGGAAGTGCATATATGTAGCCATGGAACTTTTCTTGTCCAACTACCAAGCCTAGACATTCCTTTTCAATCTGGGCGTATCGACACTCAGTCAGTCATAGACCTGGAGGCATAGGCAACAGGCTTCCAATCTTCACCCTCTGCTTGTAGCAAGACCGCGCCTAGGCCATCTTTTGATGCATCCATTGACACTTTGGTTCTCTTTGTTGGGTCAAAGAAGGTGAGTACAGGTGTGGTTGTCAGCACTGTTTTGAGGTTCATCCACTCTTGTTCATGTCTTTCTGTCCATGCGAACTCATTTCTTTTATGTAGCAGGTCTCGCAGACAGGCTGTCTTGGCTGACAAGTTAGGAATGAACTTTCCAATGAAGTTTATCATCCCCATGATGCGTAGCACTCCTTTTTTGTCAGTGGGTCGGGGCATGTTGAGTATGGCGTTTAGTTTTTCCATACCTGGCTCTATTCCTTTACCAGATAGATTATCTCCTAGGAAAGTGACTTCCTGGGTGCCAAACTGATACTTGGCTTTGTTGAGCTTCAGTCCATTCCGGTGTATGCGCTGTAGCACTTTAGTCAGTCTCTCATTGTGTTCTTTCAGTGTGGAGCCCCAGATGATGATGTCATCAACATAGACCCAAATTCCTTCCAGACCTTCAATTATGTGTTGCATCGCTCTATGAAAGATTTCAGATGCAGATATTATCCCAAAAGGCATTCTGACGAAACAATACCTGCCGAATGGTGTGTTGAAGGTACAGTATTTGCTGCTCTCTTCATCCAGTTTTAGTTACCAAAATCCTTGTGAGGCATTGAGCTTTGTGAAGTATCTGGCACCTGACATTTCACTGGTGATTTCTTCTCACTTGGGAATCTGGTAGTGTTCACGTTTTATGTTTGCATTTAAGTCCTTTGGATCCATGCATACTCTTAGATCATTGTTCTTTTTCTTTACACATACCATGGACTTAACCCAGTCTGTTGGCTCTTCGACTTTCCTGATGACTCCTAGTGTGGTCATTCTGTCCAGTTCTTTCTTGAGCCAGTCACGCAGGGGTGCTGGAACTTTCCATGGAGCATGTACCACTGGCTGAGCATCCTCCTTTAGCTGGATCTTGTAAGTGAATGGTCGAACTCCAAATCCTTTGAACACATCCTGGAAATTACTCGCTACAGAATCCACTGAGTCATCTGGTCTGCTTATGGCACAGTTTATACATAGATACATAGAGATAGGAACAGGAGTAGGCCATTCGGCCCTTCGAGCCTGCTCCGCCATTCAATGAGATCATGGCTGATCTTACCAGTTCAGTACCCCGTCCCCGCCTTTTCTCCGTAACCCTTAATCCCCTTAGCCTTCAGGAATATATCCAATTCTCTCTTGAAAATATTTATTGAATTAGCCTTCACAGCCCTCTGTGGCAGGGAATTCCACAGGCTCACCACTCTTTGAGTGAAGAAATTCTTCCTCATCTCTGTTTTAAATGATTTGCCCGCTATTTTTAGACTGTGGCCCCTGGTTCTGTGCTCCCCGGCCATTGGAAACATTCTCTCTGAATTCAGCCTGTCCAGGCCTGCCATAATTTTATATGTTTCGATGAGATCCCCTCTCAATCTTCTAAACTCCAGTGAGTACAAGCCCAAACTATTTAATCTCTCTTCGTAGGTCATTCCCGCCATTCCAGGTATCAGCCTGGTGAATCGCCGTTGCACTCTTTCCATGGCAAGAACATCCTTCCGCAGATGGGGCGACCAAAACTGTACACAATACTCCAGATGCGGTCTCACCAGCACCTTGTACAGCTGTAGTAAGGTATCCCTATTCCTATACTCGAACCCCCTTGATATGAAGGCCAACATACCATTTGCCTTCTTAATCGCCTGTTGCACCTGCATGCTCTCCTTCAGTGACTGGTGCACAAGAACACCCAGGTCCCTCTGCACTTCCCCATCTCCCAATCTATTGCCATTTAGATAATAATCTACCCTCCTGTTTTTACCCCCAAAGTGGATAACCTCGCATTTATCCACATTATAGTGCATCTGCCACGTATCCGCCCATTCCCCCAACCTGTCCAAATCGCACTGTAGCCTCCTGACATCCTCATCAGAGCCCACCCCTCCTCCTAGTTTAGTGTCGTCAGCGAATTTGGAAATATTGCATCCAATTCCCTGATCCAGATCATTTATATATATTGTGAACAGCTGGGGTCCCAGGACAGATCCTTGCGGCACCCCGCTGGTCACTGCCTGCCACTCCGAAAACGAGCCGTTTATTCCAACTCTCTGTTTTCTATCCGCCAGCCAGTTCTCTACCCACGTTAATACTTTGCCCCCAATTCCATGAGCCTTAATTTTGCATGATAATCTTTTGTGTGGAACCTTATCGAAGGCTTTCTGGAAGTCAAGGTACACCACATCCACTGGCTCTCCCCCATCTATTTTACCAGTTACTTCCTCAAAAAATTCCAGCAGATTAGTCAAACACGATTTACCCTTTGTAAATCCATGTTGACTCTGTCCGATCCTTTCCCCATTTGTCAAGTGCTCCGCTATTTTATCCTTAATAATGGACTCTAGCATTTTGCCCACAACCGATGTAAGGCTTACTGGTCTATAATTCCCTGCTTTCTCTCTACCCCCCTTTTTAAATATTGGGGTAACATTAGCTACCCTCCAATCCACGGGTACTGTTCCCGAGTCAATGGAGTTCCGGAAGATGATCCTTAGAGCATCTGCTATCTCCAGGGCCACCTCCTTAAGTACCCTAGGATGTAGTTTATCAGGCCCCGGGAATTTGTCGGCCTTCAGTCCCCTCAACTTACCCAACACCATATCCCTAGAGATACTAATTTCTGTCAGCTCCTCCCTCTCATTAGTCCCCATGTTTGCCGATATTCCTGGGAGGTTATTTGTGTCCTCCTTTGTGAATACAGAACCAAAGTATGAGTTTAATTGGTCTGCCATTTCCTTATTCTCCATTATATATTCTCCCGAATCGGACTGCAAGGGACCGACTTGGGATTTTACCAGTCTTTTCCTCCTGATATACCGATAAAAGCTTTTGCAGTCTGTCTTTATGTTTGCTGCAAGTTTACTTTCGTATTCTATTTTCCCCTTCCTGATTAATCCCTTTGTCCTCTTTTGCTGTATCCTGTACTGCCCCCAATCTTCCGGTCTGGTGCTTTTTTTTGCCAGTTGATATGCCCTTTTTTTTGATTTTATGCTGTCCCTAATTTCCCTCGTTATCCACGGTTGAGTCACCTTTTTAGGTTTATTTTTATGCCAAACCGGTATAAACATGTTCTGGAATTCTTCCATTCTATCTTTGAATGCTTGCCATTGTCTCTCTACTGTCAATCCCCCCAGAAACACCACCCAGTCAATCTTACCCAATTCCCGTCTCAGACCCTCGTAATTCCCTTTATTTAAGTTCTGGACCTTAGTCTCTGATTCAATTTCCTCACTCTCCATCTCGACTGAGAGCTCGATCATATTATGATCGCTCTGACCCAAGGGGCCTCGTACAAGAAGATTGCTGATAAGTCCCTTCTCATTGCACAATACCCAGTCTAAAATGGCCTGATCTCGAGTCGGCTCCTCGACATATTGGTCCAGATAACCGTCCCGAAAACATTCCAGGAATTCCTCCTCCTCAGAATTTTTACTAATTTGGGTAGTCCAATCAATATGTAAATTAAAGTCACCCATGATGACAGCTGTGCTCTTATCGCACGCTTCTCTAATTTCCCTTTTTATGCCTTCCCTCACCTCCATATTACTATTTGGAGGCCTATATATCACACCCACTAACGTTTTCCTCCCCTTGCTATTTCTCATTTCTACCCATACAGATTCCGTTTCATCCGAGTTAATATCCTTCCTTTCCATTGCATTAATCCCCTCCTTTACCAGCAATGCTACCCCACCTCCCCTACCTTTTTGCCGATCCTTCCTAAATATTGTATATCCCTGGATGTTAAGTTCCCAGCCTTGCCCACCCTGCAGCCACGTTTCTGTAATCCCAATCAAATCATACTTGTTTACCTCTATTTCCACAACTAATTCATCCACCTTGTTCCTAATGCTTCTAGCATTAAGATACAAAGCCTTCAGGCTTGCTTTTTTCACACTCTCATTATGAATTAGTTTGGCCCTTTGTGTTTCTCTCCTTTGCTTATTGCTTCTCACCTTTCTACCATCTATTTCTGACTTCATATGACTTCCCTCTTTTCCACTACCTAGGTTCCCATCCCCCTGCCAAATTAGTTTAAATCCTCCCGAACCGCCCTAGAAAAAATTACCCCGAGGACATCGGCTCCCTCACAGTTCAGGTGTAGACCGTCCCCTTGGTACAGGTCCCTCCTCCCCAAGAACTGGTTCCAATGCCTCAAGAATTTAAATCCCTCTCCCTTGCACCACTGCTCAAGCCACGTATTTAGCTTATCTATCTTACTCTCTCTAAACTTATTAGCTCGTGGCACTGGTAGCAATCCAGAGATTACTACCTTTGAGGTCCTACTTTTCAATTTAGCTCCTAACTCCCTAAATTCAGCTTGTAGGACCTCCTCCCTCTTTTTACCTACATCGTTGGTACCTACATGTACCACGACAACTGGCTGATCCCCCTCCCCCTTCAGAATATGGTAGACTCTCTTGACCAGTTCTAAGCCCTCACAAGCTTTGTCACCTAGTAGTGAATCAAGTCCTTCAGCCACAACAGAAAACATGAGATGATGCACTTTGTCTTTGACTGTCACTTTGAGTGTGCATACACCTAAGCTATCTATTTTCTGTCCATTATAGTTCTTCAGTAATACTGACTTTTTCTGTATTTTGGGCTTTTCTTTCATATTTTTAATGTCACTCATACAGATTAAGTTTGCTTTTGCCCCAGTGTCTAGTTTCAATGTAACTAATGCTCCATTTACCTGCAGTGGCATCATCCATTTGTCCTCTTTTACTGAATTAACTTTATATTCAGCATTGTCCATTCCTGAGGGCTGCACATTTTCTGTATGCTTTTCAATATTGTCACATGACACCATTCCTACAAAAAATGTCTCACTTAAATCAGTGTCCTCAATCACATTGACTTGTTGCCCTTTCTTTGTTTTTACTTTTGAAAAGCATTGTTTGGCAAAGTGATTCTTTCCATTACATTTTGTGCACATTTTCCCAAACGCTGGGCATTGTCTTGACTGGTGCTGGTAACCACAGCATTTACAATTAAAAGTTCCATCCTCCGATTGCTTTGCATTTCTGTTCTGCCCACGTTTCTTCCCTTTGTAGGACACAGCATCGACAGCAGCACAGTCACTCATTGCAGTCGCATCATTATTAATTTCACTGAAAGTCTTTGCGTGCTGTTGAGCTAGCTCACTGGCATGGCATATTTTCACAGCATTCACCAATGTTAGTTCGGTTTCTCGCAACAGACGCTGCCTGACCTTTTTATCATGAATACCAAACACAATCTGGTCACGAATCATGGATGATTTCAGTTCAGAGAAAGTACATGTCTGTGCTTTCAGTTTCAGATCAGTCACAAAGCTATCAAAAGTCTCATTTTGCTGCTGTGTCTGTGAATGGAACACGTACCTCTCATAGGTCTCGTTCTTTTTGGGAGAACAATGTGTATCAAACTTATTTAGCACATCGTCCATCTTTTCTCTGTCCTCCTTTTGATCAAATACAAATGTATTAAATACTTCTATCACCTGTGGGCCTGCAACCATGAGCAGTAACGCTATTTTCCTTGCGTCTGGCATCGTACCGAACCCGATGGCAGCAATGTAGAGTTTGAATTGTTGTTTGAAAGTCCACCAATTGCAGTCGACATTCCCCGTGAGTTTCAAACCCTCCGGTGGATTCAAATTCTCCATGTCACGTTTCACAATATTCAGCAGATATTACCAATCCTGGTACCATGTTATGTTCATAAATAAATAGACGTTTTCATTATGAACAGCTAGCTTGAGCTAGTCATTTATTCAGCCATGTGGACTAGTGCACAGGCACCCATCTTGACTACTGCCTTGTGGGTAGCCCACCACTAAAACATACAGCTCCACCTAGTGTACCATTCTAGAATGACATGTAACTGATCATTACACCCTCAACCTTTCGTTGCTAGCGACAGGCGGTAAGCCAGGGGGCGTCACTCAATATCCGGTCCGGTGCGCTACCGGGGGGTTGCACGCTCGACTGACGTCACGATCTGCGCGTGCAGGAGATCGTGGCGATAGTGTTTAGCACTGCCGCAAAATGCCTGGTCAATTTCGCGAGCGGCGCAAACATCGCCACGCCCGGGGGCTAGTTGCTTTGTGCCCTCTTAGGGCTTTAACAGGAGGCGCAAAGCAACCAAATTTTTCCCCCTTGGAGTTGTGGGATATTAATGTTGGCTCGGCAGTAAAGAGGAGATACTTTCCAGGAACGTGGGTAGCAAATGGAAGCTGTTATGTAAAGGTGCGGTTCCCAGAGGGGGTGAAGTCGTTGCCGTATAGCATGAAACTCGAGTCAATGGAAGGAGTGCAGTACTTCTGGGTACTGCATGATAACCAGGTGAAGGTTTGTTATTATTATCTTGTGCATAACCATCTTGTAAGAAGCTGTCCAGACTTAAAGGGGCAGCAGGACGGGAGCGGGGAGACAAAGATGCCAGAAGGGAGCAAGAGTCAGCGGTGGAGATGGGCCATTGTCCCAGAGAGAGAAGAAACAGGGAGCAAGGGTCAGCGGTGGAGATGGGCCATTGTCCCAGAGAGAGAAGAAACGGGGAGCAAGGGTCAGCGGTGGAGATGGGCCATTGTCCCAGAGAGAGAAGAAACAGGGAGCAAGGGTCAGCGGTGGGGATGGGCCATTGCCCCAGAGAGAGAAGAAACAGGGAGCAAGGGTCAGTGGTGGAGATGGGCCATTGCCCCAGAGAGAGAAGAAACGAGGAGCAAGGGTCAGCGGTGGAGATGAGGCTGAAGGGAGTGGCACTGTTGGAGAAACCGTGATAGCAGGAAGACTCTCTAAGGGAGATGATGTATCTGACAGGGAGCAGGGATGGGAGGTTACAGAAGAGCTCAAGTGTAAGGAGTCAGAGGGGGACAGAGACATGGAAGTGGGGGGAGGGGTGGCATTGTGTGGAAAGGGAAAGGTTAGTGAGGGGCAGAAGGAGGGAGACGGGGCAGCTCCTCAGCCCAAACCTAATGTAAGGAAGGGGCTGAAACTGCAGGGAAGGTTCAAACAGGAGGTGATAAAGAGCCGGAGGCTGCAGGAGAAAGCAACAGCTGCCCGAAAAGTTGGGAAGGACCATGAGAGGAGGGAAGGGCTGTAGATTAAATGATGGGGGGATTATCAGGAACACTTCCCTTATTCGGAGCCATGATTACTGATCAATTGTGAAAGATCCCATGGCACGATTTCGAAGAAGAGCAGCGGTGTTCTCCCCGGTGTCCTGGCCAATACTTAGCTTTCAATCAACATCACAAAAACAGATTATCTGCTCATTGCTGTTTGTGGGACTTGCTGAGCGCTAATTGGCTGCTGCGTTTCCTCCATTACTAACAGTGACTACACTTCAAAAGTACTCCATTGGCTGTAAAGCGCTTTGGGACGTGCGGTGGTTGTGAAAGGTGCGATATAAAGACAAGGCTTTCTTTTCTTTGTTTTCATCAGTGAACAGTGGATCTTTGCTCAAATTTAGCTTCTAATTTCCTGGATTTCTCTGGACACCAAGACTATGCTTCTCCACTAGACTACACCATAAGACTCAGCTGCTGTGTCTCTGATCTGCTATTCAGTTGCTTAAGTTTTAAGGTAACTTTATCGAGCGTACAGCCCATCCCCACCGCTGCTCTTACCTGAAGTCCTACTGGCTTTTCAGCTTCAGCTACAGTTTGGTTCCTGGCCAGAAATTCACTCTCCAGGGCTGCCGTCCATTTCTCCGCTGCCTCTAGATCTTATGGTGACCTCCAACTTCACCATTTTTCTGCCACACGATGGGTTCTGCACACCTTCTGACTCTTCATTGCCATGGAAACACATCCAGCAGTACATCCTCCAATACTCTGCTTCAAATAGCTTCTGGACCCACTCGCCCTCCACACCAGTCTCCCAACCTGGACATCACTTCCTCAATGCTCCAAGCTGACTCCACCATTTATGTCAAATTTATCACAACACGGGACCTCTGACTTTAACACTGCACTCCCTGCTATTGCCTCCTCGCTACTCCCACTTTATTACCAGGACGTATCTATCCTAATCTTGCTATGCAGCCAGGCCTATGTAACTGGAGTTTCCGTGTCCATTCATGTGCGCGGTTTGGCTGCCACTCACTTCTATTTCCCCTTTATTTATTCATTTCTCTTTACCCCTCCTAGGCCCCTCTCTCCTTTTTTAAATTTGTTCCTGGGATGTGGGCGTCGCTGGCAGGGCCAGCATTTATTGCCCATCCCTATTTGCCCTTGAGAAGGTGGTGGTGAGCCGCCTTCTTGAACCGCTGCAGTCCTTGTGGTGAAGGTACTCCCACAGAGGGAGTCCCAGGAATTTAACCCAGCGACGATGAAGGAATGGCGATATGTTTCCAAGCCAGGATGTTGGGGAACTTGGAGGTGATGGTGTTCCCATGCGCCTGCTGCCCTTGTCCTTCTTGGTGGTGGAGCTCACGGGTTTGAGAGGTGCTGTTGAAGAAGCCTTGGCGAGTTGCTGCAGTGCATCTTGTAGATGGTACACACTGCAGACACGGTGCACCGGTGGTGGAGGGAGTGAATGTTTAAGGTGGTGGATGGGCTGCCAATCAAGTGGGCTGTTTTGGCCTGGATGGTGTCGAGCTTCTTGAGTGTTGTTGGAGCTGCACTCATCCAGGCAAGTGGAGAGTATTCCATCACATTCCTGCCTTGTGCCTTGTAAATGGTGGAAAGGCTTTGGGGAGTCAGGGGGTGAGGCACTACCACAGAATACTGTCGAAGTCTCGACTCCTGAGTAAGACTCTTAAACACAAAGTATCGTCAAAGACAGGCTTTATTTGCTTGCAAGGGAAGGGTTGTGTAGTCAAAGGCTACATCAGACCTCTTCAAAGTAATACAGAATTTGTAACATTTATACAGTACAGAAACAAAACAGGCTTTCTATGCCACATGACATAGTTTTGAATCATACCTGATTACAAAGGCACAGACCTTGCGAATTATTGGAACAACGTATTCCAGGCTTCGTTAGAATAACAAACAGAAATACCTTGAGATAAGATTAATTAATCCTTTATTATGGGATCCTTCTGTTCTCCCACTGTACCAACTGAGCCTGTGGGCTGATGTTTACCTTATCCTGTCCTTGGCTATTTGTTTGGTAAATGAGGCCCCTTGTTAAGCTTGTCACAGATAAGGAGTATGTATGTAGCATTCCTAAATTGTCTCATCCCCTTGAAACTGATTAGTGAATCATGCTGTCGGCCATTTGAGTTTTTATTCTATGCCTAGGAAGCCATTTTGTGTCTAAGTGAGAAACTGTACTTCCACATTCTTCCCTTTTGTCCTACTAGGACAACATAACTGAAATTAACCTCTTCCTATCGGTCCTCATACCAAATTTAGATTTTAACCAAGGATACCGACTTCTTTGCCGTTTTGAACCATCCTCGGGATATATCTGTATTGATGGTTGACCTTATCTAAGATCGTCTTTCTTCTCTGTTTATTCTTAGTGTTTGGGCGTGTGTTCTTGTAGGGTTTAATTGTGTTTGATTTGATTTCAGGTTTATGTCTTTGTATAGTTCTGCAGCTTATGTTAGCCTGCAGTGTTCTAATTTCCCTGCAGCTTATATTAGCCTGCAGTTCTCATTTGAGTGGAAAAATATGTTTTACAGAAAGAGGAGAGCATGTGGAATATATATGTATATATTTTGTCTAAGTCTTCTAATTCTTATTATTGTACTTTATTCAATCATCTCAGTTCCTCATCTAGGGGACCATTCTTTTCCTCTACTGACTTTACTTCTCTCTGTATCATCATATTCATTGCAGACAAGACTGCCTTGCCTAACCTACTGCAACAACATTTAATCATTGTGACAAACAGAGCAATGCATACAATTAGGGCTATTACTACTACCAGTCCATGCAATAATATTTGTCCTACTGATCCCAGCCATCCTCCCAATATCCAGTCAGCCCAGCCTTGGTTCTTTGGGTTTTCATACTGACTTACTGCTGAGACATGTACAAAAAAATATTCACGTGTAATTCTCATTTCTTTCAGGATCTTTCCCCATCTCCTTGGCATATTAGACTCAGTAGTCCGATTAGTATACAAAATATAAGTAACGTCTTCATTGTTAGAGTCTTTCAAAATTCAATTGTCTTTATTCGGCGCCTTCTTGCAGTGGGATGCGTGAATCCAGGAAGATCTTTCCTTGACTTTTACGGCTGTGTTCATTGTCAGGAGCACTTGATATGGTCCTTCGAAGCGTGGTTGCAGACCGTTCTTCCTTTTAAAAAACCTTCACGTAGACGTCGTCTCCTGGCTCCAAGTCGTGGCACTTTCCCTCTGCTGGACTCGTTTGAGCTTCCTTTACCTGTTGGTGAAAGCTGGAAATACATTTAGTTAATGCAATGCAATAGTTTAGCATAGCCTCGTCCATTTTATGAATGTCCATTTGTTTCACCGTAAATGGTGCTGAGAATGGCAGTCTTAGGGGTCGTCCCATAACAATCTCATGTGGAGACAGTCCATTTGTCCTGTTAGTTGCTGCTCGCATTATCATCAATGCTAAGGGTAATAGTTCGACCCATTTAAGTCCAGTTTCATTGCAAAGTTTAGAAAGTTTATTCTTCAGCACTCCATTATGTCTTTCCACCAGTCCTGCGGATTGTGGATGATAACTGCAGTGAAAATGCTGGTTAATCTGCAAAGCTTTACATAGTTCTTTTATAATTGCTCCAGTGAAGCGCGATCCTCTGTCGCTTGAAAGCTGCATAGGTATTCCAAACCTTGGTATGATTTCTTTTAACAAGCACTTTGCTACTGTTACAGCATCATTCTTTTTACATGGGAAAGCTTCGACCCATCTTGAAAACATATCTATAATTACTAACACATACTTAAATCCTAAACATGGAGGTAATTCAATAAAATCCATTTGCAAATTTACGAAAGGGCCTGATGGATTCGGGTGGGAGGCAGCCTGTACTTTCTCTGTTTTACCTGGATTCATTTCCTGGCATGTGGTGCACCTTTCACTGATTTGTTTTGCAATTGCCGAAATACCTGGTGCATACCATGTTTGATTAATATAGTCTGCCATCCCCCCTTTGCCCGCATGCGTGAACACATGAACGCATCGGGCAATCCATGGGAGTAAAGATTTAGGCGCCACCATGCGGCCATCATGGTGAACCCATACCCCTTCAGGCGTTTTAAAGCAAGAATCCCTTGCCCAAGCTAACACTTCGTCCGGATTAGCCTGTGACTGAAAGGCTAAAACATCATTAATAGAAGGTGGGTCATTATCTGATTTTTGTTGACGCAAAACAAAGGCTGAGACCTGTGGCCCTGTGTCCAACAGAGCGGCTGATTTAGCAGCTCTATCTGACCGCTCGTTACCCAGGGATATCTGATCCTGACTACCTGTATGAGCCTGGCATTTAATAACTGAAATCTTAGTGGGACACACTAGAGCCTTCAAAAGATTATTGATTTGCTCAGCATTCTTAATAGTTGATCCTGAGGAAGTTAGAAATCCCCTTAATTTCCAGATCTGTCCATAATCGTGAGCAACTCCAAAAGCATACCTGGAGTCGGTATAAATGTTAACAGTTTGATCAGTAGCCAATATACAAGCTCTGGTAAGAGCGAAGAGTTCTGCTTGTTGCGCTGAAAATGATTGAGGTAGTGAGAGCGCTTCCACAACTGAATGATCATCAGAAACGGCATTCCCAGCCCTAGGTGATCCCTTGTCATCCCTAAGGGCCGATCCATCTACGTAGAATACCAAGTCACTATTAGGAACAGGAGTTTCAGATAGATCTGTTCGGGGCTTGGTAGCTAACTGGGTAACCGTGTCACAGCAGTGTGGGATTACGTCCTCTTCTGTGGGTAGCAGCGTGGCTGGATTCAAAACTGAACATCTTTGAATTATGAGATTGGAGTGGGATAACAGTTCAACCTCATATTTGCTGCTACGGGCTGATGTTAGATGCTGAGTGGTGTATTTTGATAACAGAACTTCCACTGAATGTGGTACAAACAAAACAGTTTGGTGATTAAGCGTGATGCCTTGAGCCTGTTGTACAGCGTAATAGGCAGCAGCTAGAATTGGCAGGCATCCAGGCAACCCACGTGCAACGGGATCCAATTGAGTAACTGTCTTTTATAGTCGTGTCTTTTCCCGTGCCTTCATAAAAGGCAGTGCAATGCAGATTCATGTGCCAGCTGTCTAATTTCAAATCCTTCTGGTACTCTGAGACTGTTCTTGAGGCACGGTGTAGTGCTCCTACAATTATCATTAGTTTATGGCCTATTTCTTGGTTTTCATTTGCCCACTGGTAGACAATGGGAGGGGAGCATTCTTGTAAAAGGCACATAGTACATCTACCGGTCGGAACGTGTATCCGCAGTCCCTTTTCTGAACAAATTATTGTTGCCTGCATTTTGCACAACAAGACTCTCCCTAAAAGGTTCATGGGGGCATCGTCTGATAACAAAAAAGCATGTTGGCCAGAAAAATTATCTGCTCGTATTTGTAATGGTTGTGACCATGTCAGAGTCTGTGAGACACCAGAAAGTCCTATGCAGGTAACATCCTTGTCAGTGCATGGAATTCCTGTAGCGTATTGTTTTGTCAATAGTGAGGTTGTGGCTCCTGTGTCAACGAGAAAAGGGACTTTCTTGCCTTGCATATTTATGGATAGATATGGCTCATCTCTAGAATTTAGCGATACTAGTGGTAATTGGAGAGTGTGGGTATTGTTCGGGGCCGTTTCTCCGTGTCATGCTGAATAATTTTGCCCTGGGGGTCCGAATTGTCCTTCCATAATCTGACCTCCCCAAGGATCCCCTGTTGTAAAGCCTGCTTGTGGACGAGTGTGAACCTGGGCTTGGGTATTTGTATTTACTGGGGCACCTCCCCAGCCTTGATTTTGCTGTTTGGGGAACGGGCAATTGGGCTTCCAGTGTCCGATCTGACCACAGTTAAAACACAGAGAGTTTGCGCCTCTTCCGTTCCACTGGCCTCTGCCAGTCCCTCCTCTACTATTTCCTCTAAATCTGCCTCTGTTATACCCTCTACCTCGTTGCTCCATTAACAAGGAAACTTTACTCTTTTGATCTTTATTCCTTTCCTGTATTCCTTTCAAGATTTGTGTCAATTCAGGAATGGTTTTATGTCTCCAGTCAAGGCAAACTAAAGTCAACGGTTCCTTAAGTTCTGTTCTGAGGCCATTTACAAGGGCGTTAATTAAAGGGATTTGGTAATTTTCTTTTGTCATACCCGAATGCTGTCCCATAACTGCTTCCATTCTTTCTATATAATCCTCAACGTCTTCATCCCTTTTCTGAGTTGTCTCAATTACCTTATCTAGTGTTGATTATATTCTCCTGACTTACAGCACTGGGGTCGGGTGATTCACCACCCGCTGCGCCTTGTTGCTGCACTTCGTATTCAGGAGGCGGGGCTGGTCTTCTGAACCATCCCTGATCCTCGTCATCGCTGGAATGAGTCGTGGGCATGGGAGGATATTCACAGGGAGGAGCGGTAGGCTTCGGGTTTTGTCTTAAAGGCATTAGCGTAACCTTTTCTTGTTTAATCAATTTATTCATTAGATCTCTTTTCTTATTTTTGTTCTCAATTTTACTTGCTAATATACTGCGTTCCTTACGTTTTTCTGCTTCCCTTTTCCAATCTGAGAAGGCAGACCAATTTACTGACTTTGCACCCCTTCTCCTTGGGTCTCTGCCTGCTAGGCAGTTTTCTAGACACGTGATTCTATCTAGATTAAATGTACCATCCACGGGGAAAGGGTATCTGTCTTTCTTGGTCCATCTAGCCCACTTAGGTAAATCATTTATGGATACCTGACCATAGTAGGTAAAGACATAAGAAGCGGGAGTTCCTTTTTTTTCTGGGATCTTGCTCTGTGCAGCTCCCATCTTAGTTTGTATGTTTTTTTTAACTAGGCTCTCTTCTTCTAGATCACAAGTTTCACCCCTTACCCCCTTACGACTATTACTGACTGTCCAAAGGACCATAAGTGATGAAAAATAACAAGTAATAACAACAGTCAAAGAAATGACAAGTAATGCAGCCGCCCAAACAGGCAAACAGACCAAATATTCAGACATTTATCTTATACTCTAAACTAAACAAATAGTCAATTCTCAGTTTGCGTTGTACGCCACTACAAGCTGAGTCCTTAGCATTTAACTTATACTTTATGTGAGAGTCTTCTGTCTTAACGTTGTCAATAATCAACAAACAAAACGGAAAACAATAGTTGCAATAATTCTTAACCTCTATATTCATATAAAATCCTTATGCTTTAATGCGAGGTGCTTGATCCCTCGTAGAAGGTGTCTCAACAGAGAATAGTCCCGAGCCTGGTAATACAGGTCATTAAAACACAGTGACAATCCTCAAATGATACTTTCTGCCGCGGGTCTCTCACCCCGGCTCAAGGGACCCACCCTTGATACTGCAGTTTTAACTTGGTACCTTATCTGTCTGGGACTCAGCCCTGTCGACTTTCCTCTTGCCTTCTTTGCCTGATACCTTTTTTTTTTAAAGACTTGAGTTGTCAGTATTCTCCTCCTTTCAGTGGTCAACAATAAAAGAAGCAAAAGTTACAGGATTCAACTCAAGTCTGAAACACACGTCTTAACTTGATCGCAGTACTCCCGTCGGAAGAAACAGACCACACCAATTCAATATCTAATGAGAAATCCTTTTATGTGATAAAACATCACTGTGGCCATTCAGGATCTGCCATTAGAGATTCACGATGCCCTTGTTCGTGACTTATCGAAAGGCAGCAAGCGATCTCGGTGGAACCCCCAAGTAATACTGTCGAAGTCTCGACTCCCGAGTAAGACTCTTAAACACAAAGTATCGTCAAAGACAGGCTTTATTTGCTTGCAAGGGAAGGGTTGTGTAGTCAAAGGCTACATCAGACCTCTTCAAAGTAATACAGAATTTGTAACATATTTATACAGTACAGAAACAAAACCGGCTTTCTATGCCACATGACATAGTATTGAATCATACCTGATTACAAAGGCACAGACCTTGCGAATTATTGGAACAACATATTCCAGGCTTCGTTAGAATAACGAACAGAAATACCTTGAGATAAGATTAATTAATCCTTTATTATGGGATCCTTCTGTTCTCCCACTGTACCAACTGAGCCTGTGGGCCGATGTTTACCTTATCCTGTCCTTGGCTATTTGTTTGGTAAATGAGGCTCCTTGTTAAGTTTGTCACAGATAAGGAGTACGTATGTAGCATTCCTAAATTGTCTCATCCCATTGACACTGATTAGTGAATCATGCTGTCGGCCATTTGAGTTTTTATTCTATGCCTAGGAAGCCATTTTGTGTCTAAGTGAGAAACTGTACTTCCATATTACCAAGCTTCTGACCTGCTCTTGTAGCCACAGTACTTATGTGGCTGGTCCAGTAAGTTTCTGGTGTTCCCCAGGATGTTGATGGTGGGGGATTCGGCGATGGTAATGCCGTTGAATGTCAAGGAGCGGTGGTTAAATTCTCTCTTGTTGGAGATAGTCATTGCCTGGCACCTGTGTAGTGCAAATGTTACTTGCCACTTATCAGCCCAAGCCTGAATGTTATCCAGGACTTGCTGCATGTGGGCATGGACTGCTTCATTATCTGGGGAGTTGCGAATGGAACTGAACACTGTGCAATCATCAGCGAACATCCCCACTTCTGACCCTATGATGGAGGGAAGGTCATTGATGAAGCAGCTGAAGATGGTTGGGCCTGTGACACTGCTCGAGGAACTCCTGCAGCGATGTCCTGGAGCTGTGATGATTGACCGCCAACAACCACAACTATCTTCCTTTATGCTAGGTATGACTCCAGCCAGTGGAGAGTTTCCCCCCTGATTCCCATTGACTTCAATTTTATTAGGGCTCCTTGATGCCACACACGGTCAAATGCTGCCTTGATGTCAAGGGCAGTCACTCTCACCTCACCTCTGGAATTCAGCTCCTTTGTCCATGTTTGGACCAAGTCTGTAATGAGGCCAGGAGCCGAGTGGTCACTTTGCTTATGATTGAGAGTAGACTGATGGGGCGGTAAATGGCCCGGTTGGATTTGTCCTGCTTTTTGTGGGCAGGACATACCTGAGCAGTTTTCCACATTGTCGGAAAGATGCCTGTGTTGTAGCTGTACTGGAACAGCTGGGCTAGAGGCGCGGCTAGTTCTGGAGCACAAGTCTTCAGCACGACAGCCGGAATGTTGTCAGGGCCCATAGCCTTTGCTGTATCCAGTGCGCTCAGCTGTTTCTTGATATCACGTGGAGTGAATCGAATTGGCTGAAGACTGGCTTCTGCGATGGAGGGGATGTCAGGAGGAGGCCGATATGGATCATCCACTTGGCATTTCTGGCTGAAGGTGATTGCAAACGCTTCAGCCTTGTCTTTTGCACACACGTGCTGGGCTCCACCATCACTGAGGATATGGATATTCAGGGAGCCTCCTCCTCCCGTTAGTTGTTTAATTGTCCACCACCATTCACGACTGGATGTGGCACGACTGCAGAGCTTTGATCTGATCCGTTGATTGTGGGATCACTTAGCCCTGTCTATAGCATGCTGCTTCCGCTGTTTAGAATGCATGTAGTCCTGTGTTGCAGCTTCCCCAGGTTGGTACCTCATTTTTAGGTACGCCTGGTGCTGCTCCTGGCATGCTCTTCTACACTCCTTATTGAACCAGGGTTGGTCCCCTGGCTTGATGGTAATAGTAGAGTGAGGGATATGCTGGGCCATGAGGTTACAGATTATGCTGGAGTATGATTCGGCTGCTGCTGATGGCCCACAGCGCCTCATGGATGCCCAGTTTTGAGCTGAGAGGTATGATTCTGTGAGTATGACTATATTAGGCTGTTGCTTGACTAGTCTGTGGGACTGCTCTCCAATTTTGACACAAGCCCCCAGACGTTAGTGAGGAGGACTTTGCAGGGTCGATTGGGCTGGGTGTTGTCATGTCCGAAGTCAGTGCCGAAGTCGATGCCGGGTTTTATTATTATTGTTTTCTGTCATGGTTTGCTACAACTGAATGGCCATTTCAGAGGACAGTTAAGAGTCAACCACATTGCTGTGGGTCTGGAGTCACATCTCGGCCAGACCAGGTAAGGACGGCAGATTTCCTTCCCTAAAGGACATTAGTGGACCAGATGGGTTTTTACTACAATCCGGTAGTTTCATGGTCACCATTACTGATACTAGCTTTTTATTCCAGATTTATTTCATTAACTTTAATGAACTGAATTTAAATTCTCCAGCTGCCGTGGTGGGATTTGAACTCCTGTCTCCTGGATCATTAGTCCAGGCCTCTTCATTACTAGTCCAGTAACATCACCACTCTGCTACCGTTATGCTTTCATTTTTCCCATCTCGGTTACTCTGCCCTCCTACCCCAGCCCATCAGCATTCCTCGATCTTCCTACTCTCCTGCCATTGTCCCAGGCTTGATTCCCTCTTAGATAAGCCCTCTGCTTCCCTCAGAGCCTCTCTTGGCATCCTCCGAAGGGCCCATCGAGGCACTCGTCGCTGCCTCCTTACCAGGAGCAACATCAACTGCCCCAACCTACTCTCTCCATCCCGTGACAACAAGTATTGCTATTTCAGTTGAGTTCCACAGGAATGACAGATGCTGTGCTGTCTTTCTTTAGCAATTTATGTTAGTTTTCCAGTTAATTCAGGGGTTTGAGTAAGTTGAGTCTATTCCCATTGTGTGCTGCCACCTAGTGGATATTTGGTACCTAGCAACTGCAGTAAAAGCACAGTAAAGTGCAGTAAAGCACAGTAAGTGCAGTAAAGTAAACTACTGTATATCACAGACCTACAGCCACACATGGTCTGGGAAGTTATACTGTTGCCACGCTTGAGTCTTGGATATTATTTGTCTGTAAGTACTTAAGAATGTTATAGATGATTAGTGTACACTATATTTTGCAGAAAATGTTTAGTTTGTAACTTTTCTCTGTAAGCAAACTTACACAGCTAGCCGTGAAGTGCTCGCTCTCTGTCTAGCTGGTTAACTTGTAGCTGTATTTTGATGCACTATGTACAGGACTAATTTAAAGAGAATGCCTTTCAGTTTGCTAAATGTATATTCACAGTAAGCTGTGTTTCCACGTGTTTGGTAATTTACATGCCAAATGTACTGTGTTGCTCAGGCGTACCTAAATTTGTTTATGCAGATCAGTTATGTGCTTGTATACTAATGTGTGCTTCCATTTCTGTGTTGTATTTCAGTTTCACAATAAGAATCTTTCAGTAAAGTTTTACAAGAAAAGTCAAGCCTTGTGATTTTTATGGGAAGATATCAAATTGTTAGCTACCTGTCTAGCTCTGCATAGGAACGCACTGCGAGGGCAGAAAAGTGAAAAGACAACAGCACAGCGGTCTCAAGCACAAGAAGATACCTCTCAGCTACCATGAGTCTACACTCAGGAAGACAATATACCATAGAGGACGTCGACCAGCCAATCGAGAAGCATGAGCCTCTCCGAGCAAATGATGCCAAGTCACAGTCCTCTAAAGCATCCTCTAGATCATCTCGGCGGCCCAGCAGACCGTCGTCATCGACAGCTTCTGCAGCCGCCAAAGCACGTGCCAAGGCAAAAGCTGCCCAGGCTCAATTGTCCTTTGCTGAAAACGAAGCTAGTGTGATGAAGCAGAGAGCCGACCTTGACACGAGTGTGATGAAGCAGAGAGCTGACCTCGACGCTAGTGTGATGAAGCAGAGAGCTGACCTCGACACCAGTCTCCACATTCTCCAAAGCCAGAGAGCTGCCGCTGCTGCTGAAGCTGAAGCTGCAGCTTATGA
The DNA here is from genome assembly GCF_052327205.1 of Somniosus microcephalus. Lineage (NCBI taxonomy): Eukaryota > Metazoa > Chordata > Chondrichthyes > Squaliformes > Somniosidae > Somniosus > Somniosus microcephalus. The sequence goes on from NC_141002.1 coordinate 936,002, forward strand.
AGAAGGTGAGGAGAATGAAGGCGGGGAGCACAGCCATGAAGCATATGTTCTAGAACAGCCCCTCAGTCCAGTGCAACGTACAAGTGAGTATGTCTAACAACACTCCAATTTGTTCTTCAAGGAAACATCCAGGTATCTCGACGCAGAACCAGCTACTCACCACAGTAACAAACAGCCTGTTTTCGGAGACACTGAGCTTAAAGGAGAAGAAACAAGTAAGACTTACCTGCAGAGACCTCCACAGCACTCGGCCAATCCAGCCAAGCAGTCCTCACCTGAGCCACAAGGTGCACAAGACCTCGCTAGGTACCTCATCCGCCGAGAATTGTTAAGTTCAGGTCTTCTAGAATTTGATGACCGTCCTGAAAATTATTGGTCATGGAAAGCATCCTTCCTGAGTACCACCAAGGATTTGAATCTGTCAGCCAGAGAAGAACTAGATTTGATGACAAAGTGGCTCGGAGCTGAGTCGTCAGAACAGGCGAAGAGAATTCGCTCAGCGCATGTCCGCAATCCCACAGCAGGCCTCAACCTGGTTTGGCAACGTCTCGAAGACTGTTATGGGACACCAGAAGTAATTGAACACGCACTGCTCAAGAAGATTGAGGACTTTCCGAAGCTAACCAACAAAGATAATGTCGAGCTCCGAGAACTGGGTGACATTCTCCTCGAACTGGAGTGTGCTAAGGGAGAAGGTTACCTGACAGGCCTCTCGTATTTGGATACAGCTCATGGGGTAAACCCAATAGTGGAAAAGCTCCCCTACAACCTTCAAGAGAAATGGATAGCTAAGGGATCCAAGTACAAGGAGGACAATGGAGTGGCATTTCCCCCCTTCTCTCTCTTCTCCAGGTTCGTCCAACAACAAGCAAAGGTGAGGAATGATCCAAGTTTCACTTTCTCCACCTCCAGAAGTTATGCTCCTTCGAGAACAGAGAAACCCACAAAGTACAGCAACAAAGCCTCTGTGAGCATGCACAAAACAGATGTTCCAGCCGAACCCTCAGTCAACCAATCCAGTTCTGCTGGGAATAAAGTGGATGACCCAGATCGTCAGTGTCCAATACACAAGAAGCCCCACCCACTCAAAAAGTGTCGAAGCTTTAGAGACAAGCCTATTGATGAGCGCAAATCATACCTGAAAGAGAATCGCAACTGCTTCAGGTGTTGTGGGTCGACTACGCACATGGCAAAAGACTGCAAGGCGACAATCAAGTGCTTCGAGTGCAACAGTGAAAAACACATCGCAGCCCTGCATCCAGGTCCTCCTCCTTCAACCACCGAGAGTGCTGCGGTTGACAAAGAGGATAGCGGGGAGCAAAGCGAAAGCACATCTTCTTCAGTCACCTCCAAGTGTACAGAGGTTTGTGGAAATGCAAGCAGCCCACGCTCATGCTCCAAAATCTGCATGGTTAAAGCATATCCTGCAGGGAGAAAGGAGAAGGCAATCAAGATGTATGCAGTGCTTGATGAGCAAAGTAACAAGTCTCTAGCGAAGACAGAATTCTTCAATCTCTTTGAAGTCAAGGCCAGCGCAGCTCCGTACACACTAAAAACCTGTTCAGGGACAACAGAGACTACGGGTAGGAGAGTTGGCAACTTCACGATCGAGTCCATGGATGGGAAACTACAGCTTCCCCTCCCCACCTTAATTGAGTGTGACATGATGCCTGATGATAGGACGGAAATTCCCTCCCCAGAGGTCGCACGCCATCAACCCCACCTACAGCCAGTTGCCAACAAGATTCCAGCTGTGGACCCGGACGCTCCAATCCTCCTGCTCTTGGGAAGAGACATCTTAAGGGTGCACAAGGTGCGTGAGCAAATCAACGGGCCCCACAATGCTCCTTATGCGCAGCGGCTTGACCTGGGATGGGTCCTCGTGGGTGGAGTTTGCCTGGGAACAGTCATAGAGTCATAGAGTTATACAGCACGGATAGAGGCCCTTCGGCCCATCGTGTCTGCGCCGGCCATCAAGCCCTGTCTAATCTAATTCCAGCATTTGGTCCGTAGCCTTGTATGCTATGGCATTTCAAGTGCTCATCCAAATGCTTCTTAAATGTTGTGAGGGTTTCTGCCTCCACAACCCTTTCAGGCAGTGAGTTCCAGACTCCAACCACCCTCTGGGTGAAAAAGTTCTTTCTCAAATCCCCTCTAAACCTCCCGCCCTTTACCTTGAATCTATGCCCCCTAGTTATTGACCCTTCTACTAAGGGAAAAAGCTCCTCAGCATCCATCCTATCTATGCCCCTCATAATTTTGTACACCTCAATCATGTCCCCCCTCAGCCTCCTCTGCTCCAAGGAAAACAAACCCAATCTGCCCAGTCTCTCTTCATAGCTGAAGCGCTCCAGTCCTGGTAACATCCTGGTGAACCTCCTCTGCACCCTCTCCAACACGATCACATCCTTCCTGTAGTGTGGCGACCAGAACTGTACACAGTATTCCAGCTGTGGCCTAACCAGTGTTTTATACAGCTCCATCATAACCTCCTTGCTCTTATATTCAATGCCTCGGCTAATGAAGGCAAGTATCCCATATGCCTTTTTTACCACCTTATCCACCTGTTCCGCTGCCTTCAGGGATCTGTGTACTTGCACACCCAGATCCCTCTGACCCTCCGTCTTGCCTAGGGTCTTTCCATTCATTGTGTATTCCCTTGCCTTGTTAGTCCCCCCAAAGTGCATCACCTCGCACTTTTCCAGGTTAAATTCCATTTGCCACTGTTCCGCCCATCTGACCAACCCATCTATATCGTCCTGCAGACTGAGGCTACCCTCCTCGCTATCTACCACCCTACCAATTTTTGTATCATCCACGAACTTACTGATCATACCTTTTACATTCATATCCAAGTCATTAATGTAGACCACAAACAGCAAGGGACCCAGCACCGATCCCTGTGGTACCCCACTGGCCACAGGCTTCCGGTCACAAAAACAACCTTCGACCATCACCCTCTGCCTTCTGCCACTAAGCCAGTTTTGTATCCAATGTGCCAAGGCACCCTGGATTCCATGGGCTCTTACCTTCTTGACCAGTCTCCTGTGCGGGACTTTATCGAAGGCCTTACTGAAATCCTTGTATACCACATCCACTGCGTTACCCTCATCCACACACCTAGTCACCCCCTCAAAAAATTCAATCAAATTAGTCAGACATGATCTTCCCTGATTAATCCTTGTCTCTCCAAGTGGAGACAAATTTTGTCCCTCAGAATTTTTTCCAATAATTTTCCTACCACTGATGTTAGGCTCACTGGCCTGTAGTTCCCCGGTATTTCCCTACTTCCCTTCTTGAATAATGGTACTACATTAGCAGTTCTCCAGTCCTCTGGCACATCCCCTGTGGCCAGAGAGGTCCTGAATATATGTGTTAGAGCCCCCGCAATCTCTTCCTTTGCCTCACACAGCAGCCTGGGATACATTTCATCTGGGCCTGGGGATTTATCCATTTTTAGGCCAGCTAAAACCGCCAATACCTCCTCCCTCTCGATGTTAATATGTTCGAGCATATCACAGTCCCCCTGCCCTATTTCTATGTCTACATCGTCCTTCTCCATAGTGAAAACAGATGCAAAAAATTCATTTAGAACCCCTCCTACATCTTCCGGCTCCACACACAGATTGCCACTTTTGTCCCTAATGGGCCCTATTTTTTCCCTAGTTATCCTCTTACCCTTAATATACTTTTAAAACTGTGGTAAACCACTGTTTGTATTCCTGTTTGTCCTGTTTGTATTCCACTGTGTACATGCCTGGACATGCCTCGGCTGACTCCTCCCACAGGTCCTAGTATAAAGGTGACTGCTCCCCAGCCCTTAGTATCATGGACCGGTCGACCACGCGAGGCAGACCTCCATTCTGTTGTTAATAAAAGCCTTTAGTTACTCTTCTAACTCTCAGGGCTAGATTTTCAGTTTAGGCAGTTTTGGGGCGCTAGCTTTAGCGCCCGCCCGAAGTTAGCGCCCGCCCCAAAGTAGCGCCCCGTTGCCGGGAATTCAGTGGCTTCGCCCTAAGAGGTTGGTGGAGCGCTAAAAGAGGCGTTCCACTACTCTCTTTAGGCGCTAAGCCGGCGGTCCAGAGGGATAGCGCCCAGGCGGGGCGCAGCACGGGTGCGGTCATTTTTGCACTGACAGCAGACCCCGTGGTGCCGACCAGCTCTTAAAGGGGGAAGGGACGAATTAGTCTGCTGCCACGCCCTGCACACTGCAGCCTTGCAAAGAGGCCTCAACACTACTGCTCAGCCCCAGGGAGTCATGGCAACGCCAGAGAAGGCCCGTCAGCGTGCCCTGCGCTTCTCAGAGGGTGATCTGGACATCATGCTCACAGCTCTGGAGGTGAGGCGCAAGATCTTGTTTCCAGACAGTGGGAGGAATCCAACCCACCACGACTACACCAAAGCCTGGAAGCAGATCGCCCAGAGGGTGACATTCACCGGCGAGGCCCCCAGGACCCACACACAATGCCGTAAGAAGTACAACGATCTGACCAGGATTGTGAGGGTGAGTAGCCTTTCCAGTCTCCTCCTCATTCTTGCATGTACACCTGACATGATGGGCAAAGGGACCTGAAAGTCCTTTTGGCCAGCCCTCAGCCAGCAGCATTGGGACAGTCATGAGCATCAAATGGCCATTCGGCACTCTACACTTTGGCCAAGCTATTCCACCATGGGAGGCAGTGCACACTACATCAGGGCTTCACTCTGTCCAAGCTATTCCACCATGGGAGGCAGTGCACACTACATCAGGGCTTCACTCTGTCCAAGCTATTCCACCATGGGAGGCAGTGCACACTACATCAGGGCTTCACTCTGTCCAAGCTATTCCACCATGGGAGGCAGTGCACACTACATCAGGGCTTCACTCTGTCCAAGCTATTCCACCATGGGAGGCAGTGCACACTACATCAGGGCTTCACTCTGTCCAAGCTATTCCACCATGGGAGGCAGTGCACACTACATCAGGGCTTCACTCTGTCCAAGCTATTCCACCATGGGAGGCAGTGCACACTACATCAGGGCTTCACTCTGTCCAAGCTATTCCACCATGGGAGGCAGTGCACACTACATCAGGGCTTCACTGCGCCCTTACAGCCCGTCCTTTCTCTTGCAGGCTAAAGTAGCGTTTAATCGCCAGGCCCGTGCCAGGGGTGGCCGCGCCAAGCTGCAGAAGCTCACTCGGCTGGAGGAGCGCGTGTGTGTGCTCATGGGAGCACGTGTGATTGTCCCCACAGCGTGCGGTGTATCCGACCCTCCACTGCCCGGCAATGGTAAGGACCTCGCCTTTTGGCCCTCTCGCGTCGCACTGGCCCATCCGAGCTACCTCCTTTGCCACTGTCCCACCAATGCGCTGAATCCCACCAGTCCTAACTCCCTCGCTGACGCCGTCTCCTCACTCTGAAGCTACTCTTGTGCATTCCTGCTTTCAGCTGGTGACGACCAGGACCCTGAGGCTGCCAGTGACAGCACCTCCAACCAGGAGGAGGAGGAGGAGCAAGCCGGACCTTCGGGGGAACAGTCACGTCCCGCAGGAGAGGAGGAAATGCTCGACACCTCCTCACTGGACGAGTGCCTGGAGGAACTGTCGCAGGGCAATGCAGCTTCTGGGACCAGTGGCATCCAGCCACCCAGCAGCCGTGCGCGTGGCCCGCGGCCTTCCCCCCAAAGGGGGGAAGGATCAGAGGGGAGTGCTGCTGCTCGGCACACTCGCCGTCACCAACGCGGCAAGGGTCCCCTAGTTCGGCCCCCTCCTCCCCAGCGGGAGAGTCGCGACTCCAGTCCGGACACCTTCACTTCGGAGGAGGTGCGGAAGCTCGATCAGATGGCCGACGACTCGGACCGGCGCCACACGGAGCTCATGAGCGTGGTGGGGCGCATGCCTGAGGCCATCGAGTCGCTGGCGACCAGTGTGCGCGAGTTCGGGGCAGCAACTGCCGCGACTGGCCGCATGCTAACTGATGCCGTCAAGACCCTGGCGGATGTGATGCGCGCGCACACCAGGACCAGAGGGCCACTCACTGCTGCCACACGCGCTGTCTCAGGCAGGCATCGCCAGGGCAGGCGCCGCGCTGGACCATCCCAGCAAGCCGGCCGTCGGCTGATTGCTGCGGATCCTGCAGTGCGGGCCCGGCCGAGTGCCACCGCGCCACAGCACCAGCCAGCGCATCCCAGACGCCAGCTGGCCCACATTGCACCATCCGTCGCCGCCATTCCCCCTCTGGGGCGTCAAGGGCAAGCGGCTGCAGCTGATGGTGGCCAGGCTCAGGCGCGCCACTCAGGAGACGGCCCCTCGAGGCCCAAACGCCGTGTAGGCCGCCCCCCAGCGGCATCTGGCGGAAGGGCATCTGAGCCTCAGGCGCCTTCCCCCAGCCTCGCAGCAGCCACTGGGCAGAGCTTGCGAAGGAGCAGCAGGCAGGGCAGGGGAGGCAAAATGCTGGCCAAGGTCTCGCCCTCGCGGGCCACTCAGTAGAGGGTGTGGCCAGCTTTCCTTTAATATGGCGGTGGCCATCTTTATTTTGCCCATGGTTGTGCTTTTGGAGGGCTTTTTTTTTGCGTTAGGCCGACGTTGAGGCCCGGTTTCAATAAAGGTGGAGTGGCTCCTCCCCAGTTTGTGGGAGTGAGTCGTTTGTTGGGCTTTTTGTGGGGCCCGTTTATTGTTTTTGGGGATTCATGTGGGAAGGGCTTTTCATTTTTGTTTAATAAAAAATTATCTTTATTCATGCAGTCTCCATGGTTGTTCTTCTTAGTGTTTGTTGGCTTCGCCGGCTGAGGGCTTGCGGAGCGGCTGCATTCATCTTCCCTCATGGCCCCTGGCCATTCCCTGACAGGGGGCTTAGAAGTACCGTGTAATAAGGTGGCGTCGTGCGGCCCTTGGCCCTGGTCGCTCCCTCCTGGGAACGTACTCCTGCTCCTCCTCCTCCTCCTCCTCCTCCTCCTCATGCTCCTCCTGCTCCTCCTCCTGAGGTGCTGGTCCAACGTCAGGTGGCAGTGCCTGAGTCCTGCGGATAGCCAGGTTGTGTAGCATGCAGCAAACCACCACAAATTGGGAGACCCGGTCCGGCGAATACTGGAGAGCTCCTCCGGAGCGATCAAGGCAGCGGAACCGCTGCTTGAGGACCCCAATAGTTAGCTCGATGATGTTGCGGGTGGTTTGATGGCTCTCGTTGTAGGCCTCTTCAGCAGCGGTCCTGGGCGCGCGGAGCGGGGTCATGAGCCAGGTGCACAAAGGATAGCCTTTGTCCCCGAGTAGCCATCCTCTTGGGGGAGGCTGTGCCTGGAACATGTCATGCACAGTACTCTGCCGCAGGATAAAGGCATCGTGGCTGCTGCCTGGGAAGCTGGCATTGACTGCCATGATGCGCTGCTTGTGGTCACAGACCAGCTGCACATTCAGAGAATGGTAGCCCTTCCTGTTGCGATACTGCTCGCCATGCTCCAGAGGGGCCCGCAAAGCCACATGCGTACAGTCAATGGCGCCCTGCACCAAGGGGAATTCCCCGAGTCTGGAAAATCCCAATGCGCGCTGATGCTGGCTCTCCAGGGCCATGGGGAAGGAGATGAATTGGCTTCTCCTTCTGAACAGTGCTTCGGTCACCTGGCGGATGCAGCGATGCGCGCCGTACTGGGAGATGTTTGCTATGTCCCCAGCAGCGTATTGGAAGGAGCCGGTGGCATAGAAGTTCAATGCCACTGTCACCTTCACTTCCACCGACAGAGACGTCCTGCACCTGAGCTTTGGCCGCAGATCTCGGCGAAGCAGGTGGCAGATCTCTGCAATCACCCCCTTCCGGAATCGGAGCCTTTTAACACATCGCGCGGCACTCATGTTTAGGTAGGAGCGCTGCTGGCGGTATAGCCTGACTGGGTAAGGCCTACGTGGCCGACGCCTGTAGCCCCCTCTGCCTCTAGCCAGGGCTGCCCCTCTCACAATACGTCTGCGAGCCCTACGGACATGGAGCTGCAGCTCCGCGTTGGCACCCCATGCAACCCCCATCAAATCCTGGCAAACACTCTAATTTCCAAATGGCCACTTGCAGCGCTGTTGCCTGAGTCCAAAAATACCTGGCTCTTGCTGCTTGAAACCAGTTAGCTATCCTCCTTGTTGTGTCTCCAGAAATGCGTTGCACAAGACTGTTTTCTGAAATAATGGATGGCCTTTATACTGGAGAGGACGTTCCCTTTAATTAGCGCCCCCCGGGGCCCGCGCTGGTTGTGTTGCGTTCCTTTTTCCAAACGCTCCGGCCGCCCGCCGCACAATGGGGCGGTCCGACTGAAGTTTGCAATCGGGGCGGCCAAAGGGCGTTGCACGAGGATGTGACGTCATTTTCTGCGCGCGCATCCGGGCGGGCGCTAAACTTTGCGCCGGCGCTAACGGGCAACTTAATTTGGGGCGGGGCGCAAACTGCGCTGCGCCCGGGCGCTACACGCATAGCGCCCGGAAATCACTTCTCTTAAGGCGCTAACTGCTGGCGCAAGCAACTGAAAATCTAGCCCTCAGTCTTTTATGAGTAATTGATAGCGCATCAAAAACATCTTAGGATTTTCCTTTATTTTGCTCGCCAGTGTTATTTCATGGCCCCTCCTTGATCTCCTAATTTCTTTTTTAAGTATCCCCCTGCACTTTTTGTACTCCTCTAGGGCTTCCTCCGTCTTTAGCCTTTTGTATCTGCCAAAAGCCCTCCTTTTTTTCCTAATCCATTCTCGTATATCCCCTGACATCCAAGGTTCCCTGTGGTTTTTGGAACCACCCTTGACCTTTACGAGGTCCACAAACCAACGGATGTCAACGTCTATAAAGCAAACGTGTTGCACAACGGTCGCACATCCTGTCTCAGCCCATGCCCAAACAGGATCCAGGTAAAGGAAGACTACGATGACATGACGCAGCATCATAGGTCAACCTCCTCTGCCTGTGAGGAAGAGGCAGGCCCCACTGTGAGCACAGACAGCCTAGGATGCTCAGTGTTTGAAAGGTCCAAGAATGATGACGAGCCAGCACTATCCATGCACGACAAAGCTTTCCTAACCATCATGGATGAGGAGGTTTACCAGGGCGATGGACACAGCTGGGTGGCACCCTTACCATTTCACTCTCCTAGACGCCAACTTCCGAGTAACAGGGAACAAGCTATGAAGCGCCTCTGCTCACTCAGGAGAACCCTGGTGCCGGTATCCACCAACCCAGACATGCCTGCATTCCTCACCCCAGCGATGCTCCTGAGTCAAAAGATGAGTGCTATTTCAGCCCCCTCTGGAAACTTCGACATGGCTGAGCTGCACGGGAAGCAGCGAAAGCAAGTCCAGTGTCTTGCCGACACTTTTTGGAAGGGATGGAAAGGAGAGTATTTGTCCACCCTACAGAGCCGTAGGAATTGGACAGAAGACAAGCCAAATGTCAAGGTGGGAGATGTTGTCTTGCTGAAAGACAGCCAAGCACACAGAAATGAATGGCCAGTGAGACTGGTTGTCAAAACTCTGCCGAGCAGGGACAAGAGGGTCCGCAAGGTGGAGGTGAAGATTGTCAAGGAGGGGACTGTCAAAGTGTTTCTGAGGTCAGTCCCAGAGATCGTAGTCCTCCTTTCTGAAGAAACCTAGAGAAAGGATTCTGAGTATGTTTGCAGCCAAAGGACGTTTTCTTTAGGTTTATTTTGTATCTGTAGTGGTACAATGTACCAAGCGGGGAGTGTGCTGTCTTTCTTTAGCAATTTATGTTAGTTTTCCAGTTAATTCAGGGTTTTGACTAAGTTGAGTCTATTCCCATTGTGTGCCGCCACCTAGTGGATATTTGGTACCTAGCAACTGCAGTAAAAGCGCAGTAAAGTGCAGTAAAGCACAGTAAGTGCAGTAAAGTAAAATACTGTATATCACAGACCTACAGCCACACATGGTCTGGGAAGTTATATTGTTGCCACGCTTGAGTCTTGGATATTATTTGTCTGTAAGTACTTGAGAATGTTATAGATGATTAGTGTACACTATATTTTGCAGAAAATGTTTAGTTTGTAACTTTTCTCTGTAAGCAAACTTATACAGCCAGCCGTGAAGTGCTCGCTCTCTGTCTAGTTGGTTAACTTGTAGCTGTATTTTGATGCACTATGTACAGGGCTAATTTAAAGAGAATGTCTTCCAGTTTGCTAAATGTATATTCACAGTAAGCTGTGTTTCCACGTGTTTGGTAATTTACATGCCAAATGTACTGTGTTGCTCAGGCGTACCTAAATTTGTGTATGCATATCAGTTACGTGCTTGTATACTAATGTGTGCTTCCATTTCTGTCAAGCCTTGTGATTTTTATGGGAAGATATCAAGTTGTTAGATACCTGTCTAGCTCTGCATAGGAACGCGCTGCGAGGGCAGAAAAGACGCCCATTCTGGTTTGATGGAAGGTTTGTGAATCCAGCTGGCTTTACACTATAAATAACTTGTGGAAAGTCCCTGTGAGGATCTCATGTGCAGGGGGGACAATGAACTGTGTCAAACAGGTCACTCTGGCTTCACTTGGTCCAATTAGTGGTGGTAATGGAGATGGCAAAGATTTATTTTTCTGTGCTAATCACTGGCTATTAATAGCTTGCTCTGATTTTTAAATGCAGACAGACTTACATTGTTGAAGACAGAATCCGACTATTTTTCTCTGCGGAATGCCAGGTGTGGCTTAGAACTGTCAGTCTGATCCTTCCTGTTGGTAATGCTCCATTATTTTACTGGAACTTACCTGTAATATGATTCCACTGAATAAATTTTGTGTTGATCAGAGTGAGTGATGTTATTTGGAGAAGGAGCCATTCTCGCAGTTTTGTCATCCAGTGCCAGCAATCGTGTTTCTCGGTCCGATATAGAATGGGTTAGAGACAGAGAAAGATTCCCCTCTACCGTGGTTGACACGGCCCGCGACCGTGTCCGTTTCATTTCCTGCACTTCTACTCTCACCCCTTCCCCTCCCTCCCAGAACCACGATAGGGTTCCCCTTGTCCTCACCTTCCACCCCACCAGCCTCCACATTCAACGGATCATCCACCGCCATTTCCACCACCTCCAGCGTGATCTTCCCCTCTCCCCACCTTTCAGCATTCCAAAGGGACCGCTCCCTCCGCGACACCCTGGTCCACTCCTCAATCACCCCCAACAGCCCCTCCCCTCCCCACAGCACCTTCCCATGCAAGCGCAGGAGATGCAACACCTGCCCTTTTACCTCCTCCTTTCCCACCGTCCATGGCCCCAAACACTCCTTCCAGGTGAAACAGTGATTTACTTGTACTTACAATTTAGTATAGTGTATTCGCTGCTCACGATGTGGTCTCCTCTACATTGGGGAGACCAAACGCAGATTGAGTGACCGGTTTGCAGAACACCTCCGTTCAGCCCATAAGGCTGACCGCGAGCTTCCGGTCGCCTGTCACTTTAATTCTCCGCTCCATTCCCACTCTGACCTCTCAGTCCTCGGCCTCTTGCACTGTTCCAATGAAGCTCAACGTAAGCTCGAGGAACAGCACCTCATCTTTCGATTAGGCACTTTACAGCCTTCTGGACTCAACATCGAGTTCAACAATTTCAGACCATAACCTCGGCCCTTATTTTTCCAGACGGCAGCTGTTGATGATTCTGCCATCCCCATTTGCAACATATAACCACTCCTGCCTTCGACCCGATCACAGACCCTCCCTTTTCTTCTTTCCTCCCCTCCCCACTTTCCCTGTCACTGCACCTGTTTAAAATCTGTTACTTTGCTAAGTTTTTCCAGTTCTGACGAAGGGGCAGACACCTGAAACGTTAACTCTGTTTCTCTCTCCACAGATGCTGCCTGACCTGCTGAGTGTATCCAGCATTTTCTGCTGTTATTTCAAAGCTCCGCACCATTCTTGCAGCGTGGTTACACCCTGAGCTTGTCAGTGCGCTATTTTCATTATCCGCACCCCTCATTCTTGTTCCTCTCTGTGAGATTACAGATTTACAGCTAGATATGACAAACTACAGGCTGTTCAATATCCTCTCAAAATCTTACAGAATTTTGATAACCTCTGCTAGATCCCCCTCAACCTTCTCTGTTCCAGTGAAAAGAGGTCACTGATTTACAGAACGCTCTGCGTTGACAGGACAGTATTCAAGGCCACATTATTCTGTTGATAATAATCTGGTCAGTGCTCCTTTGAACTTTCTCCCATGTTCCTCCTAAATTCCCTGTCCTACACATTCTGGCTCCTTTCGAAATCCTCACCGTGTTGAGATCAATGGCCTGAAGTTACAGTCTGTGATATTAGTAATGAATGAAAGAATGAAAAGACTTGCATTTATATAGCGTCTTTCACAACCTCAGGATGTCCCAAAGTGCTTCGAAGCCAATGAAGTACTTTTGAAGGGCAGTCACTGCGGTAATGTAGAAAAGGCAGCAGCCAATTTGTGCATAGGAAGATCCCACAAACAGCAATGAGATAAATGACCAGATAATCTGTTTAAGGTGCTGGTTGAGGGATAGATATCATCCAGGACAACTTCCCGACTCTTCTTCCATCTTTGATATCCACCTGAGAGGGCGGATGGGGCTTTGGTCTAACATCTTATCCGAAAGACGGCACCTCCAACAGTGCAGCACTCCCTCATTACTGAACCCACGCTCTTCTGACTCGGGAGGCAAGAGTGCTACCCACTGAGCAAAGGCTAACACCTGGGACTGAAGGAAAGCAATCTATGACTAAGGTGGACTGGGGCCTGGCCTGGCCTGTTCCTTTAGAAACACACGCGTGCAATTTCCATGGGGTTTCTCTGGCAGAACCCTCTGAGAAACAACATAAATGGCTAAAAAAACAACGGTTTCTCCAGTGAATTTACAGCGTGAGATTGGGGAAATTGTCCCCAACAAAGTCTAACTGGACCAGAACAAAAAGCTGATCTTCTGTGCACTCAACTAGTCAGGCTGTGTGTTCTTTAAGATGCTATTGGTTCATTGGTGGATCCCTGACCTGTTCAGTCATGATTTGCTGTTTTATGAATATTGTGCTTTAGCCAATCAGGTGGTTGGTGCTGTTGAATGGCGATAGGCAGTGCTGTTCCCAGAGAGTGGCAGGAGGCCATTGCCCTGGGAGTTCCGAGGGGTGTGGAGAGAGATGGCTCAGCATGTGTCCTCAAGGAGCCTGGTGCCGAGGAGTCACACTCAGTGTAGGAAGAAGGTCAACGGCCTCACTCGGGGGGTCAGGGTGAGAACCTGCTTTTCAATACCTCTACATTCCTCCATCTCAACTTCACTCTGTGCCCAGAGGGTTTAACAACCCAAATGCCCAACAGTCATCCAAGAACCATGTCAACTCATAAAAGACACATGCACATTCCACACCTTGCACATAGTAAGGGCTATTCAACTATAGGAGGCACACCAGCCAAACACATGGCTGCACATAATAGCGGCTATTCAACTAGGGGAGGGACATCTGCCAAACACATGGCTGCACATAATAACGGCTATTCAACTAGGGGAGGGACACCAGCCAACACATGGCTGCACATAATAATGGCTATTCAACTAGGGGAGACACACCAGCCAAACACATGGCTGCACATAATAGTGGCTATTCAACTAGGGGAGACACAGCAGCCAAACACATGGCTGCACTCTCACTCACACGCTGTCCTTTTTCTTGCAGGCCAAGCTCTGTCTAACAGACGGGACCAACAATGCACGGGAGGAGGACCAGTGGCCCTACACCCCCTGACTGAGTTGGAGGACGGAGTCCACAGGATCATTGCCAGCCAGGTCATAGGTGCCATGGCCAGTGGAGAGGTCGGCCCCCTTGGGGACAGCAATGGTTCATCAGCTTTCTCTCCTCTCTCATACCACTGCAGAGCTTTGATCTGATCTGTTGGTTGTGGGATCACTTAGCTCTGTCTATAGCATGCTGCTTCCGCTGTTTAGCATGCATATAGTCCTGTGTTACAGCTTCACCAGGTTGGCACCTCAAATTTAGATAAGCATGGTGCTGCTCCTGGCATGCTATTCTACACTCCTCATTGAACCAGGGTTGGTCCCCTGGCTTGGTGGTAATGGTAGAGTGAGGGATATGCCGGGCCATGGGATTACAGATTGGTGGAATACAATTCTGCTGCTGCTGATGGCTCACAGCATGTCATGGATGCCCAGTGTTAAGCTACTAGATCTGTTCTGAATCTATCCCAATGAGCATGGTGGTCGTGCCACACAACATGATGGAGGGTGTCCTCAGTGTGAAGATGGGACTTCATCTCCACAAGGACTGTGCGGTGGTCATTGCTACCAATACTGTCATGGACAGATGCGTCTGCAACAGGTAGATTGGTGAGAAAAAGATGAAGTAGGTTTTTCCGTTGTGTTGGTTCTCTCACCACCTGCCACATGCTCGATCTGGCAGCTATGTCCTTCAGGACTCAGCCAGCTCAGTCAGTAATGGTGCTACCGAGCCATTCTTGGTGCTTCTTCCAAGTGGTGTTCCACTGATTCATCAGCTGAGGGAGGGCAGTAGGTTTTAATCAGCAGGAGGTTTCCTTGCCCATGTTTGACCTAATGCCATGAGACTTCATGAGGTCCAGAGTCAATGTTGAGGACTCCCAGGCCCACTCCCTTCCAACTGTGCCAATGTGTCCACCGACAGGACACACCCAGGGATGGTGATGGAGGAGACTGGGACGTTGGCTGAAAGATATGATTCTGTGAGTATGACTATGTCAGGCTGTTGCTTGACTAGTCTGTGGGACAGCTCTCCCAATTTTAGCACAAGTCCCCACATGTTAGTGAGGAGGACCTTGCAGGGTCGACTGGGCTGGGTGTGCCTTTGCCGTGTCCGAATCCAGTGCCTAGGTCGATACCTCAGGATACCGGGTGGCCCGTCTGGTTTTATTCCTATTATTGTTATTGTTTTTCATAGCATTTGATACAACTGAGTGGCTTGCTCGGCCATTTCAGAGGGCAGTTAATAAACAACCACATTGCTGTGGGTCTGGAGTCACATATAGGCCAGACCGAGTAAGGACGGCAGATTTCCTTCCTTAAAGGACATTAGTGAACCAGACAATGTGATAGTTTCATGGTCACCATTACTGATACTAGCTTTTAATTCCAGGTTTATTTAATTAACTGAATTTAAATTCCCCAGATGCCGTGGTGGGATTTGAGCTCCCATCTCCGGATCATTAATCCATGTCTCTGGATTACTCGTCCAGTAACATAACCACTATGCTACCATACTCTTTAACCCTATCAGCGTATCGGTCTATCCCTTTCTGCCTCATGAACCTATCTAGCTTCCCCTTAAAGACAGCGATACCATTCACCTCAACTACTCCATGTCACGTCCATAGTCTAAGCACTCTCTGAGTAAAGACATTTCTCCTGAATTCCTTATTGGACTTATTAGTGACTATCTGATATTTATGACTCCTAGTTTTGGACTCCCCACAAGAGGAACCATCTTCTCTATTTCTATCCTATAAAACCCTTTCATGATTTTAAGAACCTCTGTAATCAATAATGGTTCCTCAGAGTTCGTGGACAAGACTCCAATAGGCAGCAGCCAGTATGTTTGAGCAATAGATGAAGATTTATTAAGCTTACAGCGTAATATACTTAACAACAGTTCAACGAGTAGCTCACAGCCCTTGGTCTCTGGAACCTCTCGGACACAGGTGTCGTTGTCTTCAGTCTGTTCCTTTGTTCTCACAGTAGGTCTGTGTGAAGTTGTTCTTTGAGTATCGATGTTTTAAACCTTTTCTTATCAAAAGTTCATTTGGCCAGTGTCCATATATGATCTTTAACAAAATCACCTTTTTTAATTGGTTCTAACTGTCAAAATACCATTGTCACTCAGACTAAGGGTAGCACCTTGGCCCCTCCTGGCTCAGTAATTTTCCAACAACTCTACCCTGTTCATTGTTATCTTGTTTATACGTTCTTCACCTCATTGGAATTCACCTTATCTCTCTTATTTCCAGCTTCAAGCAGTACAAGGCCATTCTATACCAAGGGCCCAGCCCATGTCAGCACTGTTTCACTGGTCTTGATGGTGTCCAGACTATCTCACTTTAATCTACCAGAGGGATACCTTAACACCCATGATCTCACTCATTTTATGTCCCTTATACTAATTATCTTTTAAATATCTTTGCAATTAGTTTTGTTAAGCGAACTCAAATTCCTACTTAGCATTATAATATTGTGGCGGAGCCACTAAAGGACTCAGACTGTTTGTATATAATTCCCTTTAACAACATGTTAGCTACAGCCTGAGTCTGTATCTTTATTTATACTGTTTACTTGTATAGAGCGTGATTACTTTAACAGCGCGGGTAAACGTGATGACGTCACGCCGTACATCACGTGATCCCCCACTGGCGGGAAGAACTTGATGATGTCATGACGTCAACCATGGGACCAGCCAGCAGCCCTCGTGGAACCTCCGAACTGAATAGACCTACACTCAATGTTCTCCTGCAGTCACTTGTTTAAACCTGTTAGTTTCCATTAAACTTCATTTAGTTTAAGCGCCTGAGTGGGCCTCAGTCTTTGGATAGGAACTAGACATTCCTGCAATATGTTATTTAACAATTTCACCTTCACTCGCAGCCTGTGGCTGTTTGTTATCCGACCTTAGTCAAAACGGCTTTTGACTGTCCTCGCGGCTACATTCGAACAGTCTTTAGCATTTCCATACCCACAGGGAATCATGGGTAGGATTAGTTGGTCAATGGCTACACTTGAATTTATACATATATGATTCCAATCAACTAAGAATCTCTAAATACCAATCTTTCGTACAGTCCCACCTTGAGGATGAAATATTTTAAACATTGATTCATTCCTCGACTACCTCACTCTACTTTCTGACAAGCATTGCTGCAAATCTAAGTTATGAACAGTCATAGCACGCCTAGAAACTCCATGGATTACACTTCACAGATAGCGTATCATAATCAATACAATAAACGTTAATATTATTTGGATGGGTAAGATTGCCATAGAAATCATTCCGTACAGTGGGTGCTGTCCCACTTTATATGTGATTTCCCAACAACTGCTACTCCCTAGGGCCATAATCCCTCTCTGGGTTCTATCATTGCTGTGTTGCATCTGAACCAAGTGTATTTGTGAAGTTGAAGTTCTCTCTATAATGGCTTTAAGATTTAGGGATGGGGTGGAATTGGATGTCCAAAGTTAACCACCGCTCTCAGGGCTTCTGCTTGCATTGAAATGTTCACTCTTAGTTCGGTAATATTGTGAATTATTACAGGTAGGGGGGTGTGGCTGCCTATTCGGACCATTTGTGTGGGTTTAAAGCAAAAGGTGGGATAATCTATTGGACATTCATCCTGCCCATGCTGGTGTGATCTAGCATGAGTGGTGACGCAATAGGTGCCCATTTGTAGATAAATGTAATTTATCCGGTCTAATCCCCACCTCTGCACATTCATACTACAGAGGGGTGAGTCTGAGTCTAGTGTGAACCCACAGGCAGACCGACTTGGTGTCCTGACATCGCACCTGCTCATGTAAACCCCACTATACTCGGTGCAACACCCCATGTTTGGACAGTCCCAGGTATCATTTCGTTTAATCAGAGTGAGGGGGGGGGGGTGATGTGAAGGACTTATGGAACCTTCCTTCCAGCATCCCTATCGATTCCACCTTAAATACTTCCCAAGGTCTCATCTTGTGCACCTGTGGCAGCCACAGTACAACAGGAACGATTGGCTGACTGCCATAATCCCCATTTCCTCTCACCCTGATACTGGTCCCTGCTTCCTTGCCTCTTTCACATTATAGTCCTTATCATAATGGAGCCACTTCCTAATCATGGAATTGTTGATGAATGAGGGACCGGGTGGGTTCTATTTCACCTAATCCTGCCATTACTTGATCCATCATATAACTGCCATAAATTGAGCATACCATCACTCTTGAGATGTCTCGTTCTGTTCTATTGATCCCTTTTGTCACATTGTTAAAATGGTCCTGAATTTGTCTGTATATTTCTGTTTTGTCTCGTGTGGTTATCAGCATATTCTCTAACTCCTGTCTGGTACCTGAATCTCCCTTATTCCTGTTAGATAGAAGGTCTTTCAACTGTCTCCTCATGACCTCGTCATGTCCCCACACAGTCTCTGTATCTATACTGTTCAAGGCAGCGGTTCCTGCAGTGGCTCCGATACCTAACCATTCCCCCGTGCCTCTTTTTATTCTCAAATGGCTGCTTTTATGGCCTGAAATGTTGACCATTACGTAAGTCTGTCCTACATCCCATGAACCCCATCTGTCTTGTGCATGTTTTTTATCCAAAAAATCCTTTACCATTTTCCTCACCAAGTGGCCACAGTATCCGTGGTGTCCTTTAGGACAAAAATTTCTGGGAAAGGGAATACCTGTAAAATTAAAGATTACCGGAATAATTTCATACCGAACGCCACTATACAATTGTTTATAGCTACGGGTGACAACCAATCCGTTTGATGGTCCTTTTGTTAATAATGGGCATCTCTTATTTTTATGCTTGTCGCTTTTCCTTTGCAACCTTATGTCCTCCGCTCTTCTCCTGATCTCAAGCTGTTGCATTTGTCCTTGCCTGGGTCTCCCCCCTAGCTCTGCATTATAGCACCCTACCATTCCCCTGTGTCTCTTACCTATTTTGGGCCAATTCAGTGTATCCAAGCGCTGTCCCAAATATGGGATCCCCAGACTATTTGGTGCAATATTAACCATTTCATTGAACCCAAATCCTGGATCTACAAACTTTCCTTTCCCTAATTTAAACTTTGGGTTACTCGAACTTTGTCTTTAGTACACAGACACTCTATTTTAATCCCTTCGCCCTCTCTGGCCCATATATACAAAGTCCCATCGGTCGTATTTTCGTGCTCACAATAATCACAGTACACAATCGTATCGCATCCGTCTCCGGAAGCTGCTCCCCATTCTAACGATGGCGTATCATCGGTTGGCATCTTGATTCCATTCTGGATGATGATAACGTTTGAAGTCTGGCCGATACCAACAAGCATCAGAATTCCCACTATGCACCTGAGTCCCGCCATTTTATCCACCTGGAGGAATAACAAGTGCAGCATTTATTCTTTCACAGTCTTTAACTGATTGATATGGTACCATTTAGTTACCTTTCTCTTTTCCACTCTCCCTTTAGGGTACTGAACCAGATATATGGCCGGATTCGATTTATCCACTATCGAGTAGGATCCCTTCCATTTGGTGTCAAACACATTTTCCTTTTTCCCATAATTTAGTCCCATGACTCTGTCGCCTATCTGGTACTCGAAAGGTCGAACCTTCTTGGCGAAGTATTTCTTGATTTGGTTGTTAGGTTTCCCTAAACTCTTTGCCATGTGTCGGTTAACTTCATCAATATGCTCTACTGTGTGCTCCAACCACGAGTGGTTACATGGTTGTTGCATGAGGGGGGTAGTGCCAGTCAAAGTTAGATGGCCTGGAGTCCTCATCAACCTCCCAGTCATTGCCTGGTAAAGTGATATCCCCGTGGTTCTATGTGGGGTGGACCGAATTGCCATTAAACACATGGGTAATGTAATATATGTACCTTTAAGAGGAACTATGTTTTTGAAGCCCCTGTATACTGTAGTACCAGTAGTGACCACTCGGGTATATAAGCCTGTGTAGCGTCTTGTGTAGTTAGTTCACCTCCAGACTTTGTTCAGTAAACACTTGTTAAATCAACTCCTGCATTCCGTGTCTTCATTAACACACGGATCTAACAGGTAACATATTGACCCATTGAGTGGGGTGTTCTGTACACATGTTTCCTAACATGGATTTCAGTGTACGATTTCCTCTTTCTACTCTCTCGGATGATTGGGGATGATGAGCTATATGCAGCTAATGTTCAATTCCCATAATTTCCTGTAATTTGGAAAAGACTTCACCAGTGAAGTGGGTGCCCTGATCGCTATCAACTTGAAGTGGCAGTCCCCACCTACAGAACACCTCACTCAATAACAACTTGGCCGCAATAAACGTACTGTTGGATCGGGAGGGGAAGGCCTCCATCCATTTAGTGAACTGGTCGATAACAACAAGGGCGTATTTATCATTGCCTGCGAAGGTGGGAGGGGACAAATAAAATCAATTTGAACATGAGTCCAGGGCCCATCAGGGCCTGGCTGACTTCGAAGGAGGGCACGGTTAGAACAAGGGGAGGGGTTCTGCTGCTGATGTGGCGTATTTGGACTTTCAGGAGGCTTTCGATAAGGTCCCACATAAGAGATTAGCGTGCAAAATTAAGGCACATGGGATTGGGGGGCAAGGTATTGACTTGGATAGAGAACTGGTTGGCGGACAGAAAACAAAGAGTTGGAATAAATGGGTCGTTTTCCAAGTGGCAGGCAGTGACTAGTGGGGTACCGCAAGGATCGGTCCTAGGACCCCAGCTGTTCACAATATATATTAATGATCTGGACGAGGGAATTGGATGTAATATCTCCAAATTTGCAGACGACACAAAGCTGGGTGGGAGGGTAAGCTGCGAGGAGGATGTCATGAAACTCCAGTACGATTTGGACAGGTTGGGTGATTGGGCAGAAACATGGCAAATGCACTATAATGTGGATAAATGTGAGGTTATCCACTTTGGTGGCAAAAACAGGAAGGCAGATTATTATTTGAATGGCAATAGATTGGGAGAAGGGGAAGTGCAAAGAGACCTGGGTGTCCTTGTGCACCAGTCGCTGAAGGTAAGCATGCAGGTGCAGCAGGCGGTTAAGAAGGCAAATGGTATGTTGGCCTTCGTAACAAGAGGGTTCGAGTACAGGAACAAGGATGTCTTGCTACAGTTGTACAGGGCCTTGGTGAGACCGCACCTTGAGTATTGTGTGCAGTTTTGGTCACCTTACCTGAGGAAAGACGTTCTTGCCATGGAGGGAGTGCAGCGAAGATTCACCAGGCTGATACCTGGAATGGCAGGAATGACGTATGAGGAGAGATTGTGTCGATTGGGCTTATACTCACTGGAGTTTAGAAGATTGAGAGGGGATCTCATCGAAACCTATAAAATTCTGTCAGGTCTGGACAGACTAGATGCAGGAAGGATGTTTCTGATGGCCGGGGAGTCCAGAACCAGGGGTCATAGTCTAAGGATAAGGGGTAAGCCATTTAGGACTGAAATGAGGAGGAATTTCTTCACCCAGAGAGTGGTGAACCTGTGGAATTCTCTGCCACAGAGGGCGGTGGAGGCCAGTTCATTAAATATATTCAAGAAAGAGTTGGATATATTTCTTGAGGCTAAAGGGATCAAGGGATATGGGGGGAAAGCAGGGACAGGGTACTGAATTTGGATGATCAGCCATGATCTCATTGAATGGCGGAGCAGGCTCGAAGGGCCGAATGGCCTACTCCTGCTCCTATCTTCTATGTTTCTATGTTTCTATGTAAACAAGCTATGCTTCGGGAAACATATAAATTTACAGTTTCCTTCATATTAGGCCACCAGGCTGTGGAGGCAATCTTTGCAAAAGTGACTTCTGCTGAGTAATGACCTCCTACAGGGTGGGAGTGGAATAAGAACAAGAAGTTCGTCTGCCAGGTGTGAGGGAATACAGACAATCGGGCTCTTATCTGAGGCATTGTGATACAGAAGTAACGGTTGTGCACCATTTGTGGTAAGAAGGGTCTTGGAGGCCTATGCGGTGGGTGCCGCTAAGGGTTTAACTTGTTCATGCCAATTGATGACCATCTGATAGGGGCTATACTCTGTCTGAAGGGAAGCCAGATCGAGAGCTGAGCTAACCGCAGCAACTGGGATTACCTCCTCAAGTTGTAGAGGAAGGGGATCGCCGGTCAGGGCCACTTCTTTAGCAGCTACATCTGCCGCATTATTCCCCAGGGTGCGAGCGGACTGGTCTCTCTTATGGGCATTAACCTTGCCAATGTGACAAGGCTTTTATCGTGCCTTCAGGGCCTGTCATAGGAGATGTAGCCATGGCCCATGGGTTAGGGGTTTACCGTCTGACGAGAAGTAGGAATTCTTTTGGTAGAGGGGAAGGGACAGCATGGCAGTGATGGAATAGGCACTGTCAGACCAAACGTTTGCCGGGTATCCAGAAGTCTCTTGAACGGCGATGAGGAGGGCCAAAATCTCTGCATATTGACTTGAGTGTTTGTTACTTTTAAACTTGAGAGTGTTTTCGGGTAGGACCACAGCACATCCGGTACGGGGCGAGCCCTGTATGTGGCAGGAAGAACCATCCACGTATACCTCAGAGGCTCCTTCTATTGGTGATCGCAAAACAGGATGGGACTCAAAGTGTATTAAGGGCAGCGGACACTTGTGAGGGTGCCCCTTGTACGCAAGCATCAGTGGTAAAAGAGTAGTCTGTTTGGAGGTTATATCAATGTCCCGTTGTAATAGTTCCAAAGTCCATTTACTGATGCGTTGGGATGAGATCAAAGAATCGCCTGGTTTAATAAGGAGGTTCAGTGGGGTGTGAGGGGAATGCAAGATGATCCTCTGTAAGCCCATAATGTAGGTGAAGTGTTGAGTGGCCCAGAACTTCGCCAGTAGGTGTCGCTCACAGACTGAAAAGTCATTTCTGCCCCTGCCAAACCCGTGAGGCTTATACAGTCAGTTGTAACCTGTCTAGTCTCGTTCTTGACATAGGACCGCTGTCAGACTGTGGTCGGTGGATGCGACCTTGAGATGCAATGGTTGTTTCGGGTCGGGCGATATCAAACAGGTAGTCTGCATAACAGCCTGTTTCAATTTCTCAACTGCAGCGTTCTGATCTGGCCCCCACAGGGAGGAGACCTGATCCCCCTTTCCTTCTAACAGTTCATAGAGGGGCTTCGCAAGTTCTGCAAATCCAGGAATGAAATTACGTTGGTATCCCACTAGACCCAAAAACGATCGGAGTGCCGTCCTGGACACAGGAAGCGAGATTCGTTGAATGACCTCTACCTTGTGCTCATCGGGACTTAGACCTTGCGGAGAAATCATCACTCCCAAGAAGGTGACCCATTCCTGCAAAAGCTGAGCTTTTCGAGGGTTAATTTTCAAGCCTGCACTGCTTAACAGTGTTAAAAGTTCAACTAGCAGTTCAAGGTGTTCCTCGATTGTACTAGTAGCCAATAGCAAGTCATCGATCGACTGGGGCCTAGAGAAAGCTTTCAGGATCCATCCCATTCTGGTATGGAAGATGGTCGGAGAATTGTGGGAGCCTTGGGGTAGCTACCTCCACATGTAACTCTGGTCCTCAAAGGTGAAGGCAAATTTATTTTGGTCCTCTGTTCTGACCCCAAAAGCCGTTCGCAATGTTTCGGGTGGAGGAGTATTTCGAGTCTTTCAGGAGTTCTGATAATAAGGTTGGAGCATCCTTAATGATGGGGGTGCTCTTGGACGTAACGTTGTTAAGGCTTCGATAATCAATAGTGAGCCTCCAGCTATCGTCCGGCTTCCGAACTGGCCGAGCCGTGAATTGGTCGTGAACGTGCCAGTTCTCAGAATGCCCTGATTTAAGAGGGATTCGATGACATCTCTAATATAGGGATGACTTTCTTTGGGGATTGGGTACTGTTTACTGAAGGAGTGGGGCGGGCCGTTAATCGTCTCCTCACCCTCCATTCGACCGCAGTCGTGCTGACCAGTGGCGAGTGCGGGTGAGTGCGTTTCAATTAATAATTTGACTCGCTGATCTGGGTGATCTGGCATCTCGCACAAGCAAGCCCTCTTAATCGCAAATACGCAGTGGGCATCCGATATTTCGAACAATTCACTATCTCCTGTCCTGATACAAATACACCTCTGGTTGTAATCAATAATTGTCTCGTAACCTTCCAAAGCATCGCTTCCCAATGTGCACCTTGCGTCAGGAGTTGTCATCATGACGGGGTCATCAACAGTCAAATCAATCCTGTTTGTCCACAAAGTGATCATTTCTCCCTTAAAAGCAGAGGTTGCCCTCCCATGAAAGCCTTGTAACATCAAGCAGCCCTTGCCCGCCACAGCATGGCGCTCAGGGTGTGGGATGTGGATGATGCTAACGGATGAGCCAGTGACAATAAGCAGAATTTGTTGTCAATCCCCCGGTAAAACAACCAACATTTCCGGTCGCCCGTTAACATCAGGTCGGGACCCCACTTCCGACCAAAGGGGGCCTGTCCCCTTCATTGGGCCATTGCCTGGGATCCCTGTGGCTGTTGCCCAGCCGGATCCGAGATGGCCACCAGCGGATTCGCTCTTGTAGCAATGTGGGTGCTCAGTATGGCCAGTGATTTACTCATTTCTCCGGCCGATTGATCTCCCTTGGTCTCCAGAGGAGTCGCGGATTTAATCGCGTGTGGGGGTGGATTTCCTCGAAAGGGAGGGTTCCGTTGGCCCTGTTGTCCAGGTTTCCTACCATTTCTAGAATAGTGTCCAGGTTTCCCACAGTTGTAACAATTTCATAGTCATAGAGTCATAGAGTTTTACAGCACAGAAAGAGGCCCTTCGGCCCATCGTGTCTGCGCCGCCCATCAAGCCCTGTCCAGTCGAATCCCATTTTCCAGCATTTGGTCCATAGCCTTGTATGCAATGGCATTTCAAGTGCTCATCCAAATGCTTCTTGAATGTTGTGAGGGTTCCTGCCTCTACCACCCTTTCAGGCATTGAGTTCCACATTCCAACCACCCTCTGGGTGAAGAAGTTCCTCCTCAAATCCCCTCTAAATCTCCTGCCCCTTACCCTGAATCTATGCCCCCTTGTTATTGACCCCCCTACTAAGGGGAAAAGTTCCTCTTTATCTACCCTATCTATGCCCCTCATCATTTTGTACACCTCAATCAGGTCCCCCCTCAGCCTTCTTTGCTCCAAGGAAAACAATCCCAGCCTGTCCAGCCTCTCTTCATAGCTGAGGCGCTCCATCCCAGGTAACATCCTGGTGAATCTTCTCTGCACCCTCTCCAAAGCAATCACATCCTTCCTATAGTGAGGCGACCAGAACTGCACACAGTACTCCAGCTGTGGCCTCACCAGCGTTTTGTACAGCTCCATCATAACCTCCCTGCTCTTATATTCTATGCCTCGGCTAATGAAGGCAAGTATCCCATATGCCTTTTTAACCACCTTATCTACCTGTTCCGCTGCCTTCAGGGATCTATGTACATGTACACCAAGGTCCCTCTGACCCTCTGTACTTCCTAGGGTCCTACCACTCATTGTGTTTTCCCTTGCCTTATTTGTCCGTCCAAAATGCATCACCTCGCACTTTTCAGGGTTAAATTCCATTTGCCACTTTTCCGCCCATCTGACCAACCCGTTTATATCGTCCTGTAGCCTGAGGCTTTCCTCCTCGCAATTTACCACCCCACCAATTTTCGTGTCACCTGCGAACTTACTGATCATACCTTTTACATTCTCATCCAAATCATTTATGTAGATCACAAACAACAAGGGACCCAGCACCGATCCCTGAGGTACCCCACTGGACACAGGCTTCCAGTCACAAAAGCAACCTTCGACCATCACCCCCTGCCTCCTGCCACTCAGCCAGTTTAGGATCCAACGCGCCAAGGCACCCTGGATCCCATGGGCTCTTACCTTCTTGACCAGTCTCCTATGCGGGACTTTGTCAAAAGCTTTACTGAAGTCCATGTAAACCACATCCACAGCATTTCCCTCATCCACCCCCCTAGTCACACCCTCGAAAAATTCAATCAGATTTGTCAGACATGATTTACCCTTGACAAAGCCATGCTGACTATCCCCGATTAATCCTTGCCTCTCCAAGTGGAGACTAATTTTGTCCCTCAGAATTTTTTCCAATAATTTCCCTACCACAGATGTTAGGCTCACTGGCCTGTAATTCCCTGGTTTATCCCTGCTACCCTTCTTGAATAATGGTACTACGTTAGCTGTTCTCCAGTCCTCTGGTACATCCCCTGTGGCCAGAGAGGTTCTGAAAATTTGTGTCAGAGCCCCTGCAATCTCCTCCTTTGCCTCCCACAGCAGCCTGGGATACATCTCATCCGGGCCTGGGGATTTATCCACTTTTTGGCCTGCTAAAACCGCTAGCACCTCCTCCCTCTCGATGCTAATATGTTCAAGTATGTCACAGACCCCTTGCCCGATTTCTATGTCTGCATCGTCTTTCTCCATAGTGAACACAGATGCAAAAAATTCATTTAAAACCCCGCCTACCTCATCTGGCTCTACACACAGATTGCCACTTTGGTCCCTAATGGGCCCTACCCTTTCCCTGGTTATCCTCTTGCCCTTAATATACTTATAAAACATCTTAGGATTTTCCTTTACTTTGCTCGCCAGTGTTATTTCATGGCCCCTCCTCGCCCTCCTAATTTCTTTTTTAAGTACGCCCCTGCACTTTTTATACTCCTCTAGGGCTTCTTCCGTCTTTAGTCTTTTGTAACTGCCAAAAGCCCCCCTTTTATTTCTAATGCATTTTTGTATATCCCTTGTCATCCAAGGTTCCCTTTGCTTGTTGGTCCCACCCTTGACCTTTACAGGAACATGTTGGCGTTGTACGATACGGGAAAGGGGGTGCAGAGGGTCCAACCTCTGGCCCTTCGACCACACTAACAGGTTTTCCGGTCGACACTCCTCCCTCGCAAAAGTCCATGCCTGATTGGTGGTCTGGTGTGGCTCAGCCCACCCAGTCTCGGGCGAGACAGTGTGTCCTGGAGCGCGCCTCACTGAGCTTTGCAAGCCATTCAAGAATTGTTTCCTGAATGGTTCCTGGTCTTTCCCTTCGTCTTCGGAGTCAGCAGCAACCGCTTGGGTTCCACCATAAACCGCGTCGAGCCTATCACTGTATACAGTGGGTGCTTCTACTGGTCCCTGTGTTGTGTGATGACATTTCTTCGCCATATCCATGCTCTTAATGCCTAACTGTTCCTGAATGGACCCCATGACTGCTGCCGAGGTAGTGGCGATATTATAAACCCAGAACGGAAGATTTTGCCGTATCTTGGGGTTGGTGACAGCGAGGAGGACGTGTTTCAAATCGGTGTCCTCTAATCACTGTGTCCCCGCTTCCAAGCATTGCATCGAACCTTAACGTCGATGGGGCACTCGGATAGTGTTATGGGGCCTAACTCATTAACACAAGCTTGCACTGCGGCAGCACTGAGGGGAACGGAGCGTTTCTTGGAGGAGGTTTTCCCCCCTTGTCATTCTAGGCCTGGGTTGTGCCTCACAGGGGCCGACCCTTTACTATTGTCATGCTGAGGGTCACCCTGGGGTCTCCCCAACCATCATGGCAGCTGTGCTGATATGCCTTTTCTTCCAGTGCGTCCCAGTCTATCATTTCTTCTCCCTCCGACTGCTGAATCATACGATCTGGCAGTAACGGCAGCCACAACAGCCTCCCATGTTCCCAGCTTTCCCTCTAGTTGGTATATCTTCAACCTACACTGAGTGTGATCTATAAGGGCACTGGAGAGCTTCCCTCAAGACGCCTCTGGCATCTTGTAGATTGCGCGTAAGATTCTCCCTTGTAATGATCAATAACATGTCATTCTATAGTGGACACTAGGTGGAGCCGTAGAGCTGTATATAGCCATATGTATATAAGACTACACTACCCAGCTGTATGTATATTAAGACTACATTACCCATGAGGCACTAGGCTACCCACAAGGCAGCAGTCAAGATGGATGCCTCTACAGATACTGTACCTAGTCCACATGTGCTCAATAAAGTTTCTAGCAAAAGCTCGCTGTGTTCATAATAAGAATGTCTACTTATTAATGAACATAAGATCCCTCTCTAACTCACAAGATTGTAACGCCTGTTTGCTTTCTCCTAGTTCGCACATAGTGCTTCCTGCCTGGACTGTGCACAGGATCTGTTGTTGCAGAACGACTGCAGCTTGAGCGGTCTGGCTCTCTAAGTCGGTAATTCACCTTTTCAAATCTCCCACTTCCTGAACCTGCTTTCCTTTTAGGTCTTCCACCTCCAGCTCTTGCTGTTTTTTTAAGTCCTCCGCCTCCTGGCTATGTTTTTATTTTAACTCATTGTTTTGTGCTTTTAGCTCTTCTATCTCGTTACTTTGTTTCTTACAATACTCATCATCTCTTTGAGCACAGTAAAATACTGTATAGGCGAGTAGCCTTAGCACTTTTCATTGGCCCAGTAATTCCTGTCACAACGCGTGATACGGACGGGGTACTCACGCGTGTGCCCGGAGGAATTGCCGGTTTTCAGCATGCACAGCACATGCGCTGAAAACCGGCATTTCCTGTCCTCTGACCCAAGGGGTTAAGAGGCAGAACGTGCGCGACTGCACAGGCAGCACATGCGCAGTGAAATTCATTTTTTTCCCCAGAGTTGCGCGTGTGTAAAGGCCTCCGGTCTTTACGCGTGGAAAAACAAGACGTAAGTATTTAGTTTTTCAGGTAAGTGGGCTTTTAGTACAATGTAGAAATTTTTTTTCCACAGGTTTGTTATTTTTAAAGAATTTACAGGATGGTAAGTTTAGTTTTAGACCCTATTTTTTAAAAATTTATTTTTTTCAAAAAATTGATTAATTGTTTAAAACATTTTTTAAAACTTATTTATAGTTAATACAATCAGTGGGATGTTTTTTAAAATGTTATTTAAAGTTAAAGTAGTGTTTTGGCAGCCTATACTTTTCATGAGTTTCACAGCTCTTACTGTCAAACTCATGAATGAGTTTCCCCTTCCCTGATTGGCTGCACAGTGCTCACCTGATCCCAGCCGGCACATCGCACTGGATCAGGTAAGCACAGCGCGCCAACATCTGAACCGGGCCTGTGACCGGAAATGCAAGCAGGCCCGGGCAAGCCCCCGATCCTAATTTCAGGGCCATTATATTTAGATTCACACATTCCTGAATAAAGTTTATCACTTCTTCAAAGGGGACTCGGTCTCCTTTAGTTAAACATTCCGTCAGTAATACCTGTACTTCCTCCTCACAGGCACTTCTGTCTAACCTACTCTGATATGCGTTAACGAAACTCTTACTAGCCATTTTGTGATTCTCTAACATCAATAACTATCGGCGTGCAATCCATGGGCACTCCCCATGAGGGGTTAATCCCTCCTCAAGTACAGCAGCTGATCAGGAGGCTACTCTCGAGGTCCAATCTGTTACACAATACTAGCCGCTTTGTCTTGTCCCATCTGGGGTGCCAATCTGTAATCAATAATGGTTCCTCAGAGTTCTTGGACAAGACTCCAATAGGCAGCAGCCAGTATGTTTGAGCAATGGATGAAGATTTATTAAGCTTACAGCGTAATATACTTAACAACAGTTCAACGAGTAGCTCACAGCCCTTGGTCTCTGGAACCTCTCGGACACAGGTGTCGTTGTCTTCAGTCTGTTCCTTTGTTCTCACAGTAGGTCTGTGTGAAGTTGTTCTTTGAGTATCGATGCTTTAAACCTTTTCTTATCAAAAGTTCGTTTGGCCAGTGTCCATATATGATCTTTAACAAAATCACCTTTTTTAATTGGTTCTAACTGTCAAAATACCATTGTCACTCAGACTAAGGGTAGCACCTTGGCCCCTCCTGGCTCAGTAATTTTCCAACAACTCTACCCTGTTCATTGTTATCTTGTTTATACGTTCTTCACCTCATTGGAATTCACCTTATCTCTCTTATTTCCAGCTTCAAGCAGTACAAGGCCATTCTATACCAAGGGCCCAGCCCATGTCAGCACTATTTCACTAGTCTTGATGGTGTCCAGACTATCTCACTTTAATCTACCAGAGGGATACCTTGACACCCATCATCTCTCTCATTTTATGTCCCTTATACTAATTATATCTTTTAAATATCTTTGCAATTAGTTTTGTTAAGTGAACTCAAATTCCTACTTAGCATTATAATATGTTATTTAACAATTTCACCTTCATTCGCAGCCTGTGGCTGTTAGTTATCCGAGCTTAGTCAAAACGGCTTTTGACTGTCCTCGCGGCTACATTCGAACAGTCTTTAACATTTCCATACCCACAGGGAATCATGGGTAGGATTAGTTGGTCAATGGCTACACTTGAATTTATAAGAAATAGGAGCAGGAGTCGGCCATTCGGCCCCTCGAGCCTGCTCCGCCATTTAATGAGATCATGGCTGATCTGATCTTGGGCCATTTTCCTGCCCGCTCCACATAACCCTTCACTCCCTTATTGTTCAATGATCTGTCTATCTCCGCCTTGAATATATTCAATGACCCAGCCTCCACAGCTCTCTGGGGAAGAGAATTCCAAAGATTCACGACCCTCTGAGAGAAGAAATTCCTCCTTATTTCCGATTTAAATGGGCGACCCCTTATTCTGAAATGATGCCCCCTAGTTCTAGATTCCCCCACAGGGGGAAACATCCTCTCTGCATTTACCTTGTAGAGCCCCCTCAGTATCTTATGAGGTCAATGAGCGTCTGCCATCTGTTGTCCACAGCAAGCTTGTTGTCTTGTGACTGGTGCATTTGCTGCTCCATGCAGGTGGCCATCCTTTCCATGGAACAGCGCATCGTCGCCATCGGCTGTGAGATGGTGGTGCTCATGTTGGAGATGGACTCCTCCTTTCTCTACACATTTGCTGCAAAAGCTGCCAGATTGCAGAGGAGCTCAGCATCATTTCCTGCTCTGAATCCACATCCTCCTGACCACATCCCTGCTGCTGACCTCCTCTGCGATCGCCAACCAGGCCCTTTTTGTGTCTTTGGGTGGTCTTTTGCGTCTATCACCAGGGAAGAGGACTTCCCTGCAAGCTCTTACTGCCTGCACCAGAACATCAAGGGGGGCATTGTTAAACGTTGGTGCGGCCCACTGCCTTGTCTCCATGACCCACGCTTTTATCAGCTTTATAACGCTACTCAGACCTCTGGATACCAACTTATTCACTCCTGCATCAACCTTCCAATGAGATGTTTGTAATGCTGCTTTAAATATCGGCGCTGGAAACGAGTCATCGATGATGTCATCGGAACCGCTCCATTTAATTGGGCTGGGAAATGCACATGACTGGTTTAATTGGGGCCATTGAGTAAAAGTTGCCCTGAAGAACGCGCTGCTCACAACATCGGGTTCCCGTCCCGCTATGCGGCCCGCACGCACGCAACCCGACTCCAAGGTCAAGATTGCAGCCAAAAACACCCGTTCACCACTACTCTCTGCCTCCTATCCCTGAGCCAATTAGGTACCCAAGTTACCATCATCCCTTTAATAACGTGGCCTAGAAATTTGAAATGGCCCGAACACGGGCGGCGTCACGGGCCAGCGCTATTTGCCTGCGCCTGCTCAAAGTGGTGCTGGCAGCTCGCAATATTGTGCTGCCTGTTCGTTATGATGATTGGAGCGCTGATTTCAGCGCTAAATGCATTGCTGATTGGCTTAACGCTGAATGGGGGAGGGGCTGTAAGTGGTTTTCTCGGGTGCACCGAAAACACACCTCTAACTACAAGTTCTGGACGATAGGGATTATAAGGACAGATCAGACTCGGACACCCGTTTGAGCTCAATCGTATTGTGTTTAATAGGATTAACAATAATACTTGTAACAGGACAAAACAATACAACCCTGGCTCGTCCAACAAGCCATACTGTGCTAAATTACCACGGTCTAATAAAAGCAACCCCCCGTGAAATAAACTAACACAGGACCCCAGCACTAAACGCCTCTAAGGTTTGGTTGGGACTTTCAATCACCCCCTCACACAGCTAAGTGGTCTTGTGGATGTGTAGGTGCAGGCAATATGCTCACCCCGATTGCCCGTTGTCTGGCTTGCAGCTTCTTCCTGTCCGTCTCGCTCCTGGTTCTGTACCGCCGACACGGTATCCAAGTTTCAGTTTGAGTCGAGGTCCGTTGATGAGGGGTGAAGAGCAGCGCTCAGCTTCTGGTGGTGATCACTGGGTCTGCTTCTGGGAAAGGTGGGACATGTACAAGTCGGAAGGTTTACACCTGAACCAGAGGGGGATCAATATCCTTGCGGGGAGGTTTGCTAGCACTGTTGGGGGGGGTTTAAACTAACTTGGCAGGGGGATGGGATACAGAGTGGAGCTATAGTAGGGGGTGATTTACAGCCAAATACGGAGGAAAAAACAAGTCAGCTGGGAAGGCAGAGCAAGTATGTGAAGGCAAAAGGGAATATGGCAAGGCTGGAAGGCATTTATTTTAATGCAAGGAGTCTTGCAAATAAGGTGGATGAACTGAAGTTGTTGTTGAACACATGGGAGTACGATATTGTTGCTATCACGGAGACATGGTTGAGGGAGGGTCAGGACTGGCAGCTCAATATTCCGGGGTATAGAATCTTCAGGCGGGACAGAGGGGGGTGTAAAAGGGGAGGGGGTGTTGCAATATTAATTAAGGAGTCAATTACTGCTGTAAGGAGGTATGATATATTAGCGGGTTCCTCTAATGAGGCCATATGGGTAGAACTTAAAAACAAAAAGGGGGCAAGCACTTTGCTGGGAGTGTACTACAGGCCCCCAAACAGTCAGGGGGAGATAGAGGAACAGATATGTAGGCAAATCTCAGAGAAGTGCGAAAATAATAGGGTAATAATAGTGGGGGATTTCAACTTCCCCAATATTAATTGGGATAGTCAGAGTGTGAAAGGCTTAGAGGGTGCAGAATTCTTAAAGTGCATCCAGGAGAGCTTTCTGAGCCAACATGTAGAAAGTCCTACAAGAGAGGGGGCAGTACTGGACCTAATTCTAGGGAATGTAGCCGGGCAAATGGTGGAAGTGTCAGTAGGAGAGCATTTTGGCAACAGTGACCATAATTCGGTGAGATTTAAGGTGGTCATGGAAAAAGACAGAGACGGCCCGGAAATAAGGGTTCTAAATTGGGGGAAGACCGATTTTAATATGATAAGGCAGGATCTGGCCAAAGTGGACTGGGAGCAGCTACTTATAGGAAAATCCACATCAAAGCAGTGGGAGACTTTCAGAAGGGAAATAGAGAGAGTACAACGCCAACACGTTCCCGTAAAGGTCAAGGGTGGGACCAACAAGCAAAGGGAACCTTGGATGACAAGGGATATACAAAAATGCATTAGGAAAAAAAGGGGGGCTTTTGGCAGTTACAAAAGACTAAAGATGGAGGAAGCCC
Source organism: Somniosus microcephalus (assembly GCF_052327205.1). NCBI lineage: Eukaryota > Metazoa > Chordata > Chondrichthyes > Squaliformes > Somniosidae > Somniosus > Somniosus microcephalus. Next base: position 969,045 of record NC_141002.1, read on the forward strand.
TAGAGGAGTATAAAAAGTGCAGGGGCATACTTAAAAAAGAAATTAGGAGAGCGAGGAGGGGCCATGAAATAACACTGGCGAGCAAAATAAAGGAAAATCCTAAGATGTTTTATAAGTATATTAAGGGCAAGAGGATAACCAGGGAAAGGGTAGGGCCCATTAGGGACCAAAGTGGCAATCTGTGTGTAGAGCCAGATGATGTAGGTGGGGTTTTAAATGAATTTTTTGCATCTGTGTTCACTATGGAGAAAGACGATGTAGACATAGAAGTCGGGCAAGGGGACTGTGATATACTTGAACATATTAGCATCGAGAGGGAGGAGGTACTAGCGGTTTTAGCAGGCCAAAAAGTGGATAAATCCCCAGGCCCGGACGAGATGTATCCCAGGCTGCTGTGTGAGGCAAAGGAGGAGATTGCAGGGGCTCTGACACAAATTTTCAGAACCTCTCTGGCCACAGGGGATGTACCAGAGGACTGGAGAACAGCTAACATAGTACCATTATTCAAGAAGGGTAGCAGGGATAAACCAGGGAATTACAGGCCAGTGAGCCTAACATCTGTGGTAGGGAAATTATTGGAAAAAATTCTGAGGGACAAAATTAGTCTCCACTTGGAGAGGCAAGGATTAATCGGGGATAGTCAGCATGGCTTTGTCAAGGGTAAATCATGTCTGACCAATCTGATTGAATTTTTCGAGGGGGTGACTAGGTGTGTGGATGAGGGAAATGCTGTGAATGTGGTATACATGGACTTCAGTAAGGCTTTTGACAAAGTCCCGCATAGGAGACTGGTCAAGAAGGTAAGAGCCCATGGGATCCAGGGTGCCTTGGCACGTTGGATCCTAAACTGGCTGAGTGGCAGGAGGCAGAGGGTGATGGTCGAAGGTTGCTTTTGTGACTGGAAGCCTGTGTCCAGTGGGGTACCTCAGGGATCGGTGCTGGGTCCCTTGCTGTTTGTGATCTACATAAATGATTTGGATGAGAATGTAAAAGGTATGATCAGTAAGTTCGCAGATGACACGAAAATTGGTGGGGTGGTAAATTGCGAGGAGGAAAGCCTCAGGCTACAGGGCGATATAAACGGGTTGGTCAGATGGGCGGAAAGTGGCAAATGGAATTTAATCCTGAAAAGTGCGAGGTGATGCATTTTGGACGGACAAATAAGGCAAGGGAATACACAATGAGTGGTAGGACCCTAGGAAGTACAGAGGGTCAGAGGGACCTTGGTGTACATGTACATAGATCCCTGAAGGCAGCGGAACAGGTAGATAAGGTGGTTAAAAAGGCATATGGGATACTTGCCTTCATTAGCCGAGGCATAGAATATAAGAGCAGGGAGGTTATGATGGAGCTGTACAAAACGCTGGTGAGGCCACAGCTGGAGTACTGTGTGCAGTTCTGGTCGCCTCACTATAGGAAGGATGTGATTGCTTTGGAGAGGGTGCAGAGAAGATTCACCAGGATGTTACCTGGGATGGAGCGCCTCAGCTATGAAGAAAGACTAAACAGGCTGGGGTTGTTTTCCTTGGAGCAAAGAAGGCTGAGGGGGGACCTGATTGAGGTGTACAAAATGATGAGGGGCACAGATAGGGTAGATAAAGAGGAACTTTTCCCCTTAGTAGGGGGGTCAATAACAAGGGGGCATAGATTCAAGGTAAGGGGCAGGAGGTTTAGAGGGGATTTGAGGAGGAACTTTTTCACCCAGAGGGTGGTTGGAATGTGGAACTCACTGCCTGAAAGGGTGGTAGAGGCAGGAACCCTCACAACATTCAAGAAGCATTTGGATGAGCACTTGAAATGCCATTGCATACAAGGCTATGGACCAAATGCTGGAAAATGGGATTAGACAGGACAGGGATGGATGGGCGGCGCAGACACGATGGGCCGAAGGGCCTCTTTCTGTGCTGTATAACTCTATGACTCTATGACTATGAGCCGAGTCCCACTCGGGAGACTCGCTGTAGATTGATGCCGAGGAGAAGAGAGAGAGAGAGCAGGCCCCGAACTGCTCCTGATATACCTGAAATCCATCGCCTTTTCTCCCGCCAATACTGATCAATGTATTGACTCAGGTGATCTGTCTGGACCCCCCTGTGGCCTGGAGTGGCTCATGATCTTTGAAATCTTTGTGAAAAATGATATTCCGTTTCCCCGCTCCCAGGCCTGGCACCTGGAGAGACAATAAGTGCTGATTACTGGATGTCTGTCGTTTCCTGAGTTGATGGCCCCCATTAGCAGGTAATGGGTTTCAATCTCAAACCGAACTTGCTTAACTGGCTTATCTCCTGGTAGACAATGGCCTGGCCGTCTCCTGCCTTGCACCAATCTTGGGTGGGACTGTGCTTTATTGATGTGAGGGCATAGTGTCTCTGAGTTACTTCTCGGGGTATTGTTCCCAGTAATCATGTTAGACGGTGATGATGTCAATCGGTCTGGGTTCCCTTCCACCCAGCCTGTCAGTGTGAGATGGCTGTTTGCATATGAATGCACCTTAGTCCAGTTAGCCTGGCTTGCAATCCTATTCCCTAAGCCGCTCCCACAAGCTTGCCCAACAGTTCAGTTCTTGCTTTGGGTTTTGGATATAAAATATGATTCATAAAAATAGCCAGAAAGCTGGTGCTGCAGGGCCAGTATTGGGTGCAGTCTAATGGTCAATAATATTTGGCCCAGGCTCACTGCACTACTTAAAGGGGAGGTGCTTTGTTGCAGAAGCATCTCATTGTCATTGTAGAGCAAGCCACGGCACAGCAACCAAGGGAGCGAGCAAGAAGCTTCTCAAATGCTGCACTAGAGGCCTTGGTTCTTTGCAATGAAGGCGGGCTGTCCTGTACCCGCAGGGAGGCAGGAGGCCATCCAAGGCCATTTGCAGAAGGCTGTGGGAGGAGATAGCTGACTCCATCATGGCCACCAGTGTGGTCCCAAGGACGTGGATCCAGGGCCGAAAAAAGTTTAATGACCTCAGACGGCAGGTCAAAGTGAGCGAAGGCTTCAGCAAATGCCATTTCCCACCATCTGCACCACAAGCTTCACACAAGCTCAATGCACCACACCACCAGCACTCACCTAACAACAATCTCGATCTATCACCACTCACACCTCACAATCAGAGCTTCACATCACCCTCACAACCTTACCACTGCTGCAACACTCACAGCCACATCTCACACCTTGCACACACTGACAGCTATTCAACTATGGCAGGCACATCACCCAAATACATTGCACTACACTAATACAAAAGCAAAATACTGCGGATGCTGGAAATCTAAAATAAAAACAGAAATTGCTGGAAATACTCAGCAGGTCAGGCAGCATCTGTGGAGAGAGAAATGGAGTTAACGTTTCAGGTCGATGACCCTTCGTCAGAACTGGAAAAAGTTGGAGATGGAACAGGTTTTTAAGCAGGTGTCGGGGGCAGGGAAAGGGGGGAGGGGAGGAAAGAACAAAAGGGACGGTCTGTGATCGGGTGGAAGTCCGGAGAGATTCAGAGACAAAAGGGATGATGGTGCAGGGCAAAAGGAGATGGTAATGGGACAAGTTAAGAAACAAAGGATGGCTCGAGATGAAGTGTAAATGGCAGAGAGAAGGACAGCTGCCATGTGGGAGAGAGAAATAAAATGGAAAAAAAAGATAGGGGCAGGGGTTATAGATTGAAATTGTTGAACTCGATGTTGAGTCCAGAAGGCTGTAAAGTGCCTAATCGGAAGATGAGGTGCTGTTCCTCGAGCTTACGCTGAGCTTCGTTGGAACAGTGCAAGAGGCCGCGGACGGAGAGGTCAGAGTGGGAGTGAAGCGGTGAATTAAAGTGACAGGCGACCGGAAGCTCGGGGTCACCCTTACAGACTGAATGGAGGTGTTCCGCAAAGCGGTCACCCAATCTACGTTTGGTCTCCCCAATGTAGAGGAGACCGCATCGTGAGCAGCGAATGCAGTATACTAAATTGCAAAAAGTACAAGTAAATCACTGTTTCACCTGGAAGGAGTGTTTGGGGCCCTGGACAGTGGGAAGGAAAGAGGTAAAAGGGCATGTGTTGCATCTCCTGCGCTTGCACGGGAATGTGTTGGGCGAAGGGGAAGGGGTGTTGGGGGTGATTGAGGAGTGAACCAGGGTATCGCAGAGGGAGCGGTCCCTTCGAAATGCAGAAAGGAGAGGCGAGGGGAAGATGTGTTTGGTGGTGGGTGTAATGTATATACCTTTAAGAGGGGAACTATCTTTTACAGCTCATGTATACTGCCGTACCGGCAGTGACCACACCTGTATATAACACTGAGTAGTAATCTGTACAGATCAGTTCCCATGTGAGCCACGTTGAGTAAACACCTGTTGTACCATTCTCCTGCAGTCTGTGTCTTATTGTACACAGACACAACATTGGCGATAAGGCAAGTTCGAACCTACCTGCAACTCTGCATCACCTCCCCGGGATTCATTCCTGGAGATCAGTGGATTGGAGGTCAAGGCCAGAGACTCGGGCGTCGACCATGGGCAACCGCCCAGTCATCCAGCAGAGACTCGAGAATTGCGGGGGAGGCTGTCGAGAGCCAGGCTTGGCTTTCCAGTCGAGGTGGTCCAGCAAAACGGGCTGGCAACAGGTAGTGCGCAGACCCTTCCCAGACAGCGGCGGGCTAGAGCCCGACCGAGCGGCACAGCAAAGGGCCGAGCAGCGTCGACGGGGGAGAGAGAGAGAGGACAGAGCGCACAGGGCACAGCTGGTGTTCAGGGGCCGAGCAGCGTCGAAGAGAGGGAGAGAGAGATGCGCAGAAACCCGCGAGGCGCCGCCATTGCCATGAGGACCGCCGAGAGCGGCGTTGGCAGCAGCGCAGGAGAAGCGCGCGAAACCTACAGGGCGCCGCCATTGCCACGAGAACCGCCGGGTGCGGCGTGGCAGCAGCGGGGGAGGAAGGAAAGCTCGGGATTGGCATTCCATACAGGCACTGACTGTGGCTGACAAAAAGGATGACGACATCACACCTGGGCGACTGTCAAAGATCCTAACTGATGCAAAAGAAGTGTTCCAGCAAGGACTCGGAACACTAAAAGGCCGGTGTGGGGGCGGTTGGAAATGTGCAGGGATGGCTGCAGCGGCGTGCCCGTGCGCCGAACCGGGTATGGAAGTAGCAGTAGCCCTGGGTCGGAGGGCTTGGGGGACGTGGGGGCCTGGGGGGCCTCGTGGCCGAGCTGTGTGGCCGCGCGATAGAGGGTGGAGCGCGCGCCGACGCTGCGGAGGCCAGGTCGGGGGTGACGGCGTGGTTGGAGCCGGCGGACAGGAGCTTATCGGCTTTGTCGGCCAGGGCCTCGAGGTCCATGAGGCTGGACGCCACGATCGCCGGACGGATGCTGGGAGTTAGTTGGCGGATAAAGAGCGTGCGGAAGAGGAAGCCGGGCGGTTTCTCGTCGGTCAGAGCAAGCATGTCTGAGAGCAAGTCTGACGGCGTGGAGTCACCGAGGCCCGGGAGGTCGAGGAGGTGGCAGTTGCGCACGAATTGGGAAGCTGTGAATTTTTTAATGAGCGCGGCCTTGAGATGTGCGTACTTGCCTTCCTCCGGAGGGTTTTGTAGTGTTGTCCAGACTTTCGTGATTGTGGAGCTGCCCAGGGAGGCGAGGAGGTAGTCGTACATCGTTGCGTCGGCGTTGATGCCGCGGAGTTGGAATTGCGATTCGGCTTGAAGGAACCAGGCGGTTGCCAGGTTCTCCCAGAACTCCGGCAGCTTCACAGAAACTGCGTTTGTGTCAGCTTGTATCGAAAAGGAAACCCGAAATGACCCGACACTGTCTCGGGTATATGATTTGACGGTGAAGGGATGGCCAGCACATGGCCACTCACTGTTGCCAGCATTCTCAACAAGGAGAGAACAGCTGTCAGTGTGCCGGGGGACCTTGATGTGTGGATCCCGAGTGGTAATTCCACCCAAGTTAAGGGATAGAGTGCTCAATGAGCTTCATGAGGGTCATCTGGGAGGGGTAAAAATGAAAAGCCTAGCCAGGGCTTATGTGTGGTGGCCGGGAATTGATAAACAAATCGAGGACCTGACCAAGAGCTGCTCAGGATGCCAGAAAGTCCAAAATGCACCACCACAGGCCCCTCTACACCCATGGGAGTGGCCCTCATCTCCATGGCAACGGGTGCATATTGATTTTGCTGGTCCATTCATGGACTCAATGGCCTAGAAATTCACGAGCCTTAGCGCCGCTTTTGAGGCGCTAGAGGGACTAGCGCCAGAGTTATGGCCAGTTGAAAAATTCCCTGGGGCCCTAAAGCGGCGTTGCACTGGTAGCGCTGCGCCGGCACCGATGACGTCATCGGTGTGCGCAGCGTCCCGGTTGCCATGCCGACGGGCCCCAGCGCCGAAATTCAGTTGCGGCCGCCTCGCCCGTGGCAGCCGCAACTAAGACTCTGGCAACAGAGTCCAACATGTGTTTGCGCCGGCGCATTAAAGGCCCCGCGGCGGCCAGCCGCTTTCCCGCCGGCCGCCTGCCCGCAGCTCCCTCCCCGGACTTCTCCCCATCCCCCCCGGAACAGATGCAAGCCCGGCACTTGTCTGAGGTGCCGGGCTCATTTTTAAACAGATTTGCGCGGGCCGCGGCCGGGTGCAGGCAGCTCCTCCTTAACGGAAGGAGGAGGCCTGCACTTCCCCAGCCTGCCGCACCGCATCGGGTGCCGCAGCGCCGGAATTGCGGCGCTAAACGGCAGTTAGCGCCCTTTTCCAGGCGCTAAGACCCTTCAGTAGCGGCGGCAGCCGTTTGGGCGCGGCGCTACTGAATTTTTGGCGCGCGCAGGGGGACTTAGCGCCGGCACTAACTTCCGGCGCTAAAGCCCTGGCTAAGCCAAAACCCAATTTCTAGGCCAATGTTTTTAATAGCCGTGGATGCGCACTCGAAATGGCCTGAGGTCATCAAAATGTCCTCCACCACCACGGAGAAAATTATTGCAGTCCTACGGACCATTTTTGCCAGGAATGGCTTGCCAGAACAGATTTGCTCTGACAACGGACCACAGTTTGTGTCCGAAGAGTTCCGGAGGTTCTGCAAAAGGAATGGGGTAAGGCATTACACATCCGCCCCGTGTCATCCAGCCACAAATGGATTGGCTGAGAGGTTGGTACAAACCTTTAAGAAGGCAATAAAGGCTATGTACAATGACAACATTCCGCTGCAGCACAAGGTGGACAATTTCCTGTTCGCCTACCGGAATGCGACACATGCAGTCACCAAACAGGCCCCAGCCATGATGTTCTTTAACCGAAGATTAAGATCTCGCCTGGATTTGCTCAGACCAAACGTACGAAGAGATGTTGAGAGTAAGCAATTCCAGCACATCCATGAGAAGCCAACAAGGAGCTTCAATGTAGGGCAACCAGTCTTGGCCCGCGACTACTGAACAGAAAAATGGCAGCCAGGAACGATATGCACACGGCAGGGCCCACTAATGTACACAGTGGATGTTGGGGAGAGCATCGTGAGACGCCATGCTGACCAGATCCTAGAGTCACAGGAACAAGTCAACCCCATGCCTCGCCCATACGTACCTGGTGATGAACCCAACGTACAGGTCGCATCTACCCCAGAAACAGTAGCATCGGAAGCTGATGAACCAACCGATGACAGGGGGCCAGAATCGCCTCCGCACCAAGAGCAAGACACTCAGGAAAGGCGCTATCCAGAAAGGATCAGGAAGCCTCCCCAAAGACTGAATATATTGTGGGGGACTACAGTCTCCCGCGTAAAGAAATAGGCAACACAGCGAGCTACAAGAAATAGGTCTTTACTCCAACTCTCACAATACAGTACTGAATTCGTGAAGCCCGCGAACCTGTGATGACTCACGGATTGGTCACCTGCTGGAACCTGATTGGTTTTCCTTCTATCAGCAGCAGGCAAGTCTGAACGTGCCTTATTCCTCTCAGCTTGCAACTTTCTTGCGGGGGGAGGGGAATACAGCAGTTAAAAGGGGATTATACAGGTTTATCTACATACACACAGTGTTTCCCCAATGTGGCAACGCCACATACGCCCCCCCAGAATCCTCGTTAACTGTAAAAGTCAGTCTCTGCGGAGGTTTGACCAAGCGGCCATAGCGGCTGTAGTAGCCATCTGGCGTGTGAGGAGGGCTGTCTGGGAGGTCGGCCGGTTGGTTCGTCGGCTGGTCTGGCGGCTGGTCTGCTGGTGGACTGGCTGGATGGGCTGCCAGCAAAGGTGGGGGGGCGGCCGGAAAGTAAGGTTCTGGCGTGTCTTGGTCCTCTTGTGGGGCCGCCGCCAACGCGGGAGGTCTGCCCCGCCGTGGGGGAAGAGCCGGCCGAAATGGGAAGCTAAGGTCCAGGTGCGCCGGTTTGAGGCGGTCTACTGAAATAAGGTCCGGCTTCCCGCCAACATCGATAAGAAAAGCTTTGTCCCCCGTCTCCAATACTGGGAAGGGGCCGGTGTATGGTGCCTGCAGCGGGCCTCTGTGCGCGTCCCGGCGCACGAAGACGAACTCCGCATGTCGTAAGTCTCGAGGCACGTAGGACGGCTGCGGGCCGTGTTGCGAAGTGGGCACTGGACGGAATTGCTGGGCCGCGTCCTGGTGCAGGGAAAGCTGTCTGGTGGCCGACCACGGCTCCGTTGTCAGGGGGAGGAAGTCGCCTGGTACTCTGAGCGGTTGGCCGTAGACCATCTCGGCCGCAGAGGCACGGAGGTCCTCTTTGGGCACGGTACGCAATCCCAGGAGAACCCAGGGTAGTTTGTCGATCCAGCTGGTATCAACCAGGCTGGCGCGGAGAGAGGCTTTCAAAGAATGATGAAAGCGCTCGCAGAGCCCGTTGGCCTGCGGGTGGTAGGCTGTTGTCCTGTGCAACTTGGTGCCGAGGCCAGCGATGATGGCATTCCACAAGTGGGAGGTGAACTGGGGGCCTCTGTCCGAGGATATGTCGGTCGGCACGCCGAACCGGGCCACCCATGTCGAGACGAATGCTCGCGCGACGTCAGTCATGGTGGTGGAGGCGAGGGGAACCACCTCGGGCCATCTGGTGGTGCGGTCGATGATCGTGAGCAGGTGTGTAAAACCGTGCGATGGCGGCAAGGGGCCTACCAGATCGACGTGGACGTGGTCGAAACGCCTCTCGGGCACCGGGAAACACTCCAATGGCGCCTTGGTGTGCTGCTGGACCTTAGCGCGTTGACACGGCATGCATGTGTTGGTCCAGTCTCTCACATCCTTGTGGAGTCCAGGCCAGACGAACTTGGCGGACATAAGTTTCTGAGACGCACGCATCCCTGGATGTGAGAGGCCGTGGATGATGTCGAAAACTCGCTTGCACCAGGCGGATGGAACGACCGGTCTAGGCGAAGGGACTGAGACGTCGCACAGGAGGGTTGTGCCGGCTGCGTGGAAGTGGATGTCGGCCAGGGTGAGACTGGTAGTTGACGTCCTGAGGGCCTGGATCTCCGCGTCGGTAGCCTGGTCTCTCGCCATGCTGGCGTAGTCGACGCCCAGGTGCACTGCGTGGAGCGAGGGTCTTGAGAGGCAGTCGGCCACCAAATTATCCTTGCCGGCGACGTGGCGGATGTCCGTGGTGAACTCCGAGATGAAGTTGAGTTGGCGCTGTTGGCGCGCGGACCAGGGTTCGGTTACTTTGGCCATGGCGAAAGTGAGCGGCTTGTGGTCCACGAATGCGGTGAACGGCCGGCCTTCCAGAAGGAAACAGAAGTGCTGGATTGCCAGGAACAGGGCCAGGAGCTCTCTGTCGAACGTGCTGTAAGCCTGCTCGTTCTTGCGCAGCTGTCGGCTGAAAAATGCCAGTGGCTGCCACGCGCCTTCGACCCACTGTTGCTGGACGGCGCTGACGGCGTAATCTGAGGCGTCCGTGGTGAGGGCGGTCTTGGCACCCGGGATGGGGTGGGCCAGTAGTGTGGCGTTGGCCAAGGCGCTTTTGATCTGGTGGAAGGCTGTCGCCATCTCGCTGGACCAAGTGAGTTGCTCTTTGCCCGTTTTGCCCCTGGTGGCTTCGTAGAGGGGGTGCATGAGTGAGGCGGCCTTGGGCATGAACCGATGATAGAAATTGACCATCCCCAAAAATTCCTGCAGCGCCTTAACCGAGGTGGGCTGGGGAAAGTCCGCCACCGCCTGCACCTTGGAAGGTAGGGGAATGGCTCCCCTTGGCGAGATTCTGTGGCCGAGAAAGTCAATTTGGGCTGCTCCGAACTGGCATTTGGCCGGGTTGACGATTAGCCCATGTTGGCTGAGGCGCTGGAAAAGGGAGCGCAAATGCGCGATGTGCTCGGCCTTGCTGGTACTGGCCACGAGGATATCGTCCAGATAGATGAACAGGAAGCTCAGGTCCCGTAGGACGGAGTCCATGAGCCGTTGGAAGGCCTGTGCGGCGTTCTTAAGCCCGAAGGGCATGCGCAGGAACTCGAACAGTCTGAATGGGGTGATGACCGCTGTCTTCTGGACGTCTGCGTGGTGGACGGGGACCTGATGGTAGCCGCGAATCAGGTCGACCTTGGAGAAGACGGACTTTCCTGCTAGGTGTGCTGAGAAGTCTTGGATGTGCGGAATGGGGTATCTATCGGGCGTGGTGGCATCGTTGAGCCGTCTGTAGTCGCCGCAGGGGCGCCAGCCACCACCCGGCTTGGGCACAATATGGAGGGGGGACGACCAAGGGCTGTTCGAGCGGCGGATGATGCCCAGTTTTTCCATCGTGGCGAATTGTTCCTTGGCCACCGCCATCTTGGCTGGGTCCAGGCGTCTGGCTCGAGCGAACACTGGGGGTCCCGTAGTGGCGATGTGGTGCTCAACCCCATGTTTGGCTGCCGCGGCTGAGAAGGTCGGTTGTGTGAGCCTCGGGAAATCTGCGAGTAGGCGGGCGTAGTCATCATGCGCCGGGGCGGAGCAGGACCCGACGAGGGCCGGGCTGTTGCTCTGCTGGCAGGCCAGTGAAGCGAAAGTTGCTGCGTCGATCAGGCACCTGTCACGGACGTTGACCAGAAGTCCATGGGCGCAAAGAAAATCGGCGCCCAGCAAAGGATGTGCCACCGAGGCCATCACGAAATCCCACGTAAATTGCTGGCCGTTGAAACAAACCTCGGCCCGTCGCTTTCCGAAAGTAGCGATGGCTGCGCCATTTGCCGCCACGAGGGGTGGGCCGCTGCGGCCTGCCTGGATGTCGAGCTGAGAGGCAGGAATTATGCTGCATTGGGCTCCGGTGTCGCAAAGGAATCTGCGCCCTGAAAGAGAGTCGGTTATGTACAGCAGTTTACCTGCGGTGCCAATGGCCATCGTGGCGGTGGGGGTGCAGTCAAGCGGGCCTAGGCGGCGGCGCGGGGCTGGTGCGTTGGGCCGGGTGGCCATCTTGGTTTGACCGAAAGAGCAGGGTGCTCTGCAGCATTGGGCCTTGGGGCCGAAACGCGCGTGGTAGTAGCATAGTTCTGCGGCCTGGCGTGGCGGCGCACGCTCGGTGGTGTTAGGGAGCCTCGCGGCTGCACAGCCGAGTTGGGCGACGGTGAAAACTTTGTCCGCGGCGGCTGCCAGTTGTATGCAGTCCGTGATCGGGGACCCCGCGAGGGCAGTCTGTACCTGCTGAGGAAGCAGGCTGAGGAAAAGGGCCCGAAACAAGAAGCACTGCGGTTCAGAGCCCAGGAGCGCAAGCATCCGGCTCATCAATTGGGTCGGGGTAGAATCGCCGAGGCCTGGTAGTGAGAGAAGCCTGCGGGCCCTCTCCTCCTTGGACAGGCCGTAAGCCTGCAGCAAGCGGCTCTTAATGGTTGAGTACTTGCCGGTCTGTGGTGGGTTCCCCAGCAGGTCGAGAACTTCGGCGGCGGTAGAGCTTGCTAGTGCTGAGACTACGTGGAGGTACCTTTCTTCATCGTCTTGAACCCTGCGAAGGGTGAATTGGGCCTCCGAGTGCGCGAACCAAGCTGGTGCTTGGTGTTCCCAGAAGGTGGGGAGCTTCAAAGAAGCGGCGCCGGCCAACATCAAGCTGCTGCTGGTTGCCGTCGGGCCGTTGCTGGCCTCTGTAGGGCTGCGTGAGTCGGGGGCTTCGGCCACCGACATTCGGGGTCACCAATGTGGGGGACTACGGTCTCCCACGTAAAGAAATAGGCAACACAGCGAGCTACAAGAAATAGGTCTTTACTCCAACTCTCACAATACAGTACTGAATTCGTGAAGCCCGCGAACCTGTGATGACTCACGGATTGGTCACCTGCTGGAACCTGATTGGTTTTCCTTCTATCAGCAGCAGGCAAGTCTGAACGTGCCTTATTCCTCTCAGCTTGCAACTGTCTTGCGGGGGGAGGGGAATACAGCAGTTAAAAGGGGATTATACAGGTTTATCTACATACACACAGTGTTTCCCCAAATAGACTATTTTCAGCTGATGTTGCATGTTAAAAGTGTTAATTGTAATTAGTTTGATATTTAATTGTTAAATGAGTGTTATGGTACTGTTAATCTAAAAGGGGAGGAATTGTAATGTATATACCTTTAAGGGGAAACTATCTTTTACAGCTCATGTATACTGCAGTACCGGCAGTGACCACACCTGTATATAGCACTGAGTAGTAATCTGTACAGATCAGTTCCCGAGTGAGCCACGTTGAGTAAACACCTGTTGTACCGTTCTCCTGCAGTCTGTGTCTTATTATACACAGACACAACAGTGGGATCATGCTGGAGGTGGCGGAAATGGCAGAGGATGATCTGTTGAATGTGGAGTCTGGTAAGGTGAAAAGTGAGGACAAGGGGAACCCTTCGTGGTTCCGGGAGGGAGGGGAAGGGGTGAGAGCAGAAGTGCGGGAAATAGAATGGACATGGTCAAGGGCCCTGTCAACCACGGTAGAGGGGAATCCTTGGTTGAGGAGAAAGGAAGACATGAAGACATGACACTCACTGGCACACTTCCCTTTCTCTTACAGGCAAAGGTGCCACATAACAGAAGGGGGCAACGGCAGACGGGAGGTGGCCAATCGCAACACAGAACCTCAGCGATCTGGGGGAATGGGTACTTGAAATGATTGAGGGGCAGTGACAGAGTCCGTGGCCAGCGGAGAAGTTGAAGCTGTTGCTGATGATGACGGTATGGTCATACCTAATCCTCTTCTCACATCCCACTTCCCCCTCATCCCACAATCTCTTCTCACTTACAAGCTGCTGATGCTGTGTGCATGGATATCTTAGCGGGTAGTATAGAGGTGGGATCTGCACATGGTGAGGCACCAGGCACAAGTGGGCTGCAGCCAGGCCAGGGGGAAAGGGCAGCTCGGTGCCGGCTCCCCGGAGGGCAAGTTCGCGCACGAGCTCTGCTGCACAAGACTCAGATGATGACCTCAATGGGGCAGCCTTCAGAAGAAGGGTGATGGGCATGCATACGGAAATGCTAGGTGCAATGGCAAGCCTGCCAAAGAGTCTCTTGTCAGTGTCAAGGAGCATGGAGGAGTCCGGCTCCAACATTGGATGGGGCTTTGCGCAGAGCTTGGAGCCCATGAGTTCCAGGATGACCTTGTGAACCCAGCCATGATGCTGCGTGCGATGGGCAATGTCATGGCTTCCACTGCAGCACAGGCGGAAGCAACCCAACATCTCACTTCTGCAGTGGAAGTGCAGACTGCTCTCCTGCAGGCTCAGACTGCTGCCATCATGGCTGCGTTTATGAGTATCGAAAGGGGCTTGCAGGGTGTCGTAGAAGGCCAGCAATCTGCTAGGAATGCTGAGGCACCGCCCTGGGGGAGTGGCAGTGGGTCTGTGGAGCAGGAACGTCAGGATGACAGCATTCCTACTCCCACCACTGCCACTCCATCATTGCCCTTGCTGCTGCCTATCAGCCAGCCAGCCCAGACTGCTGCCGCCCGTGCCAAGGTGGTGCAGTCTCCAGCCGGGCCGTCTAGGTCCACAGGAGATTGAGGTTGTTGTGCAAGGCTATCTGCAGTCTCCCCCACTGAATGTCAGCAACCTTCCACCAGCCATGCTGCAGCCACTGGGGGTGCAGTGCCCAGGAGCACGAGAGTAGGTGAAGGCACATGAACAACAGACACTAAGGGAATTCACAAGGGTGATGAGTTGATATTGTAATTTTGATTGCAATTGCATAAACTGATGATTTTTGTTTGGAATGTGTGCTTTGTGGTGACTCTCATTTCAGCTTTGTGCCCAGGAGGATGCTGCGATGTTCCGTGACAGAGAGATGGTATGATGGGAAGTGGTGAACAATGGGGATCTGGGGTTTTATTCACTGGAATCAGAGTCTGATGAGGCATTCACGGACAGTCCATCCAGAACGTGGATTTACTGCCTGCCTGCTCCTTTCCTCCTCCTCCTCCTCCTCCCGAGGTGGTCCCGCAATTCCTGGGGGCAAGTGCAGCACCCTCATGATGGTCTGGTTGTGGAGCGTGCAGCAGACCACCACGAAATGGGACACCCGCTCCACCGAGTACTGGAGGGCTCCTCCCGAGTGATCCAGGCAGTGGGACCATTGCTTGAGTATCCTGATGGTCTAGCACTTCAACTAATGCCCACTCCTCTCATCGACCAGCTGTTTGTGAGTAAAAACGGTGTTTATGCTGATTTCAAGGGCTACTTAAAGGGATAATGACCACTTAAAGAGATACTCACCATTTCATGGTCATTGCTGCTGGAGCTGTGAAGAGGACCTTGGAAACACATCGAGTGACTTTCGGGGACACTTTGTCAAGACTTCAACACTCAAGCAACATTAATTCCAGAAATTCTCTGAGGACTTCATCTATAACGAATAAATGCTGTGGCCAATCCACCTTATTGGACATCTTATAAGAGTCACCAGGAGAAAGGGAGTGCTTGGTCATAGGCATCTTGCTTGGGGTCCCCCTTGGTCTGGACAAGGAATGGGAGGAGGACATGAGGCCAGGCAGAGCAGCACCAGCTGCTGCAGCAGAGAGGGACAGGAGGGCGAGGTGGCGGCCTTGGGGGTAAGGGTGGAGGGGGCAGTGGCGAGGAGTTTAAGAAGACAGTTGTAGAGGAGAAGAGAAGTCAGGGCTTAGCTTTTCCATTCTAGGATGGTCAGTTTTGGCAGAGGAGAGCAGGACTAATATTGCTTGATGTGGTCCAGCCAGATCTGCCGATACAACAGAGATGCTTAAGTCTGTGCCCTTTGAAATTGGAGGGCTGAGGATGGGGGCCCGACCAAGGGAAACAGCCAGAATGGAAGAGAGTAAGGATTTTAATGGGGATAAGTCATCAAAGGCATTCATCAGGACATAATATTAAAATTAGAGCCAGGACATTCAGGAGTGAAATCAGGAAACAATTTTTCACACAATGGGTAGTGGAAATCTAGCATTCTCTCCCCCAAATACTGTGGATTCCAGGACAATTGGAGCTTTCAAGAATCATATGTTGCGAGGAACCAGACATAGTAGGGATTACTGAGACATGGCTACAGAAAAATCAGGACTGGGAATTAAACATTGCCAGGTATAACTTATTTAAAAAAGATAAGGAGGGAAAAAGGGGAGGTGGAGTAAGACATAAGTATGATGAAAACCAGGTTAATAGTTTGGAGAAAAGCTGATTTTGAGGGGCTGAGAATAGAACTTGGGGGAAAAAAATGGGAAACAACGATATAGAACAGCAATGGGAAACATTTAAAACAGTGTTCAACAGAGTGCAGGAAAGGTATATTCCATTAAAAGGAAAGAACAAACTAAACAATAATGAGACTCCATGGATAAGCCATAAGGGAACAATTGAGGGTAAGGAAAGAGGCATAGATTAAGGACATAGACAGCAGGGGAGTGCACAATAAGGGAGAATATGAAAAGCTTAGGAGAGAAGTCAAAGAAACAATTAGGGAGCCAAAGAAGAACTATGAAATTAAATTATCAAGAAACATAAAACAAAATAGTAAAACATTTTATAGGCACATCAATAAAAAAAGGAAGGTTGGGATGGGAATAGGGCCATTAAGGGATAGACAGGACAATACCACAGGTAACGATAGAGAGATGGTAGAAATATTAAATCATTATTTTGCTTCAGTATTTACCAGGGAGATAGAACAGGTGGACATGACATTGGATGATGAGATTAGTAATGTGATAAGAGCATTTAAAATTTAAAAAGGGGATAATATTAAATAAACTAATCAAACTCAAAGAGGATAAAACCCCAGGTCCGGATGGATTGCATCCACGTATTTTATAAGAATCTAGAGAAGAGATAGCAGAGACATTACTACGCATATTTAATAATTTGTTAGAAAAAGGTATATTGCCAGAGGACTGGCGGATAGCTAACGTAATACCGATATTTAAGAAGGGGGATAGAACAGTCAGCTTAACATCGGTGGTAGGAAAAATAATGGAATCCCTACTAAAGGAGAAAATAGAAGAACATCTAGAAACCAAAAATATAATAATTAATAGTTAACATGGATTTCAAAAGTGAAAGTCTTGCTTGACCAACCTTATTGGATTTTTTTAAGAGGTAACAGAGAGAGTAGACAAGGGTAATGCAGTAGATGTCATTTATCTGGATTTTCAAAAGGCCTTCGATAAGGTGCCCCATAATAGACTGATGAACAAGGTCAGAGAATACGGAGTCAGGGGACAAGTAGCAGAATGGATTGCTGGCTGGCTTCAGGACAGAAAGCAGAGAGTAGGAGTAAAGGTAGCTATTCACAGTGGCAGAAGGTGGGTAGTGGTGTTCCACAAGGATCAGTGCTGGGACCACTGCTGTTCACAATTTATATTAACGATTTAGACTTTGGAATCAAAAACACAATTTCTAAATTTGCAGATGACACCAAATTGGGGGGATAGTCAATATTGAGGAGGACTGCAACAAGTTACAGGAGGACATTCATAAACTTGCAGAATGGGCATATAATTGGCAAATGAAGTTCAACACAGATAAATGTGAGGTCTTACATTTTGGTAAGAAGAAAAGGGAGGTCACTTATAACTTGGAGACTGTGAGTCTAGGTGGGGTAGAAGAACAAAGGGATCTAGGAATAGAAATACACAAATCACTAAAAGTTGCGACACAGGTTAGCAAGGCCATAAAAAAATAAACCAAGCACTAGGGATTATTTCTAGAGGGATAGAATTGAAAAGTAGGGAAGTTATGCTAAACCTGTATCGAACCTTGGTTAGACCACACAGAGCACTGCGTACAGTTCTGGTCGCCATATTATAAAAAGGATATAGAGGCACTGGAGAGGGTGCAGAGAAGATTTACAAGGATGATACCAGGAATGCGAGGGTATACATATCAAGAAAGGATGAACAGGCCGGGTCTCTTTTTCTCTTGAAAAGAGAAGGCTGAGGGGTGACCTAATAGAGGTCTTTAAAATTATGAACATTTTTGATAAAGTGGATACAGAGAATGTTTCCACTTGTGGGGAAGAGCATAACTAGAGGCCATCAATATAAGATAGTCACCAAGAAATCCAATAGGGAATTCAGAAGAAACTTCTTTACCCAGCGAGTGGTGAGAATGTGGAACTCGCTGCCACAGGGAGTGGTTGAGGCGAATAGTATAGATGCATTTAAGGGGAGGCTGGACAAGCACATGAGGGAGAAGGGAATAGAGGGTTATGCTGATAGATTTAGATGAGTAAAGACGGGTGGAGGCTTGAGTGGAGCATAAACACTGGCATGGACTGGTTGGACCGAATGGCCTGTTTCTGTGCTGTTTATCTGATGTAATCCTATGAGATAGATAGAAATTTAATAGGTAAGGGTATCAAGAGATATAGAGCAAAGGTGGGTAAATGGAGTTGAGGTGCAGATCAGCCATGATCTAAGTTAATGGCAGAGCAAACCTTAGGGGCTGAATGTCCTCCTCCTGCTCCCATGAGAGAGACTTTTTTGTAGGGGTGGATGCAGAAGGCAGTGGGATTGGAAAGAGGTAGAGGGTTGTGGATGATACAAGGAATTGGCCAGAGATGGCTTTGTCAGTGATTGAGACCATGGAAGTATGAAGCCAGTGGAGATGGCAAAGTTGAGGGTGTGGCGACACGCCACCACTGGACATAATCCACTCACGGCGGCACAGACAGTCTAAGCAGAAGCCCCCAGCCGGGGGCCCTTTCCTCCAGCAACTTGTTTCCCGCAGGGACAGGCTGCCGGGAGCACTTCCTGTCTGGGAAGTATTTAAGGGGATGCGCGGGCTTTTCTAGTTCCTGTTTGACATGTGGATGGAATAAAGCAGTTGTGTTTTCAATAGCTCTGGTCTCGACTCCCACGTTTGCCGCGGTATCTCAACACTGGTGACCCCGACGCTCAGGACGAATCCTAAGCTAGCATGGCGGATACAAACGCAGTCACGGTAAAATTACCAGACTTTTGGGAGAACCTCGCCGAAGCCTGGTTCGTTCAAGCTGAGTCCAGATTCCGGCTGAAAGGCATTACAGTCGACGCCACGAAGTACGACTACCTCGTCGCCTCGCTCACCTATGCTACAGTCCCCAAGGTTTGGGCAGCGCTGCAGAATCCACCAACGGATGGCAAGTACGAACATCTGAAGGCTGCGCTACTTAAAAAATTTCAAACGTCCTCTTACCAGCGCCACTGCCAACTCCTGGACCTCCCCGGCCTTGGTGACGCTTCACCATCAGACCTGCTTTCCCACATGCTGTCCCTCTCAGACGACAAAAATCCCGGCGCCCTTTTTTGCACGCTTTTCATTCGGTAGCTCCCCGCCAGCATCCGCCCGCTCATTGTGGAGTCTGACTCCACGGACCTGAATGATATAGCCGAAAAGGCTGACCGGCTGCTCTCTGCACAGGCCGCTCGCGACGTTGCGCCCGACCTCACGGCAACCACCACGCGGTCTTCCCGGGCCGCTAGGCCCGACCGCCCTACCACTCCGGGTCACTGCTACTACCACACCCGTTTTGGTGCTAGGGCTCAACGCTGCACGCCACCGTGTACCTTCAAATCCCCCCCCGCACCGGCCCCCGCGATGGCCGCGGGGCAGAAGGAGCCCCTACTGTACGTCACTGACGACAGAACCAACCGCCGATTTCTGTGCGACACAGGGGCCCAGCACAGCATCACCCCCGCCTCCGCCCTCGAGATCCAACGCGGCACACGGGGTATCACACTGGCTGCAGCCAACGGCTCTGACATCCGCACATATGGCACCCGCATGGTCACGCTCGACCTCGCGGGCCGCCGCTACCGCTGGGAGTTCCTCACAGCCAAGGTCCTCTGCCCACTCATCGGCGCCGACTTCCTACGCGCCCACGGCCTCCTTGTCGACATTCCGAGGCACCGCCTCGTCGACATCAACGCTATGGCCCCCATCCCCGGCGCCTTTACCCCGGCCCGTTCGGCCGGCCTGACGACCTACTGCCTCGCCAGAGCCACGGACGACTACTCGACACTCCTAGCTGAGTTTCCCGCCCTCACTAACCCGGCCTTTTCGGCCAAAGCCACCAAGCACGGTGTGGAACACTATATCCCCACCACCGGCCCCCCAGTTTCCGCCCACGCCCGCAGACTCAACCCAGCCAAGCTGGAAATCGCGCGGGCCGAGTTCACCACCATGGAACAACTCGGCATCATCCGCCGCTCCAGCAGCCCTTGGGCCTCGCCCCTCCACATCGCCCCCAAGCCCGGCGGAGGCTGGCGCCCTTGCGGGGACTACCGCCGCCTCAACGATGCCACCACCTCCGATCGATACCCGGTGCCACACATCCAGGACTTCTCAGCCCGACTGGCCGGACGAACCGTCTTTTCCAAAGTCGACCTGGTGCGCGGTTACCACCAAGTCCCCGTACACCCCGCGGACATCCCCAAAACGGCCGTCATCACCTCATTCGGCCTGTTCGAGTTCCTTAGGATGCACTTCGGCCTCAAGAATGCAGCACAGGCTTTCCAGCGCCTTATGGACTCAGTCCTCCGGGACCTGAACTTCCTATTCGTCTATCTAGACGACATTCTCGTGGCCAGCTCCTCCAAACAGGAACACCTCGAACACCTTCGCATCCTGTTCGGGCGCCTAGCCCAACACGGGCTCATCCTCAGCCCAGCGAAGTGCCAATTCGGCCTAACCAAGATCGATTTTCTCGGTCACCACATCACCCCTGCTGGGGCCGTCCCCCTGCCCAACAAGGTGCAGGCCGTCCAGCAATTTCCCCGCCCCACAACCATCAAGGGCCTCCAGGAGTTCCTCGGGATGGTGAACTTCTACAACAGGTTCATCCCCAGAGCTGCAGCCCTCATGAAGCCCCTATACGACTCCCTCCGAGGAAAATCCGGCAAGATGGACGTAGCCTGGACCACTGACACGGCAGCCGCCTTCGACGCCACCAAAAACGCGCTCGCCGACGCCACTCTGCTCGCGCACCCGAGGGCCGATGCCCGGGTCGCGCTCACCACCGACGCCTCCGACCACGCGATCGGGGCCGTGTTCGAGCAGCGGGTCAATGGCGCGTGGCAGCCACTTGCCTTCTACAGCCGCCAACTGCGCCCCCCGGAGGTCAAATATTCCACTTTCGACCGCGAGCTTCTCGCGCTCCACCTGTCGGTCCGCCATTTCAGGTTCCTCCTGGAAGGCCGCCCCTTCACCGTGTATGTGGACCACAAGCCACTCACATACGTGATGGCCAAGCACACCGAACCCTGGTCCGCTAGGCAGCAACGCCAGCTCGCGGCCGTCTCCGAGTTTACTACGGACATTCAGCACGTCTCCGGTAGAGACAACGTGGTCGCCGACTGCCTTTCCCGTCCCGCCGTCTGTGCGAATCACCTCGCGGTCGACTACGCACAACTAGCAGCGGCCCAGCTCACGGACCCAGACCTCCTCTCGGCGGCTACCAGCCTGCCAGGGCTATGCCTAGCCAAGGTCGCGCACCGCCCGAAGCCACGGCAGTCACTTGCGACGTCTCACTCGGCCACCCCAGGCCAGTCGTCCCTGAGACCTGGCGCCGCCGCGTCTTCGACGCGCTCCACGGGCTCTCTCACCCGGGTTCCCGCGCATCCGTCAAACTCCTCTCCAAGCGCTTCGTCTGGCGCGGCCTCAGCAGAGATGTTCGGACTTGGGCCACCTCCTGCCTTGCATGCCAACGGGCTAAGGTACAGCTGCACACCAAAGCACCCCTGGGAGACTTCGAGGTACCCAGCCGCCGCTTCGACCACGTACACGTCGACATCGTCGGTCCCCTGCCGCTATCGCAAGGCCAAACTTATCTCCTCACGATGGTCGACCGCTACACACGCTGGCCTGAGGCAGTGCCGCTGTCCTCCACCACCACAGCCGACATCGCCAGGGCGTTCGTTAACACCTGGGTTGCGAGGTTCGGCGTACCGGCCAACATAACCTCCGACAGAGGCGCCCAGTTCATCTCCGATCTCTGGACGGCCACAGCACGCAACCTCGGGGTAACGCTCCACCGCACCACAGCGTACCACCCGCAGGCCAACGGACTTTGTGAACGCTTCCACAGGTCACTCAAGGCCTCACTCCGCGCCGGCCTGCAGGACAGTACCTGGGCTGACCGCCTGCCGTGGGTGCTACTCGGCCTACGCACCACGGTCAAGGAAGACCTCCAGTCCTCGGCAGCGGAGTTAGTCTACGGACAACCGTTGCGCATCCCAGGCGAATTCCTTCCGGAGCCTACCAAGCCTTGGTCGGCCGAACAGCAGCGGCTCAACTCTTTCTCTTCCGCTCAGCAGTTCGCCCCACTTCCGGTCAACCGACAACGCGAACTCGCACCTCACGTCCCGCCAAATTTACAGCAGGCGCGCTTCGTCTTCGTGCGACACGACGCGCACCGTGGGCCCCTGCGACCCCCGTACGACGGACCGTACGAGGTACTACAAACCGGGGACAAGGTCTTCAAGCTGCGACTCGGCGACAGGGTCGACACAGTCTCCATCGACCGGCTCAATCCAGCACACACAGAACCAGGGGAGCAGGTCCCCGTGGCCCAGCCTCCAACTAGAGGCCGTCCCCCCGGCAAGCCAGCACAGCCGGCGGCGAACTGCCCGACCCAACCAACCAGACCGGCGACCACTCAGAGCCGCTGTGGCAGAACCATTAGACCACCGTCACGACTCGTCCACTCCTCCTAAGCGGATTCTGGGGGGAGCTCTGTGGTGACACGCCACCACTGGACATAATCCGCTCACGGCGGCACAGACAGTCTAAGCAGAAGCCCCCAGCCGGGGGCCCTTTCCTCCAGCAACTTGTTTCCCGCAGGGACAGGCTGCCGGGAGCACTTCCTGTCTGGGAAGTATTTAAGGGGATGCGCGGGCTTTTCTAGTTCCTGTTTGACATGTGGATGGAATAAAGCAGTTGTGTTTTCAATAGCTCTGGTCTCGACTCCCACGTTTGCCGCGGTATCTCAACAAGGGTGTAGTTACGAATATGCTAGGAGAGTTTAAAGGACGACAGGAGGGCAGTAAAATCAGAGGAGAGAGGGCAAGGGGAGTTGACATGGAGATTGAAATGACCAAGGATGAGGAGTCACTGAGTCCAGAGGCTGAAGGAGGAAATCAGGGAGGACATGTGGGTGAGAAACCAGGGTGGTAGGCAGTAGAGAACAAGGATTTTAAAAGAGAGAAGATTGGAATAAGTGCTCTGATGTCACAACAACTTCATGACATCATGAAGCAGCTTCAATCCCTTTAGCGTTTACTTCCTGTCAAGGTACAACAACAACAACAACTTACAGGAAACTCTCTTTTGACCGGCATCTAAATAACCGGAAATCTCTCTTAACCAGCAAAATTCAGGAGTAGGTTCAGGTAAGTTTTAATTCATATTAGTGGCCGTATAACCGGGGTTCCTGGGTCTGTGGCCATGTAACCGGGGTTCCTGCACCTGTTGCCATGCAACAGTGACTCCTGGATCTGTGGCCGTGTACGGGGCTCTCGTACCTTAATAAGTATACCTCTCTGTAATCCGGACTTTTTGATCAACCAGCTGCACGCCGGTCCCGTCGGTGCCGGATAAAAAAAGTTTCCTGTACATTTATATAGCGCCTTTAACATAGTAAAACAAACCAAGGTACTACACAGGAGCGTTATAAAACAAAGTTTGACATCGAGCCACATAAAAAGGTATTAGGGCAGACCAAAAGCTTGGTCAAAGAGGTTGTTTTAAAGAGCATCTTAACGGTGGAAAGAGACGTAGAGAAGTGGAGAGATTGAGGGAGGGAATTCCAGAGCTTAGGGCCTTGGCAGCTGAAGGCACAGCCACCAATGGCGGAGCGATTAAAATCGGGGATGCTCAAGAGGCCAGAATTAGAGCAGCGCAGATAAATACAGTGGAATCATTTGTTTAGACCGTGATGAACATACAAACATACAACTGTGTTTACTCAACCTTTCTAGTCAAATACAAATACCAGCTGACCCATTCCATATTATTTGAGACTATCCTACTGGAGTGAAGGAGTCTTATTGTTCTCCCGTATTACCTGGGCTGGAAATGATGCTTTCCCATTCCAAACCCGGAATGAGCTCATGAGTTCAGATCTTTTATTTCAAGTGTATTTAAAATTGATTTGAGTCATAGGAACATCCCAATTTGGGGGCAATTCTGCTAGAAATGTCTGTCCTACACTCCCATTTCTACATCTTTTGTCACAAGTACTTTGAGTGTCTGTGGTGCGGTGGGTTCTTTATTAGGAACAATATGGCTGCCAAGGATTGCGAATGCTGCCTTGTCCATATGGTCTGTATCTCAGGTCTGGGCCTCAACCTCCACCACACACCTTAAACTGCCATAAACAGCTGACAAGACTTATATGGGCACATGACCCAGGGCCACATCACAACTGAGGGATTATGTAACCTGGCGTCACAATGAAAACCATGACAACCCAGAAACTACAGGGTGGACAAGACACAGCAAAGTGGTCCAAACTGTGCATTTGTGCATGAGAGAGCAAAGAGGAGAGAGCTTCAAGACAAGTTCCTTCATCAAATTTATCCAAATTTTGGAAGATCATCAAGAACAAATTGGAAACACCGTGGAAAGGAACAGTGTTAATTATTGGAGAGAAAGAAGTCAGGGAACAACATCCGAGCAGAGATCTGATTTCACACTGTGAGTTAGTGAACAAAGACAATCGTTAATTGATCATTACTCACAGAAATTATTTGGTTGAAACCTTTCTTCATATTGAAGAGTTGTAGAATTTGACTGCTAATATGTCCCTCAATGTGGAAACATTCTCAGTTGCCCTCGTGAAGATGATAGCCGAGGAAGATGAAAGTTGTCAGCAGAAAATATCAAAGACCCTCCAGACACTGGGGTGTCAGCACCCAGAAATAGTACGAATGAGCTGCCATGACTATCTGTGTCATCACACCACGCAGACAGCTCCACATGGTGTTGTAGTATTGGAGACCATGGCGATGATTATCAAGGACACCCTTGATCAAATCAGCCAAGCACTTGCTGAGAAAGTTATCTCTTTGGCTGCAATGTGGATGATGATGTTAACAGGAGCACAAGCTGACAGCCAGGAAGCAGCCAGCAATCTCCTGGTTACCATGAGCTTCAGGTTCAGAAATGAAGTTGTCCAGTTGACGACAAAGAGTTTCAAACAAGGGCACCTTCCACATGTGTACATGGTCAAGACCTTAACAAAACTGTCAATGGAAAATGTGTACGCCATGGTTCCTTTACTAAAATCTATCTTAGGGATCATGATTCCAGTCTTCGTTGGCGTTAAACAGGCTGAGCTGACGACGGCATTTGCCTCAGCAGTGGAAAGTTTTAGCAAAAGCATCCTGATCTACCTGGGAAATATGGAGAAAGCCTCCGACCCTAACGTGACTAAAGATTTGTTCTCCACCGAGATCAACGCTGTCGATAGTCTGTTACTCAAGGTGTGGCTCGAGAAGGGGTCCTCTGAATTGAAGATCCCAACAGTAGAAGCTCTAGGCTGTGTCAATTCCCTGCTGCCCAAGGACACTAGTGGGGGGTGCAGAGGAGATTTATGAGGTTGTTGCCTGGGGAATTTTAGCTATGAGGAAAGATTGGATAGGCTGGGGTTGTTTTCTTTGGAACAGAGGAGGATGAGGGGAGACTTAATTGAGGTGTATAAAATTATGAGGGGCCCAGATAGAGTGGATAGGAAGGACCTATTTCCCTTAGCCAGAAGGGTAAATAACCAGGGGGCAGAGATTTGAAGTAATTGGTCAGAAGTTTAGAGGGGACGTGAGGAGAAATTGTTTCACCCAGAGGGTGGTGGGTGTTACGTCCGTGTAATAATCAGATACAGACTGCAGAGAACGGTACAACGGTGTTTACTCAACGTGGCTCAGACTGCAACTGAAACAACAGATTACTACTCAGTGTTATATACAGGTGTGGTCACTGCCGGTACTACAGTATACATGAGCTGTAGAAAGTAGTTCCCCCCTTAAAGGTACATACATTACAATTCCTCCCCTTTTAGATTAACAGTCCCATAACACTCATTTAACAATTAAATATCAAACTAATTACAATTAATACTTTTAACATGCAGCATTAGCTGAAAATAGTCTATTTATAAATTCAGTCTTTGGGGAGGCTTCCTGATCCTTTCTGGATAGCGCCTTTCCCGAGTGTCTTGCTCTTGGTGCGGAGGCGATTCTGGCCCCCTGTCGTCGGTTGGTTCATCAGCTTCCGATGCTACTGTTTCTGGGGTAGATGCTACCTCTACGTCGGGTTCATCACCAGGTACGTATGGGCGAGGCATGGGGTTGACTTGTTCCTGTGACTCTAGGATCTGGTCAGCCTGGCATCTCATGATGCTCTCCCCAACGTCCACTGTGTACATTAGTGGGCCCTGCCGTGTGCA
Source organism: Somniosus microcephalus (assembly GCF_052327205.1). Lineage (NCBI taxonomy): Eukaryota > Metazoa > Chordata > Chondrichthyes > Squaliformes > Somniosidae > Somniosus > Somniosus microcephalus. Next base: position 994,806 of record NC_141002.1, read on the forward strand.
TATCGTTCCTGGCTGCCATTTTTCTGTTCGGTAGTCGCGGGCCAAGACTGGTTGCCCTACATTGAAGCTCCTTGTAGGCTTCTCATGGATGTGCTGGAATTGCTTACTCTCAACATCTCTTCGTAAGTATGGTCTGAGCAAATCCAGGTGAGATCTTAACCTTCGGTTAAAGAACATCATGGCTGGGGCCTGGTTGGTGACTGCATGTGTCGCATTCCGGTAGGCGAACAGGAAATTGTCCACCTTGTGCTGCAGTGGAATGTTGTCATTGTACATAGCCTTTATTGCCTTCTTAAAGGTTTGTACCAACCTCTCAGCCAATCCATTTGTGGCTGGATGATACGGGGCGGATGTGTAATGCCTTACCCCTGTTGAGATACTGTGGCAAACGTGGGAGTCGAGACCAGAGCTATTGAAAACACAACTGCTTTATTCCATCCACATGACAAACAGGAACTAGAAAAGCCCGCGCATCCACTTAAATACTTCCCAGACAGGAAGTGCTCCCGGCAGCCTGTCCCTGCGGGAAACAAGTTGCTGGAGGAAAGGGCCCCCGGCTGGGGGCTTCTGCTTAGACTGTCTGTGCCGCCGTGAGCGGATTATGTCCAGTGGTGGCGTGTCGCCACAGAGCTCCCCCCAGAATCCACTTAGGAGGAGTGGACGAGTCGTGACGGTGGTCTAATGGTTCTGCCGCAGCGGCTCTGAGTGGTCGCCGGTCTGGTTGGTTGGGTCGGGCGGTTCGCCGCCGGCTGTGCTGGCTTGCCGGGGGGACGGCCTCTAGTTGGAGGCTGGGCCACGGGGACCTGTTCCCCTGGTTCTGTGTGTGCTGGTTTGAGCCGGTCGATGGAGACTTTGTTGACCCTGTCGCCAAGTCGCAGCTTGAAGACCTTGTCCCCGGTTTGTAGTACCTCGTACGGTCCGTCGTACGGGGGTCGCAGGGGCCCGCGGTGCGCGTCGTGTCGCACGAAGACGAAGCGCCTGCTGTAAATTAGGCGGGACGTGAGGTGCGAGTTCGCCGTGTCAGTTGACCGGAAGTGGGGCGAACTGCTGAGCGGAAGAGAAAGAGTTGAGCCGCTGCTGTTCGGCCGACCAAGGCTTGGTAGGCTCCGGAAGGAATTCACCTGGGACGCGCAGCGGTTGTCCGTAGACTAACTCCGCTGCCGAGTACTGGAGGTCTTCCTTGACCGCGGTGCGTAGGCCAAGTAGCACCCACGGCAGGCGGTCAGTCCAGGTACTGTCCTGCAGGCCGGCACGGAGTGAGGCCTTGAGTGACCTGTGGAAGCGTTCACAAAGTCCGTTGGCCTGCGGGTGGTACGCCGTGGTGCGGTGGAGCGTCACCCCGAGGTTGCGTGCTGTGGCCGTCCAGAGTTCGGAGGTGAACTGGGCGCCTCTGTCGGAGGTTATGTCGGCCGGTACGCCGAACATCGCAACCCAGGTGTTAACGAACGCCCTGGCGATGTCGGCTGTGGTGGTGGAGGACAGCGGCACTGCCTCAGGCCAGCGTGTGTAGCGGTCGACCATCGTGAGGAGATATGTTTGGCCTTGCGATGGCGGCAGGGGACCGACGATGTCGACGTGTACGTGGTCGAAGCGGCGGCTGGGTACCTCGAAGTCTCCCAGGGGTGCTTTGGTGTGCAGCTGTACCTTTGCCCATTGGCAGGTGAGGCAGGAGGTGGCCCAAGTCCGAACATCTCTGCTGAGGCCGCGCCAGACGAAGCGCTTGGAGAGGAGTTTGACGGATGCGCGGGAACCCGGGTGAGAGAGCCCGTGGAGCGCGTCGAAGACGCAGCGGCGCCAGGTCTCAGGGACGACCGGCCTGGGTTGGCCGAGTGAGACGTCGCACGTGACTGCCGTGGCTTCGGGCCCGTGCGCGACCTTGGCTAGGCGTAGCCCTGGCAGGCTGGTAGCCGCCGAGAGGAGGTCTGGGTCCGTGAGCTGGGCCGCTGCTAGTTGTGCGTAGTCGACCGCGAGGTGATTCGCACAGACGGCGGGACGGGAAAGGCAGTCGGCGACCACGTTGTCTCTACCGGAGACGTGCTGAATGTCCGTAGTAAACTCGGACACGGCCGTGAGCTGGCGTTGCTGCCTAGCGGACCAGGGTTCGGTGTGCTTGGCCATCGCGTATGTGAGTGGCTTGTGGTCCACATACGTGGTGAAGGGGCGGCCTTCCAGGAGGAACCTGAAATGGCGGACCGACAGGTGGAGCGCGAGAAGCTCGCGGTCGAAAGTGGAGTATTTGACCTCCGGGGGGCGCAGTTGGCGGCTGTAGAAGGCAAGTGGCTGCCACGCGCCATTGACCCGCTGCTCGAACACGGCCCCGACCGCGTGGTCGGAGGCGTCGGTGGTGAGCGCGACCCGGGCATCGGCCCTCGGGTGCGCGAGCAGAGTGGCGTCGGCGATCGCGTTTTTGGTGGCGTCGAAGGCGGCTGCCGTGTCCGTGGTCCAGGCTACGTCCATCTTGCCGGATTTTCCTCGGAGGGAGTCGTATAGGGGCTTCATGAGGGCTGCAGCTCTGGGGATGAACCTGTTGTAGAAGTTCACCATCCCGAGGAACTCCTGGAGGCCCTTGATGGTTGTGGGGCGGGGAAATTGCTGGACGGCCTGCACCTTGTTGGGCAGGGGGACGGCCCCAGCAGGGGTGATGTGGTGACCGAGAAAATCGATCTCGGTTAGGCCGAATTGGCACTTCGCCGGGCTGAGGATGAGCCCGTGTTGGGCTAGGCGCCCGAACAGGATGCGAAGGTGTTCGAGGTGTTCCTGTTTGGAGGAGCTGGCCACGAGAATGTCGTCTAGATAGACGAATAGGAAGTTCAGGTCCCGGAGGACTGAGTCCATAAGGCGCTGGAAAGCCTGTGCTGCATTCTTGAGGCCGAAGTGCATCCTCAGGAACTCGAACAGGCCGAATGGAGTGATGACGGCCGTTTTGGGGATGTCCGCGGGGTGTACGGGGACTTGGTGGTAACCGCGCACCAGGTCGACTTTGGAAAAGACGGTTCGTCCGGCCAGTCGGGCCGAGAAGTCCTGGATGTGTGGCACCGCGTATCGATCGGGGGTGGTGGCGTTGTTGAGGCGGCGGTAGTCCCCGCAAGGGTGCCAGCCTCCGCCGGGCTTGGGGGCGATGTGGAGGGGCGAGGCCCAAGGGCTGCTGGAGCGGCGGATGATGCCGAGTTCCATGGTGGTGAACTCGGCCCGCGCGATTTCCAGCTTGGCCGGGTTGAGTCTGCGGGCGTGGGCAGAAACTGGGGGGCCGGTGGTGGGGATATAGTGTTCCACACCGTGCTTGGCGGCTTTGGCCGAAAAGATCGGGTTAGTGAGGGCGGGAACCTCAGCTAGGAGTGCCGAGTAGTCGTCCGTGGCTCTGGCGAGGCAGTAGGTCGTCAGGCCGGCCGAACGGGCCGGGGTAAAGGCGCCGGGGATGGGGGCCATAGCGTTGATGTCGACGAGGCGGTGCCTCGGAATGTCAACAAGGAGGCCGTGGGCGCGTAGGAAGTCGGCGCCGATGAGTGGGCGGAGGACCTTGGCTGTGAGGAACTCCCAGCGGTAGCGGCGGCCCGCGAGGTCGAGCGTGACCATGCGGGTGCCATATGTGCGGATGTCAGAGCCGTTGGCTGCAGCCAGTGTGATACCCCGTGTGCCGCGTTGGATCTCGAGGGCGGAGGCGGGGGTGTCGCACAGAAATTGGCGCTTGGTTCTGTCGTCAGTGACGTACAGTAGGGGCTCCTTCTGCCCCGCGGCCATCGCGGGGGCCGGTGCGGGGGGGGGTTTGAAGGTACACGGTGGCGTGCAGCGTTGAGCCCTAGCGCCAAAACGGGTGTGGTAGTAGCAGTGACCCGGAGTGGTAGGGCGGTCGGGCCTAGCGGCCCGGGAAGGCCGCGTGGTCGTTGCCGTGAGGTCGGGCGCAACGTCGTGAGCGGCCTGTGCAGAGAGCAGCCGGTCGGCCTTTTCGGCTATATCATTCAGGTCCGTGGAGTCAGACTCCACAATGAGCTGGCGGATGCTGGCGGGGAGCTGCCGAATGAAAAGCGTGCGAAAAAGGGCGCCGGGATTTTTGTCGTCTGAGAGGGACAGCATGTGGGAAAGCAGGTCTGATGGTGAAGCGTCACCAAGGCCGGGGAGGTCCAGGAGTTGGCAGTGGCGCTGGTAAGAGGACGTTTGAAATTTTTTAAGTAGCGCAGCCTTCAGATGTTCGTACTTGCCATCCGTTGGTGGATTCTGCAGCGCTGCCCAAACCTTGGGGACTGTAGCGTAGGTGAGCGAGGCGACGAGGTAGTCGTACTTCGTGGCTTCGACTGTAATGCCTTTCAGCCGGAATCTGGACTCAGCTTGAACGAACCAGGCTTCGGCGAGGTTCTCCCAAAAGTCTGGTAATTTAACCGTGACTGCGTTTGTATCCGCCATGCTAGCTTAGGATTCGTCCTGAGCGTCGGGGTCACCAGTGTTGAGATACCGCGGCAAACGTGGGAGTCGAGACCAGAGCTATTGAAAACACAACTGCTTTATTCCATCCACATGTCAAACAGGAACTAGAAAAGCCCGCGCATCCACTTAAATACTTCCCAGACAGGAAGTGCTCCCGGCAGCCTGTCCCTGCGGGAAACAAGTTGCTGGAGGAAAGGGCCCCCGGCTGGGGGCTTCTGCTCAGACTGTCTGTGCCGCCGTGAGCGGATTATGTCCAGTGGTGGCGTGTCGCCACACCCCATTCTTTTTCAAGAACCTCCGGAACTCTTCGGACACAGACTGTGCTCTGTTGTCGGAGCAAATCTGTTCTGGCAAGCCATTCCTGGCAAAAATGGTCCATAGGACTGCAATAGTTTTCTCCGTGGTGGTGGAGGACATTTTGATCACCTCAGGCCATTTCGAGTGCACATCCACGGCTATTAAAAACATTGAGTCCATGAATGGACCAGCAAAATGAATATGCACCCGTTGCCATGGAGATGAGGGCCACTCCCATGGGTGTAGAGGGGCCTCTGGTGGTGCATTTTGGACTTTCTGGCATCCTGAGCAGCTCTTGGTCAGGTCCTCGATTTGTTTATCGATTCGCAGCCACCACACATAAGCCCTGGCTAGGCTTTTCATTTTTACCCCTCCCAGATGACCCTCATGAAGCTCATTGAGCACTCTATCCCTTAACTTGGGTGGAATTACCACTCGGGATCCACACATCAAGGTCCCCCGGCATACTGACAGCTGTTCTCTCCTTGTCGAGAATGCTGGCAACAGTGAGTCGCCATGTGCTGGCCATCCCTTCACCGTCAAATCATATACCCGAGACAGTGTTGGGGCATTTCGGGTTTCCTTTTCGATACAAGCGTTAGTTACCGGTAGGTATTCAACTGTAGTCGAATGGAATATTTCGACAGGATCCACTGCTGGTGCTTCCTCCGCAGTAGGCAGTGGCAGGCGTGATAGCCCATCAGCATTTCCATGCTGTTTCCTGCCCTTATATTCAATCTCATAGTGGTGCGCCCCTAGAAAAAGTGACCATCTTTGTAGTCGTTGCGCAGTCATCACCGGAACGCCCTTCTTTGGATTAAAAATGGAGACAAGAGGCTGGTGATCAGTCAGCAAGGTGAATTTCTGCCCGTGCAGATAGTGATTGAACTTTTTCACTCCCCACACTAGGCTGAGGGCCTCCCTGTCAATCTGGGCGTAGTTAAGCTCGGCTGTGGTTAGTGATCGTGACGCGAAGGCTATTGGCCTCTCTGAGCCGTCCGAGAATTTGTGCGACAGCACCGCTCCAATGCCGTAGGGTGACGCATCACAGAATCACAGAATCACAGAAACTCCACAGTGCAGATAGAGGCCATTTCGGCCCATCGAGCCTGCACCGACACATATCCCACCCGATCCCCGTAACCCCTACACAAACACATATCCCACCCCTATCCCCGTAACCCCACGTATTTAATCCCCCTAACACTAAGGGTCAATTTTTTATCATAGCCAATCAACCTAACCCGCACATCTTTGGACTGTGGGAGGAAACCGGAGCACCCGGAGGAAACCCACGCAAACACGGGGAGAATGTGCAAACTCCACACAGACAGTCGCCCGAGGCCGGATTCGAACCCGGGTCCCTGGCGCTGTGAGGCAACAGTGCTAACCACTATGCCAACGTCACATTCCAACCGAATTGGTAATGCTGGGTTGTAATGGGCCAATACCTCTTTCGATGTGATTAGTGTTTTGCTCTTCTGGAAAGCTCGTCTACATTCGTCACTGCACTTCCATGGCACCCCAGTTTGCAGTAGGGTGTTCAGTGGGTGTAGTATTGTAGACAAATTTGGCAAGAACTTAGTAGTTTACCAGCCCGAGGAACGACCTCAGTTGTGACACATTTTCCGGTGCTGGAGCCTTGACTACTGCCTCAATCTTCTCTGGGGACTTATGTAACCCCTCTTTATCGATAACGTGGCCACAATACGAGATCTGTTTTCTAAAAAACTCGCATTTGGGGCAGTTAGCTCGGAGCCCATATTCCTGCAATCTAGTGAGCACCTGCTCCAGGTTGGCAAGGTGATCACTGTCATTTTCGCCCGTGACCAGGATGTCATCCAAATAACACTGGGTCCCTGGGATCCCTTGCAAGACTTGTTCCATTGCCCTCTGCCAAATAGCCGGAGCTGATGCTACCCCGAATACCAGTCAGTTTTATTGGTAGAGACCTTTATGGGTGTTGATTGTGAGGTATTTTTTTGATGCTTCTTCTACCTCCATTTGCAGATACGCCTGGGCCAGATCAATCTTAGTGAAGCGTTTCCCTCCAGATAGCGAGGCGAAAATATCTTCAATCCGCGGAAGTGGATATTGTACGGTGTGAAGGACTGGGTTCACTGTCACCTTAAAGTCCCCACAGATGCGAACCTTCCTTGGTTCCCCAGGCATGCTGCTCAACGACTTTTTCATCACAGGGACGATGGGTGTAGCCCACTCGCTCCAGTCTACCTTGGACAGTACACCTGAACGTTCCAGACTCTCCAGCTCTGCTTCGACGGCTGGGCGGATCGCATAAGGTCTGGCCTTAAAAAATTTTGGGCTTGCGTTTTCTTCAATTTTAATCATCGCTGTCATGCCTTTTAGTGTTCCGAGTCCTTGCTGGAACACTTCTTTCGCATCAGTTAGGATCTTTGACAGTCGCCCAGGTGTGACGTCGTCATCCTTTTTGTCAGCCACAGTCAGTGCCTGTATGGAATGCCAATCCAGTTGTATTTTCTGGATCCATTCACGTCCCAGTAATGGTGGTCCTCCATCTTGCAATACATACAGGTTTAGTTTTGGTGTTTCCTTCCCATTATATATAACGGTCACCCTTATTTTTCCTTTGGGGTAGACTTTTTGCCCCGTGTACGTCTTCAAAATAATTTTTGTGTCTCAAGGGTATGTGTGAGAATAGCCGCTCATAGTCCCGTTGGTTTATGACTGTTAGAGCTGATCCTGTGTCCAATTCCATCTTTACCTGGACTCCTGCTATCTTGAGAGTGACCCAAATGGTTTGGTGATCCTCCGTTGTGATCACATTATGTAGTTTCAGACAACTCAGTTCCCTGCTTTCGGAGTCATTATCACTCTTTTGTTCGTCTGAACTATTCTCCGTTATCTTACGTACCTTCTTGTACTTTCCTTTGCTCGGTTTCTTATTGCTGGTTTTCTTTCCCGACCTGCAGACTCGTGCTATGTGTCCTACTTTTCCACACTGTCTGCACACTTTGTCTTTGAACCAGCAATCATTCTGGTCGTGTGTTGTTCTGCCGCAGCGATAGCACTTCTCTGTTCCATATGACATTTCGTTTGTGCCATATTCTTCCGGTCTCTGTTGTATCTCTGCAGCGCCCCGTGCTGCTGCTTCATATGATACCGCAATGCTGAAAGCCTTTTCCAGCGTAAGGTCCTTTTCAGATAAAAGCCGTTTCTGGGTTCCTTCACTTTGAAGCCCACACACAAACTTGTCCCTTAAGGTATCTGCCAGTCCCCCTCCAAACTGGCAGTGTTTCGATAGTTTGCGCAGTTCTGTTAAATAATCAGCATTGCTTTCATCCTTATGCTGGTTCCGTTTGTGAAACTTGAATCTTTCTGCTATCAGCAGCGGCGTGGGGTTTAAATGTTCCTTTAGTATCATTACTATGTCTTCAAAACTCTTTTCCATTAGCTTCGTTGGAGTTACTAGATTTCGTAATAAACCATACGTCTTTGCACCCATTAAATTTAACAATACCAACGCTTTCTTGTCATCTGACACCTCATTTGCCTCGCAGTACACCTCTATTCGTTCGACATATGTAGTCCAATCTTCGACTTCATTGTCAAATGTGATGATACTGCCACTCTTCGACATTTTGGGTGTGGTTTAAAATGGCATCTCCCAATGGCTTAAAATGGCATCTCCCGCGCTTTCCTTCCTCCCCCGCTGCTGCCGACGCCACTCCCAGCGGTTCTCGTGGCAATGGCGGTGCCTCACGGGTTTCTGCGCATCTCTCTCTCCCTGTCTCCGACGCTGCTCGGCCCCTGAACACCGGCTGCGCCCTGTGCGCTCTGCCCTCTCTCTCTCTCTCCGCTGTCCGGGAAGGGTGTGCACACTATCTGTTGCCAGCCCGTTTCGCTGGACCACTATGACTGGAAAGCCAAGCCTCGCTCTCGACAGCCTCCCCCGCAATTCTCGAGTCTCTGCTGGATGACTGGCGGTTGCCCGTGGTCAACGCCCGAGTCTCTGGCCCTGACCTCCAATCCACTGATCTCCAGGAACGAATCCCCGGGAGTTGATGCAGAGTTGCAGGTAGGTTCGAACTTGCTCGTCGCCAATGTTACGTCCGTGTAATAATCAGACACAGACTGTGGAGAACGGTACAACGGTGTTTACTCAACGTGGCTCAGACTGCAACTGAAACAACAGATTGCTACTCAGTGCTATATACAGGTGTGGTCACTGCCGGTACTACAGTATACATGAGCTGTAGAAAGTAGTTTCCCCCTTAAAGGTACATACATTACAGTGGGGGTCAGGAACTCTCTGCCTGAAAGGGTGGGAGAGGCAGAAACCCTCATCACATTCACTTGAAGTGCCGTAACCTACAAGGCTACAGACGAAGTGCTGGGAAGTGGTATTAGGGTGGAAAGCTCTTTGTTGACCTGCACGGACAAGGTGGGCTGACTGGCCTCCTTCTGTGCTGTAAATTTCTATGAATTTCTATGACACACTGGAGGAAGAGCTGCCCAGGATAGTTCCAGGCATCCTGTCTCTCTGCAAGAAGCAACCAGGACAGATTTTTCCATCACATAGTGTCTGTGCCGGGTACTGGACGTTGCCACAGAGATGAGGTATCTGGGGCTGAAAACACAGATGGACAATCTGCTTAAAAGTCTCCACCAGCAGATGTGTGTTTTGGCAGGGGATAATAACCATTTTGCTGCGAAGAAACGCAATAAGATCCTTTGCTGTTTTAGTGTTCTGGCCCCAGCTTATGCAGACTCAATAGTCCAATTTCTCCTCTCGCAGTTAGAGAATGCTGACCAAAAAATGAGAGTAGGAACACTCAATGTACTGAGGCAACTCATCATATCGGTCTCCTCACATTTTGAGAGGAAGAATGCTCAGATTGTGGCTGCCATAAAACCACTGCTCCTGGACAAGAGCAGCAATCAGGAGAAGAAGCTAATTGCCCAGGTAATATGTGTCGTGGCCCAGCAAAGGTTACCTTGAGCCCAAGGGAGGAAAGGCAATGGTGGAATTTGTCATCCAACAGTGTGCTGCATCTGTTGATCCAGGGACCCTGGAACCACCCAATCATCAGCCAGAGCAGGTAACAACTGAGGAATTAGTCGCAGTATGTCAAACAGTGATGTGTGTGATCACAACTGCAGTGAAGGTGGAGGATGTCCTTTGGCCATTCTTACTGGAGTTTGTCACCATGACCCATTACATCAAGGCTTTAACAACAATCTGTAATTGTTCAGCACATCTTGGAAAAAAGAAACTGCAAGCCGGCAGTGAAAGGTTTTTCCTCACTTACAATGAAGATGCCAATCTCCCGAAAGCCCAGGCACTGCTGACCCGGCTCCTTGTTGCATCTTGTTGCCCATATCAGGGAGGAAGCCGAGGAGCTGCGGCACTGAGGCTAATGCAAGTCCTGAGCCTCAATATCCACCCAGCAACTGTGAGAGGGTGGGAAGAGGAGCTTCTGTCATTGGTTGAACAATTACTGAAGAATTCAAAGGAGTCGCTGGCCCAAAGGGAATGGGAGGAGAAATTATTGCTGGTCTTGTCCAGAACTCTCAATATCATTGATGCTGAGGAATGGACATGTCAGCTTGTTGATGAAATACATAAAGAGATCAACACCAAACACCTTTCCCCACAAGAGAAGGGCTTTACGGTTCCAGATCCTCCTTCTGTCAACAGGTCCATTCCAACCTGGTGCGCTTGTTGTTGCACCTGGATGGAAAGAATGAGGAGCTCACTAGGTCTTGTTGTTCAACACTACAGTTGCTCTTCCCACTCATTGGATCTGTTGAGGCTTCCTTGTTGATTGACAAGTATGAGGAGGAGCCCACCAGGAGCTACATGAACCTCCTAAGAGCCCTTTCACGACAGTTGGCCCAAGATATCCCCAACCAGATCACCTCATATGCCACGGATTGCAAGTCCTTCTTCCAGAACCCCCAGGAGCAACGGCGAGCACATGCAGTGGCTTTTGCATGTTTACTTCACCAACAGTCAGAACGTGTCCGACCCGCTCAGAGGGTCACCTGGTGGAACATCTGCACAAAGAACTGCTGCTGTTCACCATCAGACTGAAGACTAAACGCTCAGGCCACCAACCTTCTCCACCTCCTCTTAGCAGCAAAGTGGTCATCCGTTCAACATGATTTGTAAATATGTAATTTTATGGAATGTAAATAAATCAATAACCTGCTGTTCCATTTTATCTATCTGTGGGCCTTTAAACGGTGCAGGTCGTACTGCTGTGTGACTGGGAGTGACCTCTCCTGATACTCTCTCTCTCACACACACACACTCACACCTGACATTAGACACAGATCCTGCTCCTCACTCCATGCAATTCCTCACTGGATCACCATGCTAGTTTATTTATAGACGCAGTTCCCTTACAAACATTGCAGGGATTTGCCTGTGCACTCCCAAAGTGCATCACTTTACACTTATTCACATTAACTTGCATCTGCCATGTGTCTGCCCATTTTACCAGTCTATGTCCTCCTGAGTCTGATGCTATTCCATTCACTATTTACTGTGTGGCCAGGTTTCGTATCAAGCGCAACCTTTGACATTGTTCTCCCAGCTTAGCGTTTCCGTCAGGTTACGCTGGTATTTTTCAGCACAACTCGCCCGAAATCGGCCAAACCAGCACAAAAGATGGAAGAATTTTAAGCACAAATTACGTCCAGTGCAAATCGAGTGTCTGCGATCTGGTGCGCTGGTTTAAAAAACATCGCGCTGGAAGACAGCCCCGCCCACAAAACTAGCCTCGCCCCCAGGTCAGATTCATCAGCATGGCGAGTTTCCGCTTACTGCGCTCGTTTGTGGGCCCGAGAGGAGGCTCTTAAAATGAAGTTTTATTTTAAAGTCGCAAGGACACTAATAGGCACATTTTAAAAGTTTTTAAATGTTAAAAAATATTGAATTTGTTAAGAAGCTGACTACTGTACACCAATGAAATAGTAAATGGTTCTGCATAGTTTTCAATCTCATTTTCACTTATTTAAAATCAGGTTACTCACAGGTGGACCTTATTAAAAATGCTTATTTTTGCAATAAACCCATTTCCTCAGTAATAATCAAACTGCACCAGGTTACCACTCTTAAATATATAAAGCAATATTTTTAATGCAAGAAAAAGGTAAACAATTGTGTTCCAAAAAGTTGCTTGACTGAGCTGGTTCATGGAAGATTTTACCTTCGGCGATGTGTAAATGTGCTTGAGGGAAACTTGAGCAAAAACTTCAATTCAGAAAACAAGCACAATTGAGCGCAATTTGCACCTGATTGCCGATTGCGTCCAAAGCAGAAACTCTGCCCTTCCATACCCAAGTCCAGGTCATTTATATATAGCAAGAAAAGCAATGGTCCTAATACCGATCACACTGCATACATCTCTCCGGTCAGATAAACTCCCGTTCACCTCTACTCTCTGCCTCCCATCCCTTAGCTAATTACGTCCCCAAGTTCCCACCATCCCTTCAGACCATGTGCTTCTGTTTTCCCAATCACTCTGTTATATGGCACTTTATCAAATGCCTTTGGGAGTCCAGACCAAAGTTCCTCCTGATTTTTCTTTTGGGTGCGCGGCCCATTCAAAGCTTCGCGCATGCAGGAAATTTCACATCTGAAAAGCCAGTCCAGTCGCAACGTCTGCTAAAAACCAGTAAAGACAATATTAAGAATTGAATGAAAGGATTTTGTAAGAATGACATCAAATAAAGATAGCTGTCATTGTAGCGGTTCGTGTAGATCGCCACTAAATAAGAGAGTTTGACTTTGACGAACTATTAACAAGTTGTTTATTTACAGGAACAGGCTAATTACAGCAGGTAAGATGGCTGACTGTAGGAGCACCGTGGTGTAGGTCTTGTCCCAGCGGGGACTCCACGAGGACTGAGTTCGCAGTCCTGTGGGGAGCGTGATGACGTCATCACGCTCTGCTGTGTGTTCCCGCGCTTTGGGCGTCACGTGACCACGTCGTGACGTCAGCACGTTCGCGTGCGCTTAGGCGGTCACGTGACCTGCGCCGTTGCATCGGTGCATCTCCCCGGTACGGAGGCTGGCCGTTGAGGCCGAGGTCGCGAGGCCAGGCTGTGCCGGTGCTTGCCGCGGGAGCGGGAGATCGCGTCGCTCCCATCGGCTGGCCAATGCGGCCGAAGTCGCGGTAGGCCGGGCTGTGCCGGCGGCCGTCTTGGAAGACCGAGTCGGGCCAGCGGCCGGCGCACATGTGTCACGTGACGTCAGCGCGTTAGGTTGCCTCTTAAAGGGGCAACAGCCCCAAAAGGTAAGTTATACATACATAAGTAAGTTAAGTACATACAGTTAGGTAAGTTAAAGGGAATTATGTGTCTATCTATATGTAAGGGACAACCAGTGGTACCGCCACATAGGCCCCCCCAGAATTCGCTTTAACGAAAGTCCAAGGATGAGATGGTCTGACGAGCTGGTGGTCACGGCAGTCGTGCTGTCTCGACTTGGTAGGCGAGGTATGAAGATGCTGCTCGTGAGCGGATCCTTATGCACGTCGTGGCGCATAAAACGTATCCGTCAGGCGAAGGACCGTGGAGACGTGTGAAACAGCAGGCCTTGTCAGAGTGACGGGCAGGTTGGGCGGACGCGGGCGATGTCTCCGTTGGCTGGTGAGCGAAACCTTCGGGAGGCTGGAACGCACGGAACGGTGCGTGCCATAGTGCTACGACGTGAACACAACGGAGGGTGAAGAATTGCTGCGTTGATCAGTGATCGGTGAGGCTAGCAACTTTCACGTGGCTGATCGCGGCCGCAGGATGCCCGTTGGACCCGTCCTCAATGTGTGCAGCTTTAGTCGACGTTTGCGTTTGTTAAAGGGAAAACTGGAGAAAGGGCGGCAACGGTCCAGGTTGTTGTTGCTTTCAGGAGGGGTTAACTCTGCCTGGAGGGCGGCAACACTTGTAACAGTTGTAGATTTAGGAGAAAACAGCCGGGAGGGCGGCACGCTTTTTGTTCACGCTGAATCGTGTAGTAGGTAACACAACCAGCAGGCTGAAGGGCTGGTGCGTCGTCGGCGGGGAAAGAGTTGTCGGTGTTCACGAGGGATGGGTTCTCGTGGTTTGCGAGGGATGGGTCCTCGTGCGCGAGGAGTGCGTCCTCGTGTTTTGCGGGGGTGAGTCCTCGTGGTATCCCCGCGGGGCGCGCTCCGATCTTGTGGGCCCGAACATGCTGTACCCCGCGCTTGGAGAGATGTATACTTGCTGTTGCTTTGAATGTAGTGGCGGACAATCCGTGTGGCGGTAGAAGAGTCGAATACGGAGACCGTGAGCACGTGCGTGGTCTGTGCCACATCGATGTTCTCGGCGAACAGGGCTTCTACCTGCATAAAGCACGAGGGAGACCGTGGCTCCCTGGATTGCGGTAGCGACAGCAGAACGGCTGATGCTTCCATAGCGTGCTTCGTTTGTGAAAGACGTTCACAAACTCACCAATTGTAGCGCTGGTGGACGACGGTTGCCGTTGGTTGTGCTCTACCTTTGTGAAATCGTTCGTGAAAAACGGGCTCACCTCCAAGCTGCGCTTCCATTGCGAATACGTTTGCAAAGACGGGGTCGCTTGTGGTGGAATCGGTGTTAGGCGGTTGCTGTTCCGTGGTTGTTCGTCGGTTGTGCGTTGGTCGTCTTGAGTGAAGACGAGGTTCAGGCGTGCGTTGCTACCGTGAAAATCGTTCACGGATACGGGTTCACCAATTGTAGCGTTGGAACTGATGAGCTCCCATACTCACGTCGTGGGGTCACCAATGTAGCGGTTCGTGTAGATCGCCACTAAATAAGAGAGTTTGACTTTGACGAACTATTAACAAGTTGTTTATTTACAGGAACAGGCTAATTACAGCAGGTGAGATGGCTGACTGTAGGAGCACCGTGGTGTAGGTCTTGTCCCAGCGGGGACTCCACGAGGACTGAGTTCGCAGTCCTGTGGGGAGCGTGATGACGTCATCACGCTCTGCTGTGTGTTCCCGCGCTTTGGGCGTCACGTGACCGCGTCGTGACGTCAGCACGTTCGCGTGCGCTTAGGCGGTCACGTGACCTGCGCCGTTGCATCGGTGCGTCTCCCTGGTACGGAGGCTGGCCGTTGAGGCCGAGGTCGCGAGGCCAGGCTGTGCCGGTGCTTGCCGCGGGAGCGGGAGATCGCGTCGCTCCCGTCAGCTGGCTGATGCGGCCGAAGTCGCAGTAGGCCGGGCTGTGCCGGCGGCCGTCTTGGAAGACCGAGTCGCGCTGGCGGCCGGCGTGCATGCGTCACGTGATGCGTGACGTCAGCGCGTTAGGTCGCCTCTTAAAGGGGCAACGGCCCAACAGGTAAGTTAAAGGGGCAACAGCCCCAAAAGGTAAGTTATACATACATAAGTAAGTTAAGTACATACAGTTAGGTAAGTTAAAGGGAATTATGTGTCTATCTATATGTAAGGGACAACCAGTGGTACCGCCACATCATATTGTTTTTATGATGGTTTTTGGAACACCTAAAGGTAGAGACATTATGCATGCAATAGCTGAATTGACAGTAAGAATAGAAAGCATTCAACAGAGGTCTCAATAAAGACAATTAGCTGACATAAGCAGAGAACTTCAAAGAAGAAACCACTGCCAAAAGGGTATAAAAATAAGACCTTTTCAACAGAAAGTCAGAACTCACTGAACGGGCAAAGCGTTTCTCAACTCTTCAGAGGCAGCTCTGTAAGTCTTTAACTTTGAGTCTCGGGTGATCAAAGAGGTACTATTATTTGATTTTGGTGGATGTTCTGGATTTAGATATAAGTAAGAAATGTAGAAATGTAACGAAGTAAAGATTTGAAAATAAGGATCTCTGAGAAATAAGAAATGTAAACTATCTGTATTTTGAATTGTTAATGTTGTGACCGATTCAACAGCTGTTAAATGAATGTTAGCTCTTAAATAAAACTATATATTTTTAGAATTGTCTCAAAGAGTAATTCTGTATAAACTCGCGAACCCAAATTCTGTACACTCTTTTGTAAGGAGTTGCAGAATTCTGGGGTGTATTCCTGACCCTCATAATATCCAGAAGGTTACAGTCTAGTTCAACTTATTAGAAGTACTATCTGGAGGATGGTAACATCTTCAATCATTCCTTTCCTTTAGGGAGAGATAACCTGAACCTTTAGACCCATTTAAGCGTCTAATGGAATTCGGCTATCTCTAACTTAAGTTGAGGGTGAACGTCTGGGGAATACGCCTGATCTGGGGTAGCCCAAAAGGGCTAGGACTTGTAATTATCCCTTCAGATGGCGCCCAACAAGTGTGTTAACAAGTTGATACAGAACCTATACTTATATTTATATCTATATCCATGTTGTAGGTTGTTAAGTATAGAAGGAGTGTTTACTGACAGTGGTTCTAAGACCCAGATTTAAGTCTCTAGAGACGACAAGACACTGATCAGGCCTTGTAGAACTTAAATCACAACTCCCTCAATATACCATTGAGGTCTAGAAGCTTCTTATAAAGTTCATATTAAACCCTAACCGAGGTCAGGTCCTGACGAAATATTAAACCATAACCGAGGTTAGGTCCTGACGAAATATTAAACCCTAACCGAGGTTAGGTCCTGACGAAATATTAAACCCTAGCCGAGGTTAGGTCATGACGAAATATTAAACCACAACCGAGGTTAGGTCTTGGAGAAATGGCAAATCCTGTCGGAATTGGCCAAGTTTTGAAAATGTAAACGATTGCTTTATTAGGGGAAATAACCCTATCCCGGTACCTCCACAAAACCAAGTGATAATTTTTGAAATAGAAGGCTTTGATGCCGAAGGAGCCGTTAGAACTCATGGCACGATTGATGTTGATCCCGAGAACCAGGGGATACAGAATATCCAGTGGGATAATCAACTGAATACTCCAAATACACTAAATTCCTTAATGATAAGGTGCACACCTGCACAATTGGGAGACCTAATGAACGGTACCCAACAAGGTGGTGGCAACCATGGCCGAATAGCAGGACCTGGAGCAGCCTATGCTCCTGGGGGCCATGGATTCCATTTAAGGTGGCAAACTCATGATGAAATAAATGACAACAATCTTCGAGAAAACTATAGACTGCTTAGAATCCATTATAATCAATGCTGACAGGCACTAGCTCACTCTCATGAAAATGCTGGAGGTGAAATGATTAATGGTTCAGTAAAACAACCCCAGCAACCACACATTGTGTCCCTAGGTCAAGTAAACCTGAGCTCTATCTACACAATGTGTGGTAAACCAGGAAACACCAGCCAGGAAAAAACCTGCTGGATTCTAACTAACCTTGATAAATTGGAAACCTGTTGCCAAAATTGGAATGCTCAACATCTGAGGCAACTACTGCAAATGATACTAAGTTCAGACTTAATTCCCCCATTAAATCAGTGCAACAACTGGGTTCAAATATACGCTTATGTTCTCACAGCAACTCAGGGTGGGCATGTAATGGGTTCCATCAAGGAAATACTCACTAATACAGCCACAACTAAAGGGCTGGTAGCTGCCTACAGATTGGGCAAAGCACTTACACGGGATAATTGGGACATTGTTCATGGTTGCTGTAGTGTATGTGCTTTAAGTCAGAACTACTTTTTACAGCTCCTGTATACTGTAGTACCGGCAGTAACCACACCGGTATATAAGCTGTGCGCATGCCTCTGTACCCTAGTCTAGAGATCACCCTCCTCCAGTAAAGACCTGTTATTTGTTTATGTACAGCATCCGTGTAATTATTTATCCACTGAACCACGGATCTAACAGTTGCCTGGCCAATCAATATCAAAATACAGCCATCAAACTTGCCTGAGAGGGTGCTGTCAATGATTATCGAGATAACCAACAAAGATGGGATAATGTCAATCGCATTATCCAATTAAATCATGACCTCTTAGGTCTACCGCAAACTAAACCTATAATGAGATCAGAAACTGTGTTGCCAGGTTTCGTATCATGCGCAACCTTTGACATTGTTCTCCCAGCTTAGCGTTTCCGTCAGGTTACGCTGGTATTTTTCAGCACAATTCGCCCGAAATCGGCCAAACCGGCACAAAAGATGGAAGAATTTTAAGCACAAATTACATCCAGTGCAAATCGAGTGTCTGCGATCTGGTGCGCTGGTTTAAAAAACATCGCGCTGGAAGACAGCCCCGCCCACAAAACTAGCCCCGCCCCCAGGTCAGATTCATCAGCATGGCGAGTTTCCGCTTACTGCGCTCGTTTGTGGGCGCGAGAGGAGGCTCTTAAAATGAAGTTTTATTTTAAAGTCGCAAGGACACTAATAGGCACATTTTAAAAGTTTTTAAATGTTAAAAAATATTGAATTTGCTAAGAAGCTGACTACTGTACACCAATGAAATAGTAAATGGTTCTGCATAGTTTTCAATCTCATTTTCACTTATTTAAAATCAGGTTACTCACAGGTGGACCTTATTAAAAATGCTTATTTTTTGCAATAAACCCATTTCCTCAGTAATGATCAAACTGCACCAGGTTACCACTCTTAAATATATAAAGCAATATTTTTAATGCAAGAAAAAGGTAAACAATTGTGTTCGAAAAAGTTGCTTGACTGAGCTGGTTCATGGAAGATTTTACCTTCGGCGATGTGTAAATGTGCTTGAGGGAAACTTGAGCAAAAACTTCAATTCAGAAAACAAGCACAATTGAGCGCAATTTGCACCTGATTGCCGATTGTGTCCAAAGCAGAAACTCTGCCCCTCCATACCCAAGTCCAGGTCATTTATATATAACAAGAAAAACAATGGTCCTAATACCGATCACACTGCATACATCTCTCCGGTCAGATAAACTCCCGTTCACCTCTACTCTCTGCCTCCCATCCCTTAGCCAATTACGTCCCCAAGTTCCCACCATCCCTTTCAGACCATGTGCTTCTGTTTTCCCAATCACTCTGTTATATGGCACTTTATCAAATGCCTTTGGGAGTCCAGACCAAAGTTCCTCCTGATTTTTCTTTTGGGTGCGCGGCCCATTCAAAGCTTCGCGCATGCAGGAAATTTCACATCTGAAAAGCCAGTCCAGTCGCAACGTCTGCTAAAAACCAGTAAAGACAATATTAAGAATTGAATGAAAGGATTTTGTAAGAATGACATCAAATAAAGATAGCTGTCATATTGTTTTTATGATGGTTTTTGGAACACCTAAAGGTAGAGACATAATTATGCATGCAATAGTTGAATTGACAGTAAGAGTAGAAAGCATTCAACAGAGGTCTCAATAAAGACAATTAGCTGACATCAGCAGAGAACTTCAAAGAAGAAACCACTGCCAAAAGGGTATAAAAATAAGACCTTTTGAACAGAAAGTCAGAACTCGCTGAACGGGCAAAGCGTTTCTCAACTCTTCAGAGGCAGCTCTGTAAGTCTTTAACTTTGAGTCTCGGGTGATCAAAGAGGTAGTATTATTTGCTATTGGTGGATGTTCTGGATTTAGAAATAAGTAAGAAATGTAGAAATGTAACGAAGTAAAGATTTGAAAATAAGGATCTCTGAGAAATAAGAAATATAAACTATCTGTATTTTGAATTGTTAATGTTGTGACCGATTCAACAGCTGTTAAATGAATGTTAGCTCTTAAATAAAACTATATATTTTTAGAATTGTCTCAAAGAGTAATTCTGTATAAACTCGCAAACCCAAATTCTGTACACTCTTTTGTAAGGAGTTGCAGAATTCTGGGGTGTATTCCTGACCCTCATAATATCCAGAAGGTTACAGTCTAGTTCAACTTATTAGAAGTACTTTCTGGAGGATGGTAACATCTTCAATCATTCCGTTCCTTTAGGGAGAGATAACCTGAACCTTTAGACCCATATTAGCGTCTAATGGAATTCGGCTATCTCTAACTTAAGTTGAGGGTGAACGTCTGGGGAATATGCCTGATCTGGGGTAGCCCAAAAGGGCTAGGACTTGTAATTATCCCTTCAGATGGCGCCCAACAAGTGTGTTAACAAGTTGATACAGAACCTATACTTATATTTATATCTATATCCATGTTGTAGGTTGTTAAGTATAGAAGGAGTGTTTACTGACAGTGGTTCTAAGACCCAGATTTAAGTCTCTAGAGACGACAAGACACTGATCAGGCCTTGTAGAACTTAAATCACAACTCCCTCAATATACCATTGACGTCTAGAAGCTTCTTATAAAGTTCATATTAAACCCTAACCGAGGTCAGGTCCTGACGAAATATTAAACCCTAACCGAGGTTAGGTCTTGGAGAAATGGCAAATCCTGTCGGAATTGGCCAAGTTTTGAAAATGTAAACGATTGCTTTATTAGGGGAAATAACCCTATCCCGGTACCTCCACAAAACCAAGTGATAATTTTTGAAATAGAAGGCTTTGATGCCGAAGGAGCCGTTAGAACTCATGGCACGATTGATGTTGATCCCGAGAACCAGGGGATACAGAATATCCAGTGGGATAATCAACTGAATACTCCAAATACACTAAATTCCTTAATGATAAGGTGCACACCTGCACAATTGGGAGACCTAATGAACGGTACCCAACAAGGTGGTGGCAACCATGGCCGAATAGCAGGACCTGGAGCAGCCTATGCTCCTGGGGGCCATGGATTCCATTTAAGGTGGCAAACTCATGATGAAATAAATGACAACAATCTTCGAGAAAACTATAGACTGCTTAGAATCCATTATAATCAATGCTGACAGGCACTAGCTCACTCTTATGAAAATGCTGGAGGTGAAATGATTAATGGTTCAGTAAACCAACCCCAGCAACCACACATTGTGTCCCTAGGTCAAGTAAACCTGAGCTCTATCTACACAATGTGTGGTAAACCAGGAAACACCAGCCAGGAAAAAACCTGCTGGATTCTAACTAACCTTGATAAATTGGAAACCTGTTGCCAAAATTGGAATGCTCAACATCTGAGGCAACTACTGCAAATGATACTAAGTTCAGACTTAATTCCCCCATTAAATCAGTGCAACAACTGGGTTCAAATATACGCTTATGTTCTCACAGCAACTCAGGGTGGGCATGTAATGGGTTCCATCAAGGAAATACTCACTAATACAGCCACAACTAAAGGGCTGGTAGCTGCCTACAGATTAGGCAAAGCACTTACACGGGATAATTGGGACATTGTTCATGGTTGCTGTAGTGTATGTGCTTTAAGTCAGAACTACTTTTTACAGCTCCTGTATACTGTAGTACCGGCAGTAACCACACCGGTATATAAGCTGTGCGCATGCCTCTGTACCCTAGTCTAGAGATCACCCTCCTCCAGTAAAGACCTGTTATTTGTTTATGTACAGCATCCGTGTAATTATTTATCCACTGAACCACGGATCTAACAGTTGCCTGGCCAATCAATATCAAAATACAGCCATCAAACTTGCCTGAGAGGGTGCTGTCAATGATTATCGAGATAACCAACAAAGATGGGATAATGTCAATCGCATTATCCAATTAAATCATGACCTCTTAGGTCTACCGCAAACTAAACCTATAATGAGATCAGAAACTAAGGGGGAAAAAATGAAGAAGGTACCTTTGGTACTCAGAGAGAAGGACTGTATAGACCCAAGTCTCAAGTCCACCCTGCCTAGACACAAACTCATGGCTCGGGACCCCCAAGAGGGTATTCCAAAAGGTTTACACCCCCAACCCACCCACAATATGAGACAGATTTCTCCCCAGAAAGATGGAATAGACGAGGGGTTGGACCTCAAAAGGAAAGCGAAGGACAGTGGACTCCCTATGGGGACAGTTTTTACACTGGTCAAAGTTATCAAAGAGCCATGGGAGGGTACCAAGAAACCGAAATTGGGATCAAAAAGATTCCCGGCAGAACCAACATCCACCTCAACAGGAGGATCGTCAAGAAAGTAAACGGTCCAATAAACCCTATCGGGGATCTGGAAAACATGACATCCTCAAGAGGGAGGAACTAAAATCAGTTACAATAATTAAAGATAAAGCAGCAAATGAACCTCAGCATCTTGAGGATGATCAATCCTAGCATTGAAGGCCTGGCACCCAGCCAGGATCTTTTGAATTCCCCTATGCCTTGGCAACCTTGCCCACAAACGAACACAGCTTGATTAAACTTGTCCAGAACGGGGAGGCAAAGACCTCCTCGAGCAACTCATTAATAAATACTATCTTTAACTACAAAGCCATCCAAAATTAACATGGAAAGATAGAATATATCTCCATCATGGAGGATGATAATACGGAGGAGAGAATCAGACAAATACTTATGAGACCGCTTACAGAATACCATCAAGTTATTTACTGTGATGGATCGTCAATGACGATTAAAAAAGAGACACCCCAACAATCCTCAGCTAGGATGGGGATAGTAGTAGGGACTTTTCGAGATTCCTATTCTTTATATCCAAAAGAATTACTGTCTATACCCCTTGGCCATAAGACAGTGCAATATGCTGAAGCCACAGCATTACGGTATGTTTTAAAGAAAGCAGATTTTATTAAACCCACACTGTGGGAAGATAGTCTCCATTCGAGAATGGAGAAACAGAAGTGTCAGGTGATTCATGTAAACGGGCATACCACTGGGACAGTACACTCAACAGGAAACAGCCTTACAAACGAACAAGCGAAATGTTCGGTCTGTATGACACCCCCTTGAGAGGGGCCTGCCAATGTTAGTGTAATCACTAGGGCAGAATGGGCAGCTAATCAGGATGAGGAACTGATTCAGCTATTAGACCCAATAACAGAGAATCCACCAGACTGTCCACCGAGGTACTTTTACTCGGAAACCCCTACGGGTATTGTACTCGTTAAGTTGCCCAAAGGAAACTGAGAAGTACCCCCGAGCCACAAACGAGAACAGCTTGTAAAAGAAGCTCACAAGGGCATAAGTCAATCATATTGTAGTGTCAGAATAACATTCAGCAAATTGACCCTTATATTGGTGGCCAGGCATGCTTAAAGCCTGTAACACATAGGTGGCAAATTGTGAGCCATGCTATTCTACCAATAAGTCATCACTAAATTAAGCCACCGCCATTGGCTCCTGTGAAAGCAGATGAGCAAATGGGAAAATTCTTTATTGACTTTATTTGACCACTTGCCCCATTTTTGGGGTATAGACATGTTCTTGTGTGGATGGATGCACTTCCTTTTGCTGGCTGGTCCCCACAAACTGCTTGGGAAAACGCACTCGCCAGGGTTATTTCTGATATAATTACTGTAGCTGGTGCACCCAAAATCTTACACTCCGATTAAGGCGGAGCCTTTGTCTCTAAGGTCTTCAAAGACTATTGCAAACAAAGGGGGATTGGGTTAGAGCACAGCACGTCACGTCATCTGCAATCAGCGGGGCTGGTGGAATGTAAAAAATCGGGAAGTAATAAAGTAATTGATCAAACTGTTGAGAATCAGGGAAATAAGTGGACCGCCAACATTCCGGAAGTACAGCTATCACTCAATAATGTGCCCACATCGCCAGGCCCACATCACAGCGCCAGGGACCCGGGTTCGAATCCGGCCTCGGGTGACTGTCTGTGTGGAGTTTGCACATTCTCCCCATGTTTGCGTGGGTTTCCTCCGGGTACTCCGGTTTCCTCCCACAGTCCAAAGATGTGCGGGTTAGGTTGATTGGCTATGCTAAATTGACCCTTAGTGTTAGGGGGATTAAATACGTGGGGTTATGGGGATAGGGTGGGATATGTGTTGGTGTAGGGGTTACGGGGATCGGGTGGGATATGTGTCGGTGCAGGCTCGATGGGCCGAAATGGTCTCTATCTGCACTGTGGGGTTCCTGTGATTCTGTGATCTGCATCAGGGACAGTGTCCCCTAAGAAACTCCATATTATCTGATGTATGGGGTTGAGATGCATACACTGCTTACCCATGGTTCTTTTATTGCGTCTACACACTCTGAGTCCTTGACCCGACAGCGACAGTTAGGTAAAAAAAAGTAACAAAGGAGATTCATCGAATTGATCAGAGGGTAAGGGAAGCAAATAGGCAGAAAACATTGACAAATAAAGTATGGCAACTGTAGTGTCCGTGTGTAGATAAAGACACTGAAGACAGGAGTTGGTTCATAGGTATTTACTAAGCAAGTCTGGGGGGGGGTCTAAAGGATATACACAATACACAGGCTTATATAGCCCAAGTGGCAATTACTGGCATTACGCACACCTGGGGCTCTTAAAGGCACATACACCACCATTGCTCTTAAAGGCACATACACCACAATTCCTCCCCTTCTAGCTAACTAGTACATCATATTTTAAGTAATTATTAATTAAATGTTATATGCAAAATAAGATACATTGCTGTATTAATTAATTATAAGTTAGTCTCTCAGGAGGCTTCCTGACTCGGTCCGGATAACGCCTCAGGGGTGTAGTAGTTTCTGGTGGTGTAGTAGGTTCTTCTGGCAAGGCTGATTCAGCTTGAATGCCAGTGTCGGGTTCATCGGGTTCCAGTCTCACCGGATCGGAGGTAGATATGGGTATATCTACTTCATCGTTAGATGTATAGAGTGGTGGTGTAGGTTGTCCCTTTTCGGATGACTTGATGATTTGGTCAGCATGGCGTCTTATCATGCTTTCTCCGATGTCCACGGTATACATCAGTGGTCCTAGTCGTGTGCAGATAGTTCCAGGCTGCCATTTCTCGGTACGGTAGTCCCGGGCCAAAACCGGTTGGCCTATCTGGAAGGTCCTAGTTGGCTTTTCATTCATGCCCTGAAACTGCCGGTTCTCCACGTCCCTTCGGATGTTGGGCTTGACCAAATCCAGCCGGCATCTTAGGTTTCTATTGTAGAACATCATGGCGGGAGTTTGGTTAGTAACCATATGTGTTGCATTCCTATATGCAAATAAGAAGTTATCCACCTTGTGCTGAAGTTTTATGTCTTCATTACTCATGGCCTTTATGGCCTTCTTGAAGGTCTGGACAAACCTTTCAGCCAATCCATTGGTGGCGGGATGGTATGGGGCGGACGTGTAGTGCTTTACCCCATTGTTCTTTAAGAACTTTCTGAATTCTTCGGACACAAATTGCGGTCCATTATCAGAACATATCTGTTCCGGCAGCCCATTCCTGGCAAATATGGTCCTTAATACTGTGATGGTTTTTTCCGTGGTGGTGGAGGACATCTTTATTACCTCCGGCCACTTGGAGTGTGCATCAACTGCGATTAGAAACATTGAGTCCATAAATGGACCAGCAAAGTCGATGTGCACCCTTTGCCAGGGAGATGAGGGCCACTCCCATGGATGTAGAGGGGCTTGTGGTGGAGCGTTTTGGACCTTCTGGCATCCTAGGCAGCTCTTGGTCATTTCTTCGATGTCTCCATCGATACCTGGCCACCATACAAACGCCCTAGCTAGGTTCTTCATTTTCACTCCACCCAGATGCCCCTCGTGAAGCTCCTTTAGCACTTTATCCTGGAGTTTGGGTGGAATCACCACTCTGGATCCACACATCAAGGTTCCTCGGCACACTGACAGCTGTTCTCTTCTTTGCGAGAATGCTGGCAACAGTGGCTCGCCATGTGCTGGCCATCCCTTCACTGTTAAATCGTAGACCCGTGAGAGAGTAGGGTCATTTCTTGTCTCCCTTTCAATGGCAGAATTTGTCACCGGTAGACATTCCACTATGGTAGAGTGGAATATCTCTACTGGGTCTACTGTAGGTGCCTCTTCTATCGTTGGCAACGGTAGGCGCGATAAACCGTCAGCATTCCCATGCTGTTTTGACCCTTTGTATTCAATGTTGTATTGGTGTGCCCCTAGAAAAAGGGACCACCTCTGTAGTCTTTGTGCCGTCATAATGGGGACACCTTTTTTAGGGTTGAATATGGAGATGAGGGGTTGATGGTCAGTCAGCAAGGTAAATTTTTGTCCGTGTAGGTAATGGTTGAATTTCTTCACTCCCCATACCAGGCTGAGTGCTTCCCTGTCGATTTGGGCATAGTTACGCTCAGCTGAGTTTAATGAGCGTGACGCAAAAGCTATCGGCCGTTCTGAGCCATCAGGGAATCTATGGGATAATACCGCTCCTATGCCGTAAGGGGATGCATCGCACGCCAGTCTGATTGGCAGTGATGGGTTGTAATGAGCCAAAACTTTCTCGGATGTGATTAAGTCTTTACATTTATGGAAGGCACGTTTACAGTCTTCGTTCCATTTCCAAATCACTCCTGTCTGTAGAAGATCATTAAGAGGGTGTAGAATAGTTGATAAGTTCGGTAAAAATTTATGATAGTAATTTATTAATCCCAGGAATGACCTTAATTGTGAAACATTTTCAGGTGCTGGGGCTTTTATAACTGCTTCAATTTTTTCAGGTGACTTATGCAACCCTTCCTTATTAATTATGTGGCCACAATATGATATCTGATTTTGGAAAAATTCGCATTTGGGGCGATTTGCTCGTAGGCCCCGTTCTTTCAGCCTAGTGAGCACCTGCTCCAAATTGGCAAGGTGCTCGTTGTCGTTTTCTCCTGTTATAAGGATGTCGTCTAGGTAGCATTGAGTCCCTGGAATCCCTTGCAGGACTTGCTCCATAGCTCTTTGCCAGATAGCTGGAGCTGATGCTACTCCAAAAACCAGTCGATTGTACTGGTACAGGCCTTTGTGTGTGTTTATTGTGAGATACTTTTTAGAGGTCTCCTCAACCTCCATCTGTAGATATGCCTGTGCCAAGTCAATTTTTGTGAAACGTTTCCCTCCGGATAGTGAGGCGAAAATATCTTCTATCCTCGGAAGAGGATACTGTACCATGTGAAGGACCGGGTTTACAGTCACCTTAAAGTCCCCACAGATGCGAATTTTTCTCTGTTCCTCAGAGTTATTTTTCAATGCTTTTTTCATGACTGGAACGATGGGTGTTGCCCATTCGCTCCAATCTACTTTGGATAATACGCCTGCCTTTTCCAAATTCTCCAGCTCTGCCTCGACTGCCGGACGTATTGCGTATGGCACCGGTCTTGCCTTAAAAATTTTTGGAATTGCTGTATCTTCCACTTTTATTGAGGCGGTGATGCCTTTCAAGGTTCCTAGTTTCTCTTGAAACACTTTTCATAGAGATAGGAACAGGAGTAGGCCATTCGGCCCTTTGAGCCTGCTCCGCCATTCAATGAGATCATGGCTGATCTTACCAGTTCAGTACCCCGTCCCCGCCTTTTCTCCGTAACCCTTAATCCCCTTAGCCTTCAGAAATATATCCAATTCTCTCTTGAAAATATTTATTGAATTAGCCTTCACAGCCCTCTGTGGCAGGGAATTCCACAGGCTCACCACTCTTTGAGTGAAGAAATTCTTCCTCATCTCTGTTTTAAATGATTTGCCCGCTATTTTTAGACTGTGGCCCCTGGTTCTGTGCTCCCCTGCCATTGGAAACATTCTCTCTGAATTCAGCCTGTCCAGGCCTGCCATAATTTTATATGTTTCGATGAGATCCCCTCTCAATCTTCTAAACTCCAGTGAGTACAAGCCCAAACTATTCAATCTCTCCTCGTAGGTCATTCCCGCCATTCCAGGTATCAGCCTGGTGAATCGCCGCTGCACTCTTTCCATGGCAAGAACATCCTTCCGCAGATGGGGCGACCAAAACTGTACACAATACTCCAGATGCGGTCTCACCAGCACCTTGTACAGCTGTAGTAAGGTATCCCTATTCCTATACTCGAACCCCCTTGATATGAAGGCCAACATACCATTTGCCTTCTTAATCGCCTGTTGCACCTGCATGCTCTCCTTCAGTGACTGGTGCACAAGAACACCCAGGTCCCTCTGCACTTCCCCATCTCCCAATCTATTGCCATTTAGATAATAATCTACCCTCCTGTTTTTACCCCCAAAGTGGATAACCTCGCATTTATCCACATTATAGTGCATCTGCCACGTATCCGCCCATTCCCCCAACCTGTCCAAATCGCACTGTAGCCTCCTGACATCCTCATCAGAGCCCACCCCTCCTCCTAGTTTAGTGTCGTCAGCGAATTTGGAAATATTGCATTCAATTCCCTGATCCAGATCATTTATATATATTGTGAACAGCTGGGGTCCCAGGACAGATCCTTGCGGCACCCCGCTGGTCACTGCCTGCCACTCCGAAAACGAGCCGTTTATTCCAACTCTCTGTTTTCTATCCGCCAGCCAGTTCTCTATCCACGTTAATACTTTGCCCCCAATTCCATGAGCCTTAATTTTGCATGATAATCTTTTGTGTGGAACCTTATCGAAGGCTTTCTGGAAGTCAAGGTACACCACATCCACTGGCTCTCCCCCATCTATTTTACCAGTTACTTCCTCAAAAAATTCCAGCAGATTAGTCAAACACGATTTACCCTTTGTAAATCCATGTTGACTCTGTCCGATCCTTTCCCCATTTGTCAAGTGCTCCGCTATTTTATCCTTAATAATGGACTCTAGCATTTTGCCCACAACCGATGTAAGGCTTACTGGTCTATAATTCCCTGCTTTCTCTCTACCCCCCTTTTTAAATATTGGGGTAACATTAGCTACCCTCCAATCCACGGGTACTGTTCCCGAGTCAATGGAGTTCCGGAAGATGATCCTTAGAGCATCTGCTATCTCCAGGGCCACCTCCTTAAGTACCCTAGGATGTAGTTTATCAGGCCCCGGGGATTTGTCGGCCTTCAGTCCCCTCAACTTACCCAACACCATATCCCTAGAGATACTAATTTCTGTCAGCTCCTCCCTCTCATTAGTCCCCATGTTTGCCGATATTCCTGGGAGGTTATTTGTGTCCTCCTTTGTGAATACAGAACCAAAGTATGAGTTTAATTGGTCTGCCATTTCCTTATTCTCCATTATATATTCTCCCGAATCGGACTGCAAGGGACCGACTTGGGATTTTACCAGTCTTTTCCTCCTGATATACCGATAAAAGCTTTTGCAGTCTGTCTTTATGTTTGCTGCAAGTTTACTTTCGTATTCTATTTTCCCCTTCCTGATTAATCCCTTTGTCCTCTTTTGCTGTATCCTGTACTGCCCCCAATCTTCCGGTCTGGTGCTTTTTTTTGCCAGTTGATATGCCCTTTTTTTTGATTTTATGCTGTCCCTAATTTCCCTCGTTATCCACGGTTGAGTCACCTTTTTAGGTTTATTTTTATGCCAAACCGGTATAAACATGTTCTGGAATTCTTCCATTCTATCTTTGAATGCTTGCCATTGTCTCTCTACTGTCAATCCCCCCAGAAACACCACCCAGTCAATCTTACCCAATTCCCGTCTCAGACCCTCGTAATTCCCTTTATTTAAGTTCTGGACCTTAGTCTCTGATTCAATTTCCTCACTCTCCATCTCGACTGAGAGCTCGATCATATTATGATCGCTCTGACCCAAGGGGCCTCGTACAAGAAGATTGCTGATAAGTCCCTTCTCATTGCATAATACCCAGTCTAAAATGGCCTGATCTCGAGTCGGCTCCTCGACATATTGGTCCAGATAACCGTCCCGAAAACATTCCAGGAATTCCTCCTCCTCAGAATTTTTACTAATTTGGGTAGTCCAATCAATATGTAAATTAAAGTCACCCATGATGACAGCTGTGCTCTTATCGCACGCTTCTCTAATTTCCCTTTTTATGCCTTCCCTCACCTCCATATTACTATTTGGAGGCCTATATATCACACCCACTAACGTTTTCCTCCCCTTGCTATTTCTCATTTCTACCCATACAGATTCCGTTTCATCCGAGTTAATATCCTTCCTTTCCATTGCATTAATCCCCTCCTTTACCAGCAATGCTACCCCACCTCCCCTACCTTTTTGCCGATCCTTCCTAAATATTGTATATCCCTGGATGTTAAGTTCCCAGCCTTGCCCACCCTGCAGCCACGTTTCTGTAATCCCAATCAAATCATACTTGTTTACCTCTATTTCCACAACTAATTCATCCACCTTGTTCCTAATGCTTCTAGCATTAAGATACAAAGCCTTCAGGCTTGCTTTTTTCACACTCTCATTATGAATTAGTTTGGCCCTTTGTGTTTCTCTCCTTTGCTTATTGCTTCTCACCTTTCTACCATCTATTTCTGACTTCATATGACTTCCCTCTTTTCCACTACCTAGGTTCCCATCCCCCTGCCAAATTAGTTTAAATCCTCCCGAACCGCCCTAGAAAATATTACCCCGAGGACATCGGCTCCCTCACAGTTCAGGTGTAGACCGTCCCCTTGGTACAGGTCCCTCCTCCCCAAGAACTGGTTCCAATGCCTCAAGAATTTAAATCCCTCTCCCTTGCACCACTGCTCAAGCCACGTATTTAGCTTATCTATCTTACTCTCTCTAAACTTATTAGCTCGTGGCACTGGTAGCAATCCAGAGATTACTACCTTTGAGGTCCTACTTTTCAATTTAGCTCCTAACTCCCTAAATTCAGCTTGTAGGACCTCCTCCCTCTTTTTACCTACATCGTTGGTACCTACATGTACCACGACAACTGGCTGATCCCCCTCCCCCTTCAGAATGCTCTGCACCCGCTCCGAGACATCCTTGACCCTTGCACCAGGGAGGCAACATACCATCTTGGAGTCTCGGTCTCGGCCACAGAAACTCCTGTCTATCCCCCTTACAATTGAATCCCCTATCACTATAGCCCTATCCCTCTTTTTCCCGCCCTTCTGTGCAGCAGAGCCAGTCATGGTGCCCTGAACCTGGCTGCTGGTGCCTTCCCCTGATAAGTCATCTCCCCCAACAGTACCCAAAACGGTAAACCTGTTTTGGAGGGAGATGACCGCAGGTGACTCCTGCACTACCTTCCTGCCTTTACCCTGCCTTTTGGTCACCCATTTACTGTCTGAGCTAGCCTTTACCTGCGGTGTGACCAACTCACTGAATGTGCTATCCACAAGATCCTCAGCATCGCGTATGCTCCAGAGTGAGTCCATTCGCAGCTCCAGCGCCGCCATGCGGTCCGCTAGGAGCTGCAGCTGGACACACTTCCTGCACACATAGTTGTCAGGGACAGTGTCCCTGATTTCCCACATGGCACAGGAGGAGCATGACACGGGTCTGAGCTGCCCTTCCATGACTTAACCCTTACAAGACCCTTTTATTTACTACGATTTAGCTTAATTATTGAATTCTACTTAGAATAAGTTTGTGAAAGTACTCACCAACCAGTCACCTACCTGTTTTCTGGTGTTGTATTTTCACTGCCGCCTCCTGTCCTGGAACCTTTTCCACCTAGGTTAGGCTCCTGAAATAAAATAAATTGAACCTACCTTTTCAACTTCCCCTAACCCCTAAAAGGTTAGAGGAGGTGGAAGGGTGGGAGACACTACACTGTAGTGTTTCGGGTTTAGCAACAGCTCCACCTATATAAGAGTTACTGGCCTCCTGCTCTCCCGACTGCACCAGCTGCTCCCTGGTGACGTCACACACTGATTACTATTTACCCCTCTCCTCTGCTGTTGATTTGGTACGCCTCGCAACTGCCGCCGGTTTTTAAGCCGGGCTCCTCCTCGCTGCTCTCTGCTGCTCCAAGTGCTCTCGGGCCTCGCGGGTTTTTATACCCGTCTGCTCCTCCTCTGCTCCCGCTGCTCCGAGTGCTCTCGGGCCTCGCTGGTCGTGGGTTTTTATACCCGACTGCTCCTCCTCTGCTCCCGCTGCTCCGAGTGCTCTCGGGCCTCGCTGGTCGTGGGTTTTTATACCCGACTGCTCCTCCTCTGCTCCCGCTGCTCCGAGTGCTCTCGGGCCTCGCTGGTCGTGGGTTTTTATACCCGACTGCTCCTCCTCTGCTCCCGCTGCTCCGAGTGCTCTCGGGCCTCGCTGGTCGTGGGTTTTTATACCCGACTGCTCCTCCTCTGCTCCCGCTGCTCCGAGTGCTCTCGGGCCTCGCTGGTCGTGGGTTTTTATACCCGACTGCTCCTCCTCTGCTCCCGCTGCTCCGAGTGCTCTCGGGCCTCGCTGGTCGTGGGTTTTTATACCCGACTGCTCCTCCTCTGCTCCCGCTGCTCCGAGTGCTCTTGGGCCTCGCTGGTCGTGGGTTTTTATACCCGACTGCTCCTCCTCTGCTCCCGCTGCTCCGAGTGCTCTCGGGCCTCGCTGGTCGTGGGTTTTTATACCCGACTGCTCCTCCTCTGCTCCCGCTGCTCCGAGTGCTCTCGGGCCTCGCTGGTCGTGGGTTTTTATACCCGACTGCTCCTCCTCTGCTCCCGCTGCTCCGAGTGCTCTCGGGCCTCGCTGGTCGTGGGTTTTTATACCCGACTGCTCCTCCTCTGCTCCCGCTGCGCCAAGATGTCTTTTAATCGTTCAGGTATGATGTCATCATTGTTTTTTTCCTTACTGGTCACCATCAGTGCCTGAATGGAGTGCCAGTCTAAACGTATCTTCCTTATCCATTCACGTCCCAACAACGGTGGACCACCATCTTGTAGAATGTATAAATACAACTTTTGTATTTCTTTGCCGTTGTATACCACAGGCACCCTTATTTTTCCTTTGGGGTAGACTTTCTGCCCCGTATATGTTTTTAAGATAATAGATGTGTCTTTTAGAGGTATATGCGAAAATAGCCTCTCGTAATCTCGTCGATTTATCACGGTTAGAGCTGATCCTGTATCTAGCTCCATTTTAACTGGGGACCCTACTATTGTGAGGGTAACCCAAATGGTTTGGTGATCTTCATTGGCAATTACATTGTGTAATTTGAGAGAGCTTAGTCTCTTGTTCCCGGAGTCGCTATCGCTCTTCTGGTCTTTGGAGCTACTGTCCGTCATCATTTGTACCTTTCTGTGCTTTTCCTTATTGATTCTTTTCCCGTTAGTGGATTTTTTATTTTCAGATCGGCATACACGTGGAATGTGTCCTATCTTTCCGCATCGCCTGCATGCTTTTTCTTTGAACCAGCAATCCCTCTGGTCATGGTTGGATCTACCGCATCGATAACATTTCTTGAAACCCCGTGTCATTTCATGGGTGCCGAAGTCCTGTGGCCTTTGCTGTATCTTTGCCGCTCCTATTGCACTGAAAGCCTTGTCCAGTGTTAAATCTTTTCTAGAAGATACCTTCTTTTGTGTTTCTACACTTAGGGGATCGCAGATGAATTTGTCTTGCAGAGAATCTGCCAGTCCTGCCTCGAATTGGCAGTGTAGGGTATCAACAATCTCTTCAAAATTCTTGTCCATCGGTTCGGCTGGAGTGATTAAGTTGCGCAACAGCTTGTATGTTTCTGCGCCCATTAGATCCAGAAGAACTGAAGCTTTTTGTTCATCTTCTATTCCATTTGCGGTGCAAAACACCTCCACTCTTTCTACATATGTGGTCCAATCCTCTATCTTGTTATCAAAAACATCAATATTGCCAAAGTTAGGCTCTGTTTCGTTATCAAAAGCATCAATATTGCCAGACTTAGGCATTTCAAAAAAAAGATATGACGCTTCCCGCGCTTTTTTTTTCTCTGTAGCAACGATATGGCGCTTCCTGCGCTTCCCCGCCGCTGCTACCGATAACAACGCTGTTTTACTGTGGTTTCCGTTTATTCACTGTTGGAGACTCGTTCCCGACGGAGGTCTAAATGCTGACCTGCTTGCCGCGCCGGCCGTCTCCCGAGTGCACCCTCCCAGTCCGTTATTGCTTGCCTCCGATTTCACTGCCTGTCTCAGCTGTAGAGCCCGACGCTGGAGCTCCAGCCTGACGCCCAGGAAGGATTAGCGCAGTACCTGCCACCAGCTTGGCCAGCTGGTGAAACCACAGTTTCTATTACTTCCTTGAGTCTTCTGGACGCTGGAGGAATCGATGTCCTTGAGGTGCTGCCGAATTGCAGGTAAGTCCGTATCCCATCCTCGTCGCCACTGTAGTGTCCGTGTGTAGATAAAGACACTGAAGACAGGAGTTGGTTCATAGGTATTTACTAAGCAAGTCTGTGGGGGGGGGGGTCTAAAGGATATACACAATACACAGGCTTATATAGCCCAAGTGGCAATTACTGGCATTACGCACACCTGGGGCTCTTAAAGGCACATACACCACAATTGCTCTTAAAGGCACATACACCACAGCAACCCATAGTATGAGAATGGGTACAGGAAAAGAAGTTCGAGAAAAAACCTGGTTTAAGACTGAAGTGGAAAAACCTGTTAAAATACATTCTGTTATTAATGAAAGAACAGTTCAAATACATATTAACCAGCCGAATGGCAAGTATATTTTTTAAAATGTCTCCATAGACAATATCAAAAGATGTCCTGAAGGATACCGAAAAGGAGGAACAATACAAGGTGCAGTCGTACACTGTCTTTAAAGACCCAGCTTGGAGCACGACACAGGAAATGGATGCGATAAAAATACTGACAATGGGAAGTCAGAAGGTGTCGCTGACACTTCTACACATCGCTTGGCAATGCATCAGGAATTGGATTTGCGAAAAGCAACAACCGAAACAAGGAAAGATCAACGAGTTACTTCAGCGAAGGAGGAAGACACTGCGGATAAAAGAAGGAACCAACTGAGTGAATGGCAAGGCCTTTACCACAACACACATCGGTACACAAACCAGATCGAAGGAACAGCGTGTAGAGCTTCAACTAGTTTCAACTGACATTTTCTTGATTCGTATGAATAACTCACATCTACAGAACGTACATCTGCCGCTTGGACATTCTAAGGACATTATTGTTTTGCTAATAGCATGACTATGTACTTATCATCCTTTTAAATTGTGTACAATTTAAAATAAGACAAAACATTGTCCTAGGATGACTCTGCCCTGATGTTATTAGCTCATCTTTTGGTCAAGAAGGGGGTGTGGGGGAATATGCCATATTTCAGAAAGATACGCCATAATATGAACAGAATACTGATATTATTAATACATGAGAAACTGGGTTTAAAAGTCTGGAAAGCCTCAGAGACACAGGCTGTAAACAGAATACAGGCTCCTGTGATAAAGATCAGTTGATAGCAAAGTTGAAAACAAGCTTTGAAATGGGAATTAGTTAAAAATACTAAAACAATGAAAGATTGAAGCAAACCATTGGTGCCTCCGAAAGGTCTACGGTTTGCAACCAACACAATGAAAAGACAAAATTAAGGTGTTATATAACACATTGAACAGAAACACAAACATTAAAAGAGGCATGTGCCTTTGAAAAGATGACATCAAGTAAAAGAAACACCTGCTGGTCAAATAGTTTTTATGTTAAACTTGGAAGATAGGAAACATGATTAAATATGCAACCAATTGAGATAGCTAGAAATGCATGAACCACCCTAGTTGAAGTGTCTTTAATTTAGACATAGTAAATATGATACCAACAAGGACACTTTGAAGATATGACTGCAATAGATGACACTAAGCAATTACATTGTGTTTGTATTGAACTTGGAGCAGCATCGAGTCACAACGTCTGCTAAAAACCAGTAAAGACAATATTAAGAATTGAATGAAAGCATTTTGTAAGAATGACATCAAATAAAGATAGTTGTCATGTTGTTTTTATGATGGTTTTTGGAACACCTAAAGGTAGAGACATTATGCATGCAATAGTTGAATTGACAGTAAGAATAGAAAGCATTCAACAGAGGTCTCAATAAAGACAATTAGCTGACATCAGCAGAGAACTTCAAAGAAAGAAACCACTGCCAAAAGGGTATAAAAATAAGACCTTTTCAACAGAAAGTCAGAACTCGCTGAACAGGCAAAGCGTTTCTCAACTCTTCAGAGGCAGCTCTGTAAGTCTTTAACTTTGAGTCTCAGGTGATCAAAGAGGTACTATTATTTGATTTTGGTGGATGTTCTGGATTTAGAAATAAGTAAGAAATGTAGAAATGTAACGAAGTAAAGATTTGAAAATAAGGATCTCTGAGAAATAAGAAATGTAAACTATCTGTATTTTGAATTGTTAATGTTGTGACTGACTCAACAGCTGTTAAATGAATGTCAGCTCTTAAATAAAACTATATTTTTAGAATTCTCAAAGAGTAATTCTGTATAAACTCGCAAACCCAAATTCTGTACACTCTTTTGTAAGGTGTTGCAGAATTCTGGGGAGTATTCCGGACCCTCATAATATCCGGAAGGTTACAGTCTAGTTCAACTTATTAAAAGTACTATCTGAAGGATGGTAACATCTTCAGTCATTCCTTTCCTTTAGGGAGAGATAGCCTGAACCTTTAGACCCATTTAAGTGTCTTATGGAATTCGGTTATCTCTAACTTAAGTTGAGGATGAACGTCTGGGGAATATGCCTGATCTGGGGTAGCCCAAAAGGGCTAGGACTTGTAATTATCCCTTCAGCAGAACACGTATGGATCTTTAAGCAGACTGCAAAGCCACATCCAAACTGAGGGCGATGGTCATCCGCCGACCACTGCGTTGTTTGGCGTGAATCAGGTGGTAGCGGTTTGAACAAAAAGCTTTGCACCCGATGGCATTATTGAGTGGGCCTCGGTTTAATCAGCCATCCAAAACAAGCAGGAACCTCATAAAAATAAAGAACTGAGGCTCCTTAGCCAGTCTTAGGACCCAGATGACATTTTGGTTGCCACCCGTGTTCCTCAACCTGCCCACAAACCATTGGTGGTACAAGTTTGGGAAGATGCCATTGTCAGCCATATTTAAAGGGATTCTCAGCTGCTCTCGGGTCAAAACGTTTTTGTAGGAAGCGTTTCACTTGCATTAGAAAGTGAGTTTTGGGTAGTTTGATCATTTCAAAGTGCTTCTAGTGCCTGTACAACATTCCCAACCCTTAGACCCCACTGGCAATGCACTTTTCTCATCATTGGGGTCCTTCGGTGGCATAGTGGTTAGCACTGTTGCCTCACAGCACCAGAGACCCGGGTTCAAATCCGGCCTCGGGCGACTGTCTGTGTGGAGTTTGCACATTCTCCCCGTGTTTGCGTGGGTTTTCTCCGGGTGCTCCGGTTTCCTCCCACAGTCCAAAAGATGTGCGGGTTAGGTTGATTGGCTATGATAAATTGACCCTTAGTGTTAGGGGGATTAAATACGTGGGGTTACAGGGATAGGGTGGGATATGTGTTGGTGTAGGGGTTACGCGGATCGGGTGGGATATGTGTCGGTGCAGGCTCGATGGGCCGAAATGGCCTCTATCTGCACTGTGGGGTTTCTGTGATTCTGTGATTCTGGGAATTCCAGTCTGGCTAGAGGAAGAGGAGGAGGGAGAACAGGAGCAGGAGGAAGGAGTATACAGAGATACAAGGAGACTAAATAGCAGGAGTATCCACAGGACTCCTTACCCTCCCAGAGTGTTTAGACCAAAGAAAAAGACAGAAAGAAAGACTTGCACGTTTCATGGCCTCAGGATGTCCCACAGTGCTTTACAGCAAATAAAGGACTTCTGAAGTGTATTCCCAGCAGTCAATTTGCACACAGCAAGGACCCAAAAACAGCAATAAAATAAATGACCAGATCAGCTGTTCTTTAGGTGTTGATTGTGGGATTAATATAGGCCAGGACACCAGAACAATTCCCCTGCTCGTCTTTTACATCCACCTGACAGGGCAGACGGGGGCCACGGTTTAATGTTTCATCCCCTGTGGTAGCCTGGAGGGAACCAGGGGCAAAGAAGCTGAGGGCTGCAGTGACCTTGAGGCCATGTTGTGCTCTCTGTGGCCAGAAATCTGGAAATGAATAACAGCTCTTCAAATCGCTGAGGTCGCCCATCACATAAAGCATGATAGTTGGAAGTGGGAAAAAAAAGGATATTGTAGGAATTCGGGTTGACCTCAGCAGGTATTGGACAAATGCCTACTAAATAATCAAGTTCGACTTCAGGAGAACAATAAATAAGTTCTTTAATGCAGGAAGCAGGCGGAATACAGCAGGTAAGTGAGATGGTTGCAGGAGAGCCGCAGAGTAGGTCTTTCCCCAGTGGGGACACCACGAGGACTGAGTCCGCAGTCCTGTGGAGAGCGTGATGAAGTCATCACGCTCGGCTGTGTTTTCCCGCGCTTTGGGCGTCACGTGACCACGTCATGATGTCAGCGCGTTCGCCCGCGCTTGGGGCGGTCACGTGACCTACGCCGATACGTCGACGTGTCTACCCGGCACTGAGGCTGACCGTTGCGGCCGAAGTCGCGAGCGCGAGAGGCACCCGGCACTGAGGCTGGCCGTTGCGGCCGAAGTCGCGGGAGCGGGAGAGGCACCCGGCACTGTGGCTGGCCGTTGCGACCGTCGAGGGAGCGGACGGCCGAACTAGGCCGGCGGCCGACGCGTTTAGGTGCGTCAGCGTGCTAGGGCACGTCTTAAAGGGGCAATGGCCCAAAAAGGTAAGTTAAAGGGGCAACGGCCCAAACAGGTAAGAAATATACATACAGTTAGGTTAAAGTGAATTATGTACATTATATATGTAAGGGACACCCGGTGGAACCGCCACAGTATGTTTTTAAAAAGTGTAATGTACGCTCCTGTTACTGCCTACCATGTATCTGATGAGGTCATCTTCTAAATGTTTCCAGTCCAGACAATCATAACTGGATTGTGGACACCAGCTGAAAAATACCAGCGAGATTTGTCATTTGCAATGCCAATATTTTTCATCACACAGGCCTACTTTTAGCAGAGGTACATATTCAACCAAAGAATGAAGAGATGGCGATATATGTCCAAGTCAGGATGCTGAGTGACTTGGAGGGAAACTTGGAGGTGATGGTGTTCCCATGCGCCTGCTGCCCTTGTCCTTCCAGGTGGTAGAGCTCGCGGGTTTGGGAGGTGCGCTCGAAGAAGCCTTGGTGAGTTGCTGGTTTATTAAATGAATCTTCCCTCCTTTTCAATAGAACACTTCCCCCTCCTGCGCCAGATGTTGCAATTCATGCACAAGCATTTTCACCCAAGTCTTTTCACTTGTTCAATATTTGTTTCACAAAAAAAGGTCCTAATTGTTGCTTTACTTCTCACAACTCCTGAGGTCAAAAGAAAGCACGGAAAAATAACATTAAACTGGGGTGAATGCAACTAAGTCTTTAATCGTCCATCAATAATCATCTCCTTCCTCATTTTGTTTAATGAATGCAGCACTGCACCAAACACTGGAGCATCTGCTAAGAATCATAGAATAATACAGCCCAGAAAGAGGCTATTCGGCCCATCATGCCTCTGCCAGCTCTTTGAAAGAGCCCTTTCTCCTCTGCACCCTCTCTAAGCCTTTGACATCCTCCCTAAAGTGTGGTGCCCAGAATTGGACACAGTACTCCAGCTGAGGCCTAACCAGTGATTTATAAAGGTTCACCATAACTTCCTTCTTTTTGTACTCTCTGTCTCTAATTATAAAGCCAAGGATCCCGTACGCTTTTTTAACAGCTGATCAACTTGTCCTGTCACCTTCAAAGATGTGTGTGTGTACCCGACCCCCCACCCCCAGGTCTCTCTGTTCCTGCACCTCCTTTAAAGTTGTACCATTCAGTTTCTATCACCTCTCCTCATTCTTCCGACCAAAATCCATCACTTCACACTTCTCTGTCTTAAATTGCATCTGCCATGTGTTTGCCCATTACACCAGTCTGTCTATGTCCTCTTGCAGTCTGTTACTCTCCTCCTCACTGTTTACTATATTTCTGAGTGTTGTGTCATCTGCAAATTTTGAAATTATGTCCCATATACCCAAGTCCCGGTCATTAATATATATCAAAAAGAGCAGCGGTCCCAATACCGAGCCCTGGGGGACGTCACTGTATACTTCCCTCTAGCCTGAAAAGTAACCGTTCACCTCTATTCTCTGCTTTCTGTCCCTTAGCCAGTTTCATGACCACGCTGCCACTGCCCATTTAATCCCATGGGCTTCAATTTTGCTAACAAGTCTATTATGTGGTACTTTATCAAACTCCTTTTGAAAGTTCATATACACAACATCAACTGCAGTACCTTCATCCACCCTCCCCGTTACTGCACCAGACAACTTTACAAACAACAGCAAAGAGAATACATTGCCAGGAATTCTTCCGTTCCAAATTCCCCCTTCTTCCAGGTTATATCTATTGCATCTTGACCGAACAGTAATGAATAGAGGAGACGGAATGTACCTTTTACTATTTACTGAGTAAATGGGTGGACATTACAGCACATTGTCTGCATGGCAGAACCCGAAACTGAAAGTGAAAGACAAAGTAAAACCGAGCCCCCCAGCACCCCCTTCAGGTAACACCCGGGAACTGGGACAAACTTAATTGAAGCAAAACTCAAAACACAACACTCCTTTCCCCCAGATAAAATCCCTTAGTCCTCCAGGCGTCTGGGATGGAATCTAACCCGACTTGAGCACCGCTGGACAGGCATAGTCGGGGTGCCACTGCTAGCCGCAGGAAAACCTTCCTCCGTGGCTGATGACTCTGTGACACCTTCTGTCGATGTGGCTTCTGTCGTTGTTGCAGGAAGCAGGCCGTCACTGCCTGGCAGAGGTGGCGGAGACAATGGCCTAGCCTGTGACGTCTCTGTTACTCTCACCGGAGTACGACCCCGTAGCTGGTCTATGTGGCATCTGTGTAGCTGGCCATCAGGTGTACGGACGCTGTACGACAGGGGACCCGTGGCCTGCTCCACCACGGCAGGCATCCATTTGTCTCCTCCTGCATAGCAACGGGCAAACACAGTCTCTGACGGCTCGAACTGCCTGGCGGTGCCCTGGTGCTTCTTAGCCAGCTCCTCTTGCTTTGTGTGCATCTCATCCCTGTAGTCCGGGTGTAGCCGGTCCAGTGCAGTAGCCAGCCGGCGACCCATCAGCATCTCAGCAGGACTCTTCCCCATTGCTGAGTTTGGTGTGGTATGCTCTGATAACAGGAACCTGGACAATCTGGTTTGCCAGTCCCCCACCGATATCCTCACCAGTGCCTCTTTTGTGGTTTGTACCATCCTCTCTGCCTGCCCGTTAGAGGAGGGGTTATAGGGCGCTGTGGTCACGTGGCGGATCCAGTTTCTGCCTGCAAAAGCCTTGAACTCCGCTGATGTGAAGGCTGCTCCATTGTCCGAAACCAGCACGTCGGGGACCCCATGTGTGGCAAACAGCAAACGCAACGCGTTGATCACTGCACTGGATGTCATGGAGCTCATGATAGCCACCTCCAGCCATTTCGAATGAGAATCCACCACTATCAAAAAGACCTTCCCCCTGAAATGGCCCTGCAAAGTCAATGTGGAGTTTTGACCATTTACGAGTGGTCCACTCCCAGGGGTGAAGTGGAGCCTTGGATGGGCTATGGCGAGTCAGCTGACATGTCTCACAGCTCTTTACCACCTCCTCCACGTCTCGGTCCAACCCCGGCCACCAGACGTAGCTTCTCGCCAACGCCTTCATGTGCACAATCCCAGGGTGTGAGTCATGCAGCATTTTCAGCACCTCCTCTCTTGCGGCGGCAGGAACCACCACACGGCTTCCCCAGAGCACGCAGTTCTTGTGTGCAGACATTTCATGGTGCCTCTGAACGAAGGGCAGCAGCAGCCAGCGTAGCACCCGTGATAAGACTGGATCTTTCTGTGTGAGGCTGCCAATCCGCTGGGCATGGAGTGGGGCCTCCGGAACCTCCTCCAGTAGCAGCACCTCCAGGGGCGGTGGCGTCTCAGCCATCGGCCGGTTCAAAGGCAAGCGACTCAGAGCATCAGCATTAGCCAGCATCTTCCCAGGCCTGTAGCAAAGTTCATTACTGTAGGCCCCCAACATCAGACTCCACCGAAGCATACGCGGTGATATGATCTGGGGCATGGGCTTGGAGTGATGCAGGAGCCCCAAGAGTGGCTTGTGGTCTGTGTAGATGACGAACTGTCTCCCTAACAGGTACTGGCTGAACTTCTTTACCCCAAATATGATGGCTAGGGCCTCCTTGTCAATCTGGGCGTAATTATGTTCTGTTGTTGAGAGTGTTCTTGAGGCAAAACTGATAGGCGCTTCCCGGCCATCTGGCTCTATGTGACCCAACAGAGCTCCCAGCCCGTATGGTGAGGCATCACACACCAACACCAATGGCTTGTTTTCATCATAGTGTGCCAGAACCTTATCTGCTTGTAGCAGTTCCTTTGCCTGTCTGTAGGCTGTTTCATGAGCTGAGGTCCAGTTCCACACTGTTGCTTGGTCTAACAGCCTGTGCAGTGGCTCTAAGATTGTGGCTTTGCCCTTGAGAAAACAACTGTAGAAGTTTAACAGTCCGAGGAATGCCTGCAGTTCGGTCTTGTTCTTGTGGGTGGGAGCGCCCCTGATAGCCTCCACCTTCTCCGTAGTCAGATGCACACCGTCTTTGTCCACTCGGAATCCCAAGAACTCCACCCCATTGGCAGCGAACACACATTTCTCCTTCTGAAGGCGTAGTCCTACCTCAGCCAGCCGGCGTAGTACTTCCTGCAGCCGCTCATCATGGGCTTCCTGTGTCTTGCCTGTAATCAGTATGTCATCCAAGTAAGGCTGAACTCCCGGAACACCAGCCAACAGGGTGTCCATGAACCTCTGAAAGATTGCCACAGCCGTAGACACCCCAAACTGCAGCCTTGTGGCTCGGAAAAGTCCTCTGTGGGTGTTGATTGTCAACAGCTCGGCTGACTCTTCATCCAGGACCAGTTGCTGGTATGCTTGCTTGAGATCCAGCTTGGTGAACAGAGTGCCTCCAGTCAGTGTTGATAACAGCTCTGTAACTGTTGGTAAGGGATACACATCTGGTAACACAGCAGTATTAACCGTACATCTGTAATCTCCACAGATGCGCAGGCCCCCATCCTTCTTTGCAATGGGCATGATAGGGGTGGCCCAACGGGAGTTCTTCACTGGCAAGAGAACCCCTTGGTTCACCAGCTTATCCAGGGCCTCATCCACCTTCTTGCGCAACGCAAAAGGAACTGGTCGCGCCTTGAAGAACTTAGGCGCTACCCCTGGGTCCACTTCGATTGAGACTGGTGGTCCCCGACAGGCCCCGAACTCACCAAAAACCTCTTCATAGTTCTCCAACATAGGCATTATGGGCTGTCGCTGTACCGTGTGTACTCCTGTCACTTCAATACCGAGGGGCTCAAACCAATCTCTGCCCAGCAGGCTTGTGCCCTGCCCCGCCACCACATAAAGTGGAAGTGTGTCCTTGACTGCCTGATAATTAACTTCCACATGAATCATACCCAGCACCTGGAGTTGAGCTTGGGACCACTGCCGTAGCACACCACTGACCTGAGCCATTGCCGGGGGTTCACTTGGCCACAGCCTATTGTAAGTCTCTTCACTTATCAACGAACACGCTGAGCCTGAATCCACCTCCATGCAGAGTGGTGCCCCATTCATGATCACATTTGCCGTGTATCCCCACCGTCCGTGGGGTAGCTGCTCAGCTTCCGTGGTATACACTGTGTACTCATCGTTGTCCTCCAGTGTCAGGGTGTGTGTCTGCGATGCTTGTGTTGGCTCTGCTGCAGCAGCCTGAGCTTTCTTCATGCAGACACGAGCTATGTGTCCTCTTTTCTTACAGAAATGACATACCGCTGACACAAATTTGCATGTAGTGGAACCATGGAGAGCCCCACAGTGGAAACATTTTCTTCCTGTCTCTTTAGTTGCCTCCATGTCTCTCGCAGCAGCAGCTGCGTGTGTGGTCTTGTGCACCTCCTCGGCGGCCTGAGATGGTGCTGCCTCTGTAAGGAGCATACGTGTGTTCATCGATGCAGCCTCTGCTGCTAAAGCCTTCTCCTCGGCCAGTCGGAACGTCAGGGCCTTCTCCACTAACAGCTGTCTCTGCAATGCCGAGTCCAGCACTCCACACACAATCCGATCACGGAGCATATTGTCTAAATGGTCACCAAAATTACAACGTAATGAGCGTTTCCTCAACTCAGCAATGTAACTTGAAATAGATTGTCCAGGCTGTTGTTTACAATTGTGAAAATGGAAACGCTGCACAATCTCTGAGGGTTTTGGGTTAAAATGTTTCTGCAGCTTCTCAATCAAATCAGCATAATCCACCTCACTAGGTTTACGAGGAGCCACCAATGAACGCAGGGCGGAGTAAGTAGCAGCTCTGCATACACTTAGCAACACTGAGCGCTTCTTCTCTTCTTTGTCAATATTATTGGCCTCAAAGAAACACCCCAGTCTTTCTGCATATTCCTCCCATGAACTGTCCTTATCCCC
The DNA here is from genome assembly GCF_052327205.1 of Somniosus microcephalus. Taxonomy (NCBI): domain Eukaryota; kingdom Metazoa; phylum Chordata; class Chondrichthyes; order Squaliformes; family Somniosidae; genus Somniosus; species Somniosus microcephalus. The sequence continues at coordinate 1,038,599 of NC_141002.1, forward strand.
AGAGAACTCTTCAATACGTCCCAAGGTCGTCATAGTTTTAATGTGCACTGTCCCTTTAAGATCCACGGACTTTTTTCTGTTTTTTAAAAAATTCTTTTTCTCCTCCAGCCAGAGTTACGGTAGCTACACTCACGGTAGTTGCCTGGCCCGCACAATACTCTGTCCGCCGTCTACGTCGCAGCTAGCCAACTATCAAAATGCCGTTGATGTTGCTAGCTGAGTGGCCCGCTCATCGCAATTTCCAATATCACGGCTGTAGGTTCGCATGTCTATCTCCGTCCTTCTAGAGAGTTCAACAGCTGCCTCGTCGCCAGTATTGCATCTTGACCGAACAGTAATGAATAGAGGAGACGGAATATACCTTTTACTATTTATTGAGTAAATGGGTGGACATTACAGCACATTGTCTGCAAGGCAGAACCCGAAACTGAAAGTGAAAGACAAAGTAAAACCGAGCCCCCCAGCACCCCCTTCAGGTAACACCCGGGAACTGGGACAAACTTAATTGAAGCAAAACTCAAAACACAACAATATCAAAGATCTGGACAAACATTTTGATAGAAAATAAGGCCATCAATATCTTTACAGTTAGGCAGGTTAATACTTGTCCAACATGGGGTACTGAGAGGAACAAGGAGTAATCTACTCCAGAAAATTCAGAGAAAAGCAGCCACTGGGGTTGAAAGCATAGTTTGAACATATTAATGGTTGCATTGCAAGGACAATTCAATATTGATGCGCTATTAATTACTCAAAAGACTGAGGTTAAGCGAGTAACTAACAGGCTTTTATTAACAAGAGAATGAAGGTGTGCCTCGAGTGGTCGACCAGTCCAGAATACAGAGGGACTGTGGAGCAGTCACCTTTATACCTGGACTCATGGGAGGAGTCAGCCGAGGCATGTACAGACATGTACACAGTGGAATACAAACACCCACACAGGCAGGTATAACAGTGGTTTACCACATTCACCCCTTGTTTAAAAATGAGTCCAGCGGGGTGAAGTGTATTAAAAGTTTGTGTATTGGAGTCTCTCCGGAGGTCTTGTCTGCCGCTGTGATCGACGTGGCGACGGCAGGGGTAGTGAAGCTTCCGGCGTCGAGTCCCGCGTAGGCTGGGCCACTGGTGTGTAGTCCTCGTGGGTGTCGAGCGGGTTGCGGGGCCCAGGCGTGCCGTCTGCTGGGGTTGGATATTGGATCGTGGGGGGGGGGTGGTAGTGGGTAGTGGGTTACTGGGGCCCCCGAGGGTGCGAGGTCTCGTATGGAGACTGTGTCCTCCCGCCCGTCCGGGTACGCAATGTAAGCATACTGGGGGTTGGCGTGGAGGAGGTCGACCCTCTCGACCAGGGGGTCCGTTTTATGGGTCCTCACGTGTCTTCTCAGTAGGACCGGCCCTGGGTACGTCAGCCATGGCGGTAGCGATGTCCCCGATGTGGACTTCCTTGGGAAGACAAACATTTTCTCATGAGGGGTGGCGTTAGTGGCAGGGCAGAGCAGTGACCGAATAGAGTGGAGCGCATCGGGGAGCACATCCTGCCAGCGGGAGGTCGGAAGGCCCCTAGACTTTAAGGCTAGCAGGGCAGCCTTCCAAACTGTCGCATTCTCTCTTTCCACCTGTCCGTTCCCCCGGGGGTTGTAACTGGTGGTCCTGCTTGTGGCAATACCCCTACCAAGCAGGTACTGGCGGAGTTCGTCGCTCATAAACGATGAGCCCCGGTCGCTATGGATATAGCTGGGGAAATCGAACAGGGTGAAGAGGTCGTTCAGACATTTAATGACCGTGGCACTGGTCATGTCCGGGCAGGGGATGGCGAACGGGAAACGGGAGTACTCATCAATAATGTTGAGGAAGTACACATTGCGGTCGGAGGAGGGGAGAGGCCCTTTAAAATCAACGCTCAGGCGCTCGAAGGAGCGAGTGGCTTTTATCAGGTGAGCCCTGTCTGGTCTATAAAAGTGCGGTTTGCACTCAGCGCAGACTTGGCAGTTCCTGGTCATGGTCCTGACCTCCTCAATGGAGTAAGGCAGGTTGCAGGCCTTGATGAAGTGGAAGAACCTGGTGACCCCCGGGTGGCAGAGGTCATTGTGGAGGGCCCGCAGTCTATCGATCTGCGCGCTGGCGCAGGTGCCACGCGATAGAGCATCCGGGGGTTCATTGAGCTTCCCGGGCCGGTACAAGATCTCGTAATTGTAGGTGGAAAGTTCGATTCTCCACCTCAAGATCTTGTCGTTTTTGATTTTGCCCCTCTGCTTGTTGTTAAACATAAAAGCAACTGAACGCTGGTCAGTGAGCAGGGTAAATCGTTTTCCGGCCAGGTAGTGCCTCCAATGATGCACAGCCTCCACAATAGCCTGGGCCTCCTTCTCAACAGCGGAGTGTCTGGTCTCCGGGCCCTGGAGGGTTCGTGAAAAGAAGGCCACGGGTCTCCCCGCCTGATTGAGGGTAGCGGCCAGGGCAAAGTCGGACGCGTCGCTTTCCACCTGGAAGGGGATGGATTCGTCCACTGCGTGCATGGTGGCTTTGGCAATGTCTTCCTTGATACGGTGGAAGGCTAAGCGGGCCTCTGCCGTCAAGGGAAAAGAGGTGGACTTGATCAGCGGACGGGCCTTGTCCGCATAGTAGGGGACCAACTGGGCGTAATAGGAGAAAAACCCTAGGCACCTCTTCAGGGCCTTGAGGCAGTGGGGCAGTGGGAGTTCCATAAGGGGACGCATCCGGTCGGGGTCGGGACCGATGACTCCGTGTTCCATAACACAGCCAAGGATGGCGAGGCGGGTTGTGCGGAATATGCACTTCTCCTTGTTATATGTCAGGTTCAGGAGTTGGGCGGTGCAGAGGAATTTTTCGATGTTTGCGTCATGGTCCTGCAAGTCATGGCCGCAGATGGTCACATTGTCCAGATATGGGAAAGTGGCCTGCAACGCATTTTGATCGACCATCCGGTCCATCTCCCTTTGGAAGACGGAGACCCCGTTGGTGACGCCAAAGGGAACCCTAAGGAAGTGATAGAGGTGGCCGTTTGCCTCAAAGGCAGTATACTGGCGGTCCTCAGGGCGGATAGGGAGCTGGTGGAACGCTGATTTCAGGTCAATGGTCGAGAAGACGCGGTACTGCGCGATCTGGTTGACCATATCAGCTATGCGGGGGAGTGGGTAAGCGTCCAGCAGGGTGTAGCGATTTATTGTCTGGCTGTAGTCGATGACCAGGCGCTGCTTCTCGCCGGTCTTAACGACCACAACCTGGGCTCGCCAGGGGCTGGTGCTGCCCTCAATAATCCCCTCCTTCAGGAGCCGCTCCACTTCGCTTTTAATGAAAACCCTGTCCCCGGCACTGTATCGCCTGCTCTTTGTGGCGATGGGCTTACAGTCGGGGGTGAGGTTAGCATACAGTGGGGGGGGGGTGACTCTGAGTGCGGAGAGGTTGCACCTGGTGCGCGGCGGGCAATTTGGAAGCTGCTGGCTGCGGACTGTGAGTGGGGGGAGGGGTCCACCGTATGCCATCGTAACACTTTTAAGGTGGCACTGAAAATCTAACCCCAGTAGAACGGCAGCGCAGAGGTGGGGCAGGACCAGAAGTTTAAAATTATCGTACACAGTCCCGTCTACTAAGAGTGTCACCACGCAGTAGCCGCCAATGTCCGCCGACTGGGACTCGGAGGCCATAGAAATCCGCTGGTGCGCAGGCAGGACTGGGAGAGAGCAACGCCGCACCGTGTCGGGGTGGATGAAGCTCTCCGTGCTCCCAGAGTCAAAAAGGCAGGTTGTTTCGTGACCATTTACCTTAATGTCCATTGTGGACCGGGCCAGTTGGTGCGGTCTCGCTTGGTCCAGCGTAACGGAGGCCAGCGTAGGGGTCGGTGTGTCGCTGCGGGTATCAGATGAGGCGGTGTTGGGGACCTGCTGCGTCCCGGCTGGCGTCCAAGATGGTGGCGTCCATGATCCCCATGTGGCTGGAGGCGTCCAAAATGGCTGCTGTTCCGGTGGTTCGCACATGGCTGGGGAGGCCCAAGATGACGGCCCACACGTGGCGCTGCTGGGGTTCGGGGTGGCTTTGGCCCTGCAGACGCTGGCGTAGTGTCCCTTCTTCCCGCAGCCCGAGCAGATCGCATTTTTCGCCGGGCAGCGCGCTCTGGGGTGTTTGGCCTGGCCACAGAAGTAGCATTTCTGGCCTTGGGACACTGCTGTGGTAGTTGGGCCGTTGCTGGGATGTGGCTGGGGTGGCACGGCACTATGAGACGGTCCTACCGTGTCCCAGGCTGTTGTTCCCCGCGGCGTCCACGGTGCAGAGGAGTAGGCATCCATGCCCCGGTAGGCTGCGTCCAATGATAGTGCGAGTTCAGAGACCTTGTTGAGGTCGAGGTCACTCTGCTCCAACAGTCGCTGTCGGGTGTAATTGGACCTGTGGCCCGCTACAAAAGCGTCCCGGATAAGTTCCTCTGTGTACACGGCGGCCTTTACATCCTTACAACCACAGGCCCGGCCAAGCACAGACAGTGCCTGAAGGTATTCCTCGGTCGATTCCCCAGGTTGTTGTTTACGACTCCCCAGGAGGTGCCTGGCGTACACCTCATTCACTGGGCGCGTGTACTGGTCCTTGAGGAGCTTGAGAGCAGCCGTGTACGAGGTCGCGTCCTGGATGACCGAGTACGCTCGGTGGTTCACTTTGGAGGTCAGGACATCCAGTTTGTCCTCATCCGATTTGACCGTTGCAGCGGAGGCGATCAGGAATCTTTCAAAGCACCTAAGCCAGTGAGCAAACTTGTTGGATGCGTCCGCCTCCCGATGGTCTAAGTCCAGGCATGCTGGTGTGAGGATCTTCTCCATTATAAAAAAATCTTGTTAATAAAATTGATGCGCTATTAATTACTCAAAAGACTGAGGTTAAGCGAGTAACTAACAGGCTTTTATTAACAAGAGAATGAAGGTGTGCCTCGAGTGGTCGACCAGTCCAGAATACAGAGGGACTGTGGAGCCGTCACCTTTATACCTGGACTCGTGGGAGGAGTCAGCTGAGGCATGTACAGACATGTACACAGTACAAACACCCACACAGGCAGGTATAACAGTGGTTTACCACAAATATAAAATGAAACACGCCATTTAGTCCTTGTACACAACTGTGGTTAGGTCTTACTTAGAAAACTGTGTTCAGTTTTGTTCCCCTCACGTGGTGGCTGATATTGAGGTGTTGGTAAAGATTCAGAGGAGGGCCACGAGAACAATATCCATCTTAAAACCCCTGAGTTACCTAGATAGGCTGAAAAATGTTGGATCTATTTACTCTAATGATGCAGGATGAGCTGATAGCGGTGTTCAAAATAAGGAAGGGACTGTATGGATTTCATATTGAGGGAATATTTGAATTAGATACGTCAGGGAGGACTCGGTGGTCATGCGTTTAAGTTACACAAGGACAGAACTAGGTTAGATGTCAGGAGGTTCTCCTTTTCCCAGAGAATAGTAGACCGGTGCAACAAGTTGTCGGCTCGTGTGGTGAATGCTGATTCACTACATATCTTCAAAAGAGAGCTGGACCAGTTACTGGCTGAGGTGGAGATCAGGACATATAAATGGTAGGTTGAATACTAAGTAATATCAATCATGATCAAGGTGGTCTCCTGGACTAGGTTTGATCGTCTAAGAAGGTTGAAGAGGAATTTTCCAGATTTTTTCTCTTCCTAAATTGGCCTTGGGTTTTCTTATTTTTTTTTAACCTCTACAAGGAGATGATATGGCTGTGCTGGGTGAGGGGTGCAGTCAATCATGATACTCAGGACATCGTGACTGTGGGAGAGGCTCAATGGAACAGCCCTTTTCCTTCCCTTCATTTTCATGTTGTTTGTATGAAATTACTTTGCCCACTATTCCATTGAAGAAATCGCTCCCACCCCCACCAGCCCCGAAAGTCCATTGACTTATCCCATACTAAATAAACCAGGGATGTGCCCATTGATCCACTTCCTCCACCACCCATATCCCCAGAATGAATTTAAAACTTATTTTAAGAATATCTGAAGATGGTTTCACGAGAGCCACACCCAAAGTGGGAGGAGAGGTCGATGATTGTACTGACAGGCCCAGTGGCAAATCACTGAATGGGGAAGAAGTCAGAGTGATAGCCTTCCCACCCACTGAGAACACAGAAAATAGGAGAAAAGAGATATGGGGGAGTCAGTCAGCCATCTAGCTCTGGGAAGAAAGACTGGCTTCGTGAGGGAAAACTTATTTGTCTTAAGCCCAGAGGCAGTCAGGATCAGAGGCTGATAAGTTAAGTCAGCTCATTAATAGGGACTGTTGGATTTATTATTTTTCTTGTTCTCAAGGAGAATTCTGTAGTTAGTTGGATTAAAGTAAGATTTAGTTACCACAGATATTCTGTACGTTCACCTGTTGTCTGTAAAATAAAGCAGCTTAATGATTTACATCTAGCCTAGTCTTATCCAGTCTGCCTGCAGAAAGATTGGAGAGCGCATGTGAATCCAGTTCGGGTCATAAGGGGATACTGGTGTTACCCAGCTGTGTTCGTTAGATGTTGGGCAGGACGATATGCTTCTGAAGGTACCAGTTAAGGGAGTGACCAGTAGCATTTCACTGAAAAGAATATCTAAGGTAGACCTTAGGCCTGAAATTTGTAACTCACCCATTCCCATCCGTCTGCAAGGCATCAAACTTAATTTCCAATATCTTTCCTCAGGGGTCATTCCAGGAACCTAGCAAAACCATAGCCATAATCCTGTGATTACCAAGCAGGAATATACAAGTAAATCACAGCCTGAAAGTCTAGGTTTTGACCCAGCTCTCGTTCCTCTGATCACCTGCCTTCCCATGAGCTCACCGCTCAGAATATGGAAAGATCTGCCCGCCATCATTGTCAATGATGCTGCACACTCACTCCGCCAGGTGCCTACCTGCTCAGCACTTTTTCTCGCTCTCTTTTTGATTCCTCTTCTCTCCCAGGGATGGAAGACTCTGCTACAATAAAGTGTTCCATTTGATGGACCAGTAAATAATAGTGTCCCTTCATTTGTATAGAACCAAGCATTTATCGCATCAAAACTTTACAAAGTGCTTCACACAATGAAATACTTTTGAAGTACAGGAACTGTTCTTATAGAGGTAGCAAGATGACATACCCGATCCATTGAGCTCAGGCAAGTTCTAGTACTCAGGTTCATGAAATCTTACAGCACAGGAGGCCATTCGGCCCATCATACCTGTGCCTCCTCTTTGAAAGAGTTATTGGATCAGTCCCACTCCTCCGCTCTTCTGTAAGAAATAGCTGTTAGATTCAAAGATGGGTTTAATTCTTAAAACAGAGACTGACAACAGGCAAGCGGAAAAAGATAGCATAAATGCCAGCAAGATTGAATATCAAGCATCAAAAGACAAATAGAAGTGATAAGGGAATGGTAAAATGCAATGAAACAGGGAGGATAGCACCTGCTAGATGACAAGGAGCCATGAAGCCATAAAATGCCCTTGAAGAAACTTGACAAAACATTCCTCAGAAAGATAAGAGGGAGGCCTTGTCAGTCATGTAGAAAGGGACGGCGAGGGTTGCCTTCCCACTTCACAATTGGACAATAGGATGGGGATCAAATGATTGATACCAGGTGATTACCAGCCCACCGAAATAACTATAAATATAGACGACCGAGAGAGGAAATCAGGCAGTCAGGGGCGAAGGCTTCCACAAGGTGGCGTAACACCTTGGTCAAGTTTAGCCTCTGAGGTGGCTGATGGCCTAACACCTCCAGCAGCTTGAGAGTTGACCCAACGGAAGTGACCGCTGCAGCAGACTGCGGGAATCCACCTAATCCGAGACCACCCTACTGCCTCCCCGTCCGTCCGGTCGTGTCATTCCGATTCGGGAGTCGTAGATCGCTCCTACTGTCACGGGTTGTATGTCTATTATATTCGGCTTAAACCATATCTAATATCTGATTATGCTTTAAAACTGTAGCTCTTTAATAAAATCCTTGCAACTTCTAATACCCTGTTGGGTAATCTGTGTGAGCCTGTGATCCTAATCTTACATTGGTGTCAGAAGTGGGGTCACGGAGTTAGGAGTTGTAAGGTTCCAGTTGGGATGACCGGAGGGACTGGTCAAACACGCGTGATCATTGCTTAGACTGTGTATAGTGTTTTTTTCTCTCTGAAAGAAGGGAGCGGTCCGGTCGAATGCACGTGATCCTTGGTTAGACTGTGTATAGTGTTTTATTCTCTCTGAAAGGTAAAACCAGTAATACAATGGCGTTGGCATATCTTCGGGAACAATTGATAGATAGCCTGAAGGAGGTAAAGCATAAAGTGCAGGAGAGAGAGGGAGAGATAGAGAAGGAAAAAGATCTAATTTGCAGACTAACCAAGCTGAAAACTCAGCAAAGGAAGGGAAAAAACAGGGATTTGGAAAGCCAGGAAAAGCTGCTGAGACACCGATTTAAAAAGGGGAAAAAAGGATAAATTTAGAGTTTTACCGACATGGAAGTTATTAACATCTGTGCCGAGACAAATAAAACACAAGATTGCTGAGTGAAAGGAACCTTAAAAAAATGCTAGAATTTCAGTTTGTATGAAAATGTGTGTTAAAGTGTGAATGTTTTCCTGACTATGAATGTTTAAGAAGTTACAGTATTTCTTTTGTCTGAAAAGTCTGTCTTTAAAAGAAAGATTCTGTTATGTGTGTTTTAGCTCCACCCACTTCTCTGTGTTAAAAGCGTTTAAATCTTTTGTCTTGTCTTGGATTTTGGAAGTTTTAAGAATGTGCGAATAAGATTGTGCCCCAAGAATTAAAAAAAATCTTTGAACTACAATTTAAATTAAGCTGGTGTGTAAAAACTGAGAAGAACAACAAAAAGTTTGTTTAACAAAAGATTAAGTTTCAGTCTAAGATTTAACCTTGGAGTCGCGGTTGCTATGGTGAAATCTTCTAAAGCAGTTTGATTTGATTTGTTTAAATGTGAAAAACTAATTTTTCTCCAGTTATATTCAATGTTTTTACAGTATTTTGGAAAGACATCTGAAGAAAGGACAATAAGAAATATGATGCAATTTACTGTTTTCTGCAAGAATGTGCTATTTTGTTTTGTTTTATCTGTTCTGTTCGTGTTTAGTTAAAGTGTGAAAACACAACTGTCTTTTTCGATCGGGAAAGTTTTTTTAAATTTACGTGAAGTAACGTAATTGCGTGCGCCTGATAATGTTTTGCTCCACCTTCTTAAAATCCTGCAAAGGAGTTAACCCTTCCCACTGACAGCTGTTTAAGTTCACCAAGCAACAACTTTAGTATGAAATGTAAAGATATTGGACATTATTAAATTTAAGTTTCTTAATTTTAAGTTAATATTTCACCACAGTGACAGAAGGAAAATTATGATTTGATAAATTAACCCCTTGGGCTCTAAGCAAAGTCACAATGGATTATCTTCTTTCTTTTGTTATATGGAAGTTACCTTGTAAACTAATTGCAGCACTTCTGTCTCTAATGTTAAAACACTGTAAGCCACCTAGCCTGAGAATCACTTGTTTCTGAAATTGGAAATGGACGATAAATTGATAGAAATGAAATTGAACATTGTCAGTTCAATAATACTGCTGTTTGGATTTTGGGATAATTTTGAAATGACAAAATGGACTCAGGCACTATATATTGGGTTACTTTTGGGAAAATAAAAGATCCTCTAAAATAATGATAAATAAAAAAGTGTTAATAACTTGGATCAAGTGAGAACGTTTGATCTATGTTTTCAATCTTAAATATTGTACTGGACAGTAAAGTTCCTCCAGGGATCATGAATGAGATGTGAATGGTAATTAATGGGATGTGTAAAATGGAGAGAGGAAGTGATTGAGGGTGTGAGATAGAAACAGGAGAATTACACCACCAAATGGGAATTTTCAAAACTTTCTAGTGAAAGTCAGGAAAGTGTAGTTAAGAATAGTAAATTGATAGCTTTCTCTTGGAGACATTTGTGTCCCTGCCTTTAATGAACTTTTAAGAAAACTGAATTTGATAGTCTGGCCGCTACCCAAGACATCGGGACCATGCAGAGGAAGATCTCCAGACGACTACAATCTTTCGATAAGATACCTGAAAGCCCGAGAAAGGCTTGTATCGGATGGCATGTGTGGCACGATATTGAGATACTGATATGAGTGTGCAAATGTGATTCGTTACGTATGAAGCAATTACCATCCAGGAATGTATGTTGAGTTTGCACTGAAGAACGGGTCTCAGACATGCTCAGTTACTTGACAACAGCAAGACATGAAATGGTTAATGTGGCTCAGGAGAGCGAGACAACTTTTAAAGCATTGACACATACTCCATCGAGAAACTATCTAATTAATGAAACAATCAGAATAGAGTTAAACACACTGGCACCTGTTCAAGGGATTGAAGTTGAAGTGGAGAGTTACATGGAATCTGGATTGGTACAATCGAGGGCTAAGGAGAAATCATGTTTAGTAAGAATTATCCACAAGATGGATAAGAGTAAAAGAGAGATCTGGAGAATCTTTTGTTGATTAGATGTGAAACTGTAATGTCGCTTGAAATGATTGTAAGACTGAATTTAACTGTGACTATAATAATTGTGTTTTGTAGGTAACAGAGCGTGGGAAAAACCAGTACGAATCCAGTATGAGGTGGTTTTGGTGGTGCCTCCTGTGTCACGACTACTGCAATTACCATGCTTTACGGGTCTAACAGGACCTGTCCCATCAACCAACACGTTTTTAAGTATGAGCTACACAATTATGTGGCACAATTCAGATACTCGGATACGACATTCCCCTGTTGTTTGAGGGTTTCAGTGAGCTCATGATGCGACTGAACTCCTCCCTAAAGCATTTTTATGTTTTGGAGCAAGACAACTCGAGAATAGATATTGAAATTGACAGCATAGGGGACAACTCACACTGGTGGGAATTGGGCTTAATATATCAGCACACCCTTAGGTTCGTATTATTTCACATGCTCTGGTAGTTATCCAACTTGTAATGATAGTGTATTTGATATATGTATACACTGTGTAGTAAGACTTTGATACATAAGCCAATTGGGTACTCATGCCCATGACTAACCAGCACTAACAAATTAATTGAGCACATCGAAAGAGAAGATCCGAAGCAATGTAGAGGAGACCCCCGGCGGCGTAACATCAGGAAAGATAGAAGAAACAGAGGATTCCCAGACTGGGCAGAATTGGAACACCGGAACAGTGAATTGAATTTGAGTAAGGGGTCAGAGGTTGCTCCTTGTCCTCAAAGGAATGGACTGTAAGGATGGGGGTAATCTTCATTTTCAAGACTCCCTACTAACTAACGCCCAAGTTGAGAGAGCAATAAGAGCTAACTAGATTAGTCAAGAGCCGATTGTGAGAAGTCAATAAGGATATTTCCTTCTCAAAGAAGGGAATTGTAAGAAATAGCTGTTAGATTCAAAGATGGGTTTTAATTCTTAAAACAGAGACTGACAACAGGCAAGCGGAAAAAGATAGCATAAATGCCAGCAAGGTCGAATATCAAGCATCAAAAGACAAATAGAAGGGATAAGGGAATGGTAAAATGCAAGGAAACAGGGAGGATAGCACCTGCTAGATAACAAGGAGCCACGAAGCCATAAAATGCCCTTGAAGAAACTTGACAAAACATTCCTCAGAAAGATAAGAGGGAGGCCTTGTCAGTCATGTAGAAAGAGACGGCGAGGGTTGCCTTCCCGCTTCACAATTGGACAATAGGATGGGGATCAAATGATTGATACCAGGTGATTACCAGCCCACCGAAATAACTATAAATATAGACGACCGAGAGAGGAAATCAGGCAGTCAGGGGCGAAGGCTTCCACAAGGTGGCGTAACACCTTGGTCAAGTTTAGCCTCTGAGGTGGCTGATGGCCTAATACCTCCAGCAGCTTGAGAGATGACCCAATGGAAGTGACCACTGCAGCAGACTGCAGGAATCCACCCAATCCGAGACCACCCTACTGCCTCCCCGTCCGTCCGGTCATGTCATTCCAATTCGGGAGTCGTAGATCGCTCCTACTGTCACGGGTTGTATGTCTATTATACTCGGCTTAAACCATATGTAATATCTGATTATGCTTTAAAACTGTAGCTCTTTAATAAAATCCTTGCAACTTCTAAAACCCTGTTGGGTAATCTGTGTGAGCCTGTGATCCTAATCTTACACTTCCCCCGTAGCCCTTGCAGATTTTTTCTGTTCAAGGTTCATGGTTGGCAGTTAAAACTCATGACCTTCAGTGACCAGTTTAATGCTGTCCAGCTAAAAGATGTCAAGCTACCTGGTGTCGAGAAGTCTTGGTGAGAGAAACACGCTGTAAATCATGAGTTCCCTCAGTCTAAATCTGCTACTAGTCTGAGCAAGTGTCAGTCGTGGCTCAGTGGCAGCACTCTCACCTCTGAGTCAGAAGGTCATGAGTTCAAGTCCCACTCCAGATACTTGACCACAAAATCTAGGTTGACACTCCAGTGCAGTACTGAGGGAGTGCCGCACTGTCGGACGGCAGTACTGAGGGAGCGCCGCACTGTCGGAGGGGCAGTACTGAGGGAGCGCTGCACTGTCGGAGGGGCAGTACTGAGGGAGCACTGCACTGTCGGAGGGGCAGTACTGAGGGAGCGCTGCACTGTCAGAGGGGCAGTACTGAGGGAGTGCTGCACTGTCGGAGGGGCAGTACTGAGGGAGCGCTGCACTGTCGGACGGCAGTACTGAGGGAGCGCCGCACTGTCGGAGGGGCAGTACTGAGGGAGCGCTGCACTGTCGGACGGCAGTACTGAGGGAGCGCCGCACTGTCGGAGGGGCAGTACTGAGGGAGCGCTGCACTGTCGGAGGGGCAGTACTAAGGGAGCGCTGCACTGTTGGTGGGGCAGTACTGAGGGTGTGCTGCACTGTCGGTGGGGCAGTACTGAGGGAGCCTCCGCTGCACTGTCAGAGGGGCAGTACTGAGGGAGTGCTGCACTGTCGGAGGGGCAGTACTGAGGGAGCGCTGCACTGTCGGACGGCAGTACTGAGGGAGCGCCGCACTGTCGGAGGGGCAGTACTGAGGGAGCGCTGCACTGTCGGACGGCAGTACTGAGGGAGCGCCGCACTGTCGGAGGGGCAGTACTGAGGGAGCGCTGCACTGTCGGAGGGGCAGTACTAAGGGAGCGCTGCACTGTTGGTGGGGCAGTACTGAGGGTGTGCTGCACTGTCGGTGGGGCAGTACTGAGGGAGCCTCCGCTGCACTGTCAGAGGGGCAGTACTGAGGGAGCCTCCGCTGCACTGTCGGAGGGGCAGTACTGAGGGAGCCTCTGCTGCACTGTCGGAGGGGCAGAACTGAGGGAGTGCTGCACTGTCAGAGGGGCAGTACTGAGGGAGCCTCCGCTGCACTGTCGGAGGGGCAGTACTGAGGGAGCGCTGCCCTGTCGGAGGGGCAGTACTGAGGGAGCCTCTGCTGCACTGTCGGAGGGGCAGAACTGAGGGAGCGCTGCCCTGTCGGAGGGGCAGTACTGAGGGAGCCTCCACTGCACTGTCGGAGGGGCAGAACTGAGGGAGCGCTGCCCTGTCGGAGGGGCAGTACTGAGGGAGCCTCCGCTGCACTGTCGGAGGGGCAGTACTGAGGGAGTGCTGCCCTGTCGGAGGGGCAGTACTGAGGGAGCCTCTGCTGCACTGTCGGAGGGGCAGAACTGAGGGAGTGCTGCACTGTCGGAGGGGTAGAACTGAGGGAGCGCTGTCCTGTCGGAGGGGCAGTACTGAGGGAGCCTCCGCTGCACTGTCAGAGGGGCAGAACTGAGGGAGCGCTGCCCTGTCGGAGGGGCAGTACTGAGGGAGCGCTGCACTGTCGGAGGTCTGTATTTCAGACGAGACGTTAAACTGAGGTACCATCTGCCCTCTCGGGTGGATGTAAAAGATCCCGTGCCACTATTTTGAAGAAAGCAAGCGAGTTCTTCTGGTGTCCAAACAAATAATTATCCGTCAAGCAACATCGCTAAAGCAGATTATTTGGTAATTGTCACATTGCTATTTGTGGGAGCTTGCTGTGTGTAAATTGGCTGTTGTGTTTTCTACAACAATGACGGTACTTCATTGGCTGTAAAGCACTTTGGGATATCTTGAAAGGTGCTATATGAATGCAAGTCTTTTTTCTTGATGAGTGCCTGCCCATGTGCAGAAAAGATTGGCATGGTCTTCATTTGTTGCTTTGTTCTGGTCACTGGCTGTCCTTTCCTCATCTGTTTGGTTCCCCAGAGATAGGGACCACTTGACAGCCATTAGGGTCAGTTTGTCCCTTGGTGATTTGCCACAATTTTTCCTTCCTTTAGCCGGATGGAATGACTGAGATGAGGAATTCAAAGTGCAGGTAGATGCTGGTGTGAATACACTTCCTATTACACTGAGGGTGTAGTTATCCTGCCACTCTTGTGTTGATGCCACGTAACTTTGGGTATGCATCAACACAAACGTGGCAGTATAACACAGGAGACTAGCGAGCACATTAAAGCCTTGAGGTGCCAGACCCCCTTCAGCTTGCACCGAGTACAGTATAACTCCAGTTTAATACACAACATGCTGTACCACAGCACAAGAGAGTGTCAAGATGCAACAGGTTTAGGATCAGAGGACAGTTTATGTGGCTTATAATAAACATTCGATATTCTTCAATCTATAAATGGGTGTTTAATTTGCTTTCATTTAAATGAAAGTCCCACAAATTATCCAGCCTGGCATTGCAGAGAGCTGTGTGAAAACTCACTGACCTGTTACAGGGAAAACTGATGTAATGGGAGGTCTTGAATTACAACCAATGAAATGCCGCCTTACTGGGGCTCTTTTGGTTAAAACAAATTGACTGTAAATTAATGAAACTTTAAATGAAAATTAACAAATTAAATTAAAATGCATTGATGATCTACTGGTCAGAAGCCTGAGGATCCCCCGGGCCCCGAGTGAGGAGATCCCCGGGCCTCGAGTGAGCGGATCCCCGGGCCTCGAGTGAGGAGATCCCCGGGCCTCGAGTGAGCGGATCCCCCGGACCTCGAGTGAGCGGATCCCCCGGACCTCGAGTGAGCGGATCCCCCGGGCCCCGAGTGAGGAGATTCCCGGGCCTCGAGTGAGGAGATCCCCGGGCCTCGAGTGAGGAGATCCCCGGGCCCCGAGTGAGGAGATCCCCGGGCCTCGAGTGAGCGGATCCCCCGGACCTCGAGTGAGCGGATCCCCCGGGCCCCGAGTGAGGAGATCCCCGGGCCTCGAGTGAGCGGATCCCCCGGACCTCGAGTGAGCGGATCCCCCGGGCCCCGAGTGAGGAGATTCCCGGGCCTCGAGTGAGGAGATCCCCGGGCCTCGAGTGAGGAGATCCCCGGGCCCCGAGTGAGCGGATCCCCCGGGCCCCGAGTGAGCGGATCCCCCGGGCCCCGAGTGAGCGGATCCCCCGGGCCTCGAGTGAGGAGATCCCCGGGCCCCGAGTGAGCGGATCCCCGGGCTGTCTGCTCCTGTGCTCGGTGAGATGAAGCGGGGCGGCCCGGTGTGGACGGGCCAGCGGGCGGCGAGCGGCCTGGATCTGCGGCGGTGGAGCGGGGGCTGGGGCGTCTCAGGCTCGGGCTCTACCCTCGGGCCCGCTCCTGCCCCCGGCCTGGCCGCGCTGGCCCGGGCCGCTGAGCTGCTGCAGGTGCGGAGGGATTTCCAGGGGGCTCTGGCGGCCTGTCGGTGGGGGCTGGAGCTGGGCGGCACGGAGGCGGAGGAGAGCGGGAACAGGTGAGGAAGGAGTGAGTGGGTGGGTGTAGGGAATGATGGGGGGAGGGGAGGGGGGTGCAGGGGATGATGGGGGGGGGGGGTTTAGGGAATGATGGGGGGGGTGTGTAGGGAATGATGGGGGGGGGGATGGGGGGTGTAGGGGGGGGTGTAGGGGAGGATGTGGAGGGGGGTGTAGGGGATGGGGGGGTGCAGGGGATGATGGGGATGGGGGTGTAGGGGATGATGGGGGTGTGGTGTAGGGGATGGGGGGGTGTAGGGGATGGGGGGGTGTAGGAGAGGATGGGGGGGGTGTAGGGGATGATGTGGGGGGGGTGTAGGGGAGGGGGGTGTAGGGGAGGGGGGTATGGGGGGGGTGTAGGGGAGGGGGGGGTGTAGGGGAGGATGGGGGGGGTGTAGGGGATGGGGGGGTGTAGGGGAGGGGGGTGTAGGGGATGGGGGGGATGGGGGGGGTGCAGGGGATGATGGGGGGGGGTGTAGGGGATGGGGGGGTGCAGGGGATGATGGGGGGGTGGAGGGTGTATGGGATGGGGGTGTAGGGGATGGGGGGGTGCAGGGTATGATGGGGGGGTGGAGGGTGGGGGGGTGTAGGGGATGGGGGTGTAGGAATGGGGGGGATGTGTGGGGTGTAGGGGATGTGGGGGGGTGTAGGGATGTGGGGGGGGTGTAGGGGGTGGGGGGGGTGTAGGGGATGGGGGGGTAGGGGATGTGGGGGGGGTAGGGGGTGTGGGGTGGACCCACAATAAATTTCACAGTAGGAACAACCAAAATTGAACAAACCACTCACTACACATACTTGGGCTTAAAAATCAGTTCTACGGGAAACTTCAAACTGGCTGTGAATGAACTGAAAGAGAAAGCAAGAAGGGCTTTCTATGCCATCAAAAAATCAATCCAAATAGAAATCCCAATTAGCATTTGGCTCAAAATTTTCAAATCAGTAATTGAACCAATTGCACTCTATGGCAGTGAGGTCTGGGGACCACTAACACAACAAGATTTTGCAAATGGGACAAACACCCAATTGAGATCCTACATGCGGAATTCTGTAAAAGTATCCTCCGGACTCAAAGGAAAACAGTAAACAACGCATGCAGGGCGGAACTAGGCCAATACCCATTAATAATCACGATCCAAAAAAGAGCCACCAAATTTTGGAATCACCTACAAATGAGCAACCCCCAATGCTATCACTACAACGCCCTGAAATGTCAAGAGCTGACCATAAAGAAGAATACCCTCAGTCAACTAGTCCTGGAACTCAATAAAGTAACTAATAACAATACTAACAATAACCAGCCCCAGGACAGTGACAGGGTAACACAAAGAATTCGACCCAACACAATCGTCGCTAAGCAAAAGGAAAAATATCTGTCATATTGGGCAGAAACAACAAAAACCCAAAGCAAACTCAATTGCTACTTGGCCCTAAACAGACAATACAACATAGCTGATTACCTGACCATGGTAAAGGATAACAAACTGAGAAGAACCTTGACAAGGTACAGACTTAGCGAACATAGCCTAGCGATCGAAACGAAAAAGGCAGACACAGGCAGACCAGGCTGCCAAGAGAAGACAGGATATGCTCTCACTGCAGTCAGGGAGTAGTTGAGACAGAGATGCACTTCCTCACAGCCTGTGGAAAATATCAGGGCATCAGAGAGAATTTCTATCAAAAATTCTCACAAATATGCCCTGAATTCAGAAATCTGACTGACAACCAAAAACTCCCATTCCTACTGGGGGAGGAGAGAAGCTGTGTAACACTGGCGGCACACTATGTTACAGCTTGCCATGAACAGAGGGACAACCAGTAAACTAAGACAAGAGTATATATAAACAAGGCGAAAATATATTTATAAACTCAGGGATATACCTGTTTATACACTGTATGAATGGAACCGCGTTTATGTGTTCAACCATAAATGTATTTTGATGCTTTGGCAACATAAGATGTACCTTATCATGCCAATAAAGCGATTTGTATTGTATTGTATTGTATTATTGTAGGGGATGTGGGGGGTGGAGGGGATGTAGAGGGGGTGGGGGGTGGAGGGGATGTAGAGGGGGTGGGGGGTGGAGGGGATGTAGAGGGGGTGGGGGGTGTAGGGGATGGGGGGTGTAGGGGGTGTAGGGGATGGGGGGTGTAGGGGGTGTAGGGGATGGGGGGTGGGGGTGTAGGAGAGGGGGGGGTGGTGGGGGTGTAGGGGATGGGGGGGGGGGGAGGGGGGTGTAGGGGATGGGGGGGGGGGAGGGGGGTGTAGGGGGAGGGGGGTGTAGGGGATGGGGGGTGGAGGGGGTGTAGGGGATGGGGGGTGGAGGGATGTAGAGGGGGTGGGGGGTGGAGGGGATGGGGGGTGGAGGGGATGGGGGGTGGGGGGTGGAGGGGATGGAGGAGGGGGGGGGTGGTGGGGGTGTAGGGGATGGGGGGTAGGGGGAGGGGGGTGTAGGGGAGGGGGGGTGTAGGGGGTGGGGGGTGTAGGGGATGGGGGTGGGGGTGTAGGAGAGGGGGGGGGGGGTGGTGGGGGTGTAGGGGATGGGGGGTTGGGGGTGTAGGGGGAGGGGGGGGTTGGGGGTGTAGGGGGAGGGGTGTGTAGGGGATGGGGTGTGGGGGGTGTAGGGGATGGGGGTGTGGGGGGTGTAGGGGATGGGGGGGTGGGGGTATAGTGAGGGGGGGGTGTAGGGTGTAGGGGATGGAGGGTGTATGGGATGGGGGGTGTAGGGGATTGGGGGGTGTAGGGGATGGTGGGGGGTGTAGGGAGGGGGTGTGGGGGATGGAGGGTGTGGGGGGGCTGCAGGGGGTGGGGGGGTGTAGGGGAGGGGGGGTGGATGGAGGGTGTGGGGGGGCTGCAGGGGTGGGGGGGTGTAGGATGGGGGGGGCGGTGTAGGAGGAGGGGATGGGGGGGTGGTGGTTGCGGTGGGGGATCCTGGTGAGGACCCGATTGGGGGGGGCGGCGGGGGATCCTGGTGTGGGGTGGGAGGAGGGGGTGGGGGATCCTGGTGCCAGTCAGCTGACAGCAGCTCAGGACCAGGTGCAGTGCTGCCCCACGCAGCTGAATAGTTCATTGATAATTGGGCCCCAGCGAGCATGTAGTGTCCCTGGAACACTCTCCCGGGAGAAGACAACCTCTGCTGGAGACTAGGAGAACAAGCCATTAATACAGCAGAGATCAATCTCAAAAGTCAGCTGGCGGGGAGGGGGTGACATCATCAGGCGGGGGGAGAGGCGGGGTGTCACCGGGGGGTGGGTGGGTGGTCATCGGCCAGGAAGGGTGGGAGAGTCACTGGGCAGGGTGAGGGGAGGCGGGCGTCACTGGGCAGGGAGAGGGGAGGCGGGGAGTCACTGGGCAGGGAGAGGGGAGGCGGGGAGTCACTGGCAGGGAGAGGGGAGGCGGGAGTCACTGGGCAGGGCGAGGGGAGGCGGGAGTCACTGGTCAGGGGGAGCTGGGCAGAGGGTGGGTGGGGGCCATCAGCGGGTGGGGGGTTATCACCGGGCAGGGGGAGCTGGGCGGGTCACTGCGGTGTCACTGGACCCTGACACTAACAGCTGCACGGGGAGCTCCTACTGTCCAGTGTCTTGTATTGTTAAGTTTGTGCTGCATTTTCTCCATGTAGATTGACGGGACATTTACTGAAGCTTTGTTTTGTGCTCTGTCACCTCGATTCAGCACTCTCAGACCTGGGGACTTGAAATCCTCCTTGTGTATCATGGGAATTCAGGCACTGGCTGAACTGAACCAGTGGGACCAGGTGTTGGGCTGGGTTCTGGAACTGTACGAGATCCGGAGAAAATACCTGCCAAAATCGTCCAGATGTGGTGAGTTTATTCATCTCCTGTGAAAGTGGAACTGAGCTCTAACATTACGCTCACACTGACATGGGGACGATTTGCTGAATGGTCCTTGGCGGACTGGCACAGAAAAGGGGAACAGGTGGGGATCCCTCCTGTTCTAAATACCGGCTGACAGTGTGAGGGATATAAGATTACAGAGTAAAACAACCTGTGTTGTACCTGCCCTGGGAGTGTTTGATGGGACAATGTAGAGGGAGCTTTACTCTGTATCTAACCCGTGCTGTACCTGCCCTGGGAGTGTTTGATGGGATAGTGTAGAGGGAGCTTTACTCTGTATCTAACCCGTGCTGTACCTGCCCTGGGAGTGTTTGATGGGACAGTGTAGAGGGAGCTTTACTCTGTATCTAACCCGTGCTGTACCTGCCCTGGGAGTGTTTGATGGGATAGTGTAGAGGGAGCTTTACTCTGTATCTAACCCGTGCTGTACCTGCCCTGGGAGTGTTTGATGGGACAGTGTAGAGGGAGCTTTACTCTGTATCTAACCCGTGCTGTACCTGCCCTGGGAGTGTTTGATGGGACAGTGTAGAGGGAGCTTTACTCTGTATCTAACCCGTGCTGTACCTGCCCTGGGAGTGTTTGATGGGACAGTGTAGAGGGAGCTTTACTCTGTATCTAACCCGTGCTGTACCTGCCCTGGGAGTGTTTGATGGGACAGTGTAGAGGGAGCTTTACTCTGTATCTAACCCGTGCTGTACCTGCCCTGGGAGTGTTTGATGGGACAGTGTAGAGGGAGCTTTACTCTGTATCTAACCCGTGCTGTACCTGCCCTGGGAGTGTTTGATGGGACAGTGTAGAGGGAGCTTTACTCTGTATCTAACCCTGTGCTGTACTTGCCCTGGGAGTGTTTGGTGGGACAGTGTAGAGGGAGCTTTACTCTGTATCTAACCCTGTGTTGTACCTGCCCTGGGAGTGTTTAATGGGACAGTGTAGAGGGAGCTTTACTCTGTATCTAACCCATGCTGTACCTGCCCTGGGAGTGTTTGATGGGACAGTGTAGAGGGAGCTTTACTCTGTATCTAACCCATGCTGTACTTGCCCTGGGAGTGTTTGGTGGGACAGTGTAGAGGGAGCTTTACTCTGTATCTAACCCTGTGTTGTACCTGCCCT